>NC_057808.1:511027116-511380418 GCF_018294505.1 Triticum aestivum
GACGCCTCAGCCTCCCCCCTGCCACCTCTCCCACTCGCCCCTCCCAGATCCACTCCCCTCTCTCCCTCCTCGCTCTCCCCCTTGTTCCCCACCGCATCCAAGCGCCGCCATGGCCTCGCCGCCGTAGAACTCACGGCCACCGCAACCTCCTCGCCTCGCCATCGTGCCTGTCAGCTCCGCCGTCGTCGACTACCTCATCCCCGTCCACGAGCGCAAGCCGGGGAGCACCGTAGGCAGCGGATCGAGCCGCCCTCCTTCCGCCTCTGCTCCGACGATCCCCTTCGACTCCGGCGATGCCTGCTACTGCTACTAACCTTCCAAGGGCTTTACGTAGCCACCCAGTGAGCCTCGCTCTCTCCCCTCTGTCTTCCCGCCGTTGCCGCGCCCGTAGGTGTCGTTCCCCACATGTCCGAGCTCGTCGCCGGCCATGTTCCAGTGACCGAACGCCCGCGCAAGCGTGTCCATCATGCTCGCCTGCACGCGTAGATGCTGTAGGTGCTGAGCACCGCTTGTTTTGCTTGCCATTGCGCTGTTTGCGAGCTCGCCGTGCCTCGGGTCTCCGCCGTCCATGTCGCCGGCGACGGCTTCGGCCACTCCCCGCTCGGGCCACCACCGCAGAACGATGTGGCTTCATCCGCTCGATCGATCGAGCTAGGACACGAGCCCGGAGACGCCCTATAGCCAAATCCCCCCGCTGACCGATGCCTCCGCCGTTGTTTTTGCCACCGGCGGCTAGACGCCGGCGCTCGCGCTGACGTGGCCGACCGGGGCCACCCCCTGGGTCACTGCCATTGGGGCCCCTGGCCCCCAGTTGACCAGTTGACCTGGTCAACTGTGCTAACTGGGCAGCCCCAGCCACTGACATGGGGCCCCACCACATATTAGGTTAACTAAAACTTAATTAGTTTAGTCATTTGCCTATGACAGATGGGTCCAGTAGCTAATTATCCGAGATTAGCTAGTTTAATACACTATTGGACTAACAGAGGCTGACATGTGGGTCCCACTGGACTCACAACACTGGTTTGACCTCGTCAGCCGCCCTGCTGACTGATGATGTCACTGTGACGTCATGCTGACGCAATAAACCCTTCTGTTAATTTATTTAATTCCAGAAAATGTTTAAACCTTTAGAAATTGATAGTAATTAAACCGTAACTCCGATGGAAATGTTTTCTACATGAAAGTTTCTCAGAAAAACGTGACGAATCCGACTACGCGGTCCGTTCGTCCGCCACACATCCCTAGAATAGCGAACATCAAACCTTACCCCTCCGGTTCGTCTGTCCGAAAATGCCAAACTTCGGGAAAGCATTCCCGGATGCTATCCCCTTCACCGGTAACGTGTAGCCCCATGTTAGAACACGTCTAGCTCTGCATGTTCTCATGTTTCTGCACTTGCTTGCTATGTATTTACTGTTTCTCCCCCCTCTTCTCTTCGGTAGACCCCGTGACGGCTGCCGATGCCGCTGTGATCGACTACGTCACCGACGACCCCTCCTTCTTGTCTAAGCAACCAGGAAAGCCCCCCCCCTTGATCATCCCGATATCGCCCATTCCATTCTCTCATGCTTGCATTAGATTTTGCTACTGTAATTGATTGCTCCTATTCTGATGCATAGCCTGCTTTTGTAACCTGCTTATTGTTACCTACCTGCTTATCCTAAACTGCTTAGTATAGGTTGGTTAGTGATCCATCAGTGACCCCCACCTTGTCCTTGTTGCCCCTGCTTCATCATTGAAGACCCGATCAATGGGATCTAAGACTAGGCCCCGGCACCGCACATCACTTTCCCCTTAGTTGCTCGACACTACTGGGTTACTATCGAGTGCCGAGGGTGAGACCTCTACAGCACTTCTGATGTTAACCCTATAGTGTAGCTATTCGGTCGTGGTCATCGAGGGTTATTCCGCCTTAACCACTTCCGATACGACTCTGTCGTGCAACCCCTCAAGTGTGAACCTCGGGGGTGGTTCCTCTTACGTTCACCTTGATGATTACATCGAGTGGAATTCACCGGGGGTGATTCCTCGGGTTTTCCCCTTGATGTTTGGACACCCGGATACTTGGACCTTACAACTGTTACTTGGAAAGGCGGGTCGACCCTGAGGGGTACCCGCGAATGATGTGGAGACGGGTTGACCTGGAGGGTGCCCACGAGATAATTACGAGGCGTGGCCGGGCTTTCCTAGCCCTTGCCGCAAGTCCTCGAGACGGGGCAACAGGGTCACATCTTTCGTGAGTCTCTGCTTGTTACCGCGTGCTCCTAATCCACTACGATTTGGATATTTGATCCGAGGGGCCTCTGGCCTGATAGCACTAACCATCACGTGGGCATAGTATGGGCATTCTGCGTCGTATGCATCAGCCGAAGCTTATTAGACGTCAGCGACTGAGCGGCGCGTGCCGGGTTGGACTGGTAAGCTCCTGCCTTTTTTAAGGAGGTAGCTAGGTCTGCTCACCGGCAGCGTTCGCAACGTGCAGGAGTTCCCGGGGCGATGGCCCATGACCCCTGGGGACATAGGTTTAGTCCGGCGTGCTTGACCTCTCTATTAAGCCTAGGTCGGGTTGCGGCGTATTGTTTGGCCGAGGCCGGGCATGACCTAGGAAAGTGTGTCCGGCCGGAGTGAATCGAGCGTGGTGGGTAAGTTGGTGCACCCCTGCAGGGAAGAAAACATCTATCGATAACCTGTCCTATGATAACGGACACTTGGAGTTGTATCCCGATCGATACAACTAGAACTGGATACTTGAGATGAGACATGGATATGAGAACTGGATAGTATGGCTCTGGGATTGCTTTCTCGCATGGAGTCGAGAAAGGATCTCTGGCCGAGGTTGATAACACTACTACTACTTTACTTTATGCTACTCTACTCCCTCCTGTTGCTGCAAGATGGTGGTTTCCAGAAGATGCTAGTCTTCGATAGGACTAGGTTCTCCCCTCTATTCTGGCATTTCTGCAGCCCAGTCCACATATACAGCCTTCCTTTGATAATGTTGCATATGTAGTGTAGATCCTTGCTTGCGAGTACTTTGGATGATTACTCACGGTTGCTTTTCCCCCTTTCTTCTCCTTTCCGGTTGATGCAACCAGATGTCGGAGCCAGATGCCACCGTCGATGCCTACTACTACGTGGAGACCGCCGACGACCAGGACTAGTTAGGAGGCTCCCAGGCAGGAGGCCTTGCCTTTTCGATCGATGTTGCTTTTGTGCTAGCCTTCTTAAGGCAAACTTGTCTAACTCATGTCTGTACTCAGATATTGTTGCTTCCGCTGACTCTTGTGTATTCGAGCTTATGTATTCGAGCCCTTGAGGCCCCTGGCTTGTAATATAAAGCTTGTATTATTTTAATTTGTGTCTAGAGTTGTGTTGTGATATCTTCCTGTGAGTCCTTGATCTTGATCGTACACATTTGCGTGTATGATTAGTGCACGATTGAATCGAGGGCGTCACAGCTTGTATATTCCGATGATGGGCTTCCTCAAATGCCCGAGGTCTTCATGAGCAAGCAAGTTGGATGCACACCCACTTAGTTTCAGTTTGAGCTTTCATACACTTATAGCTCTAGTGCATCCATTGCATGGCAATCCCTCCTCCTCACATTGACATCAATTGATGGGCATCTCCATAGCCCGTTGATTAGCCGCGTTGATGTGAGACTTTCTCCCTTTTTGTCTTCTCCACATAACCCCCATCATATTATTCTATTCCACCTATAGTGCTATGTCAATGGCTTGCACTCATGTATTGCGTGAGGGTTGAAAAAGCTGAAGCGCGTTAAAAAGTATGAACCAATTGCTTGGCTTGTCATCGGGGTTGTGCATGATTTGAATATTTTGTGTGGTGAAGGTGGAGCATAGCCAGACTATATGATTTTGTAGGGATAACTTTCTTTAGCCGTGTTATTTTGAAAAGACATGATTTCTTTATTAGTATGCTTGAAGTATTATTATCTTAATGTCAAATGATAGACTATTGCTTTGAATCACTCGTGTCTTAATATTCATGCCATGATTAGATACATGATCAAGATTATGCTAGGTAGCATTCCACATCAAAAATTATCTTTTTATCATTTACCTACTCGAGGACGAGCAGGAATTAAGCTTGAGGATGCTGATACGTCTCCATCATATCTATAATTTTTGATTGTTCCATGCCAATATTATACAACTTTCATATACTTTTGGCAACTTTTTATACTGTTTTTGGGACTAACATATTGATCCAGTGCCCAGTGCTAGTTCCTGTTTGTTGCATGTTTTTTGTTTCGCAGAAACCCCATATCAAACGGAGTCCAAACGGGATAAAAACGGACGGAGAATATTTTTGGAATATTTGGGAAATATGGGAGGAAGAATCAACGCGAGACGGTGCCCGAGGTGGCCACGAGGCAGGGGGCGCGCCTGCCCCTCTGGGCGCGCCCCTGACCCTCGTGGGCCCCTCGTAAGGCGGTTGCTGCTCTTCTTTGGCCGCAAGAAAGCTAATTTTTGGAAAATAAATCCTGGCAAAGGTTTCAATCCAATCGGAGTTACGGATCTTCGGATATATAAGAAACGGTGAAAGGGCAGAATCCCAGAGCGCAGAAACAGAGAGACAAGAGACAGATCCAATCTTGGAGGGGCTCTCGCCCCTCCCATGCCATGGAGGCCAAGGACCAGAGGAGAAACCCTTCTCCCATCCAGGGAGGAGGTCAAGGAAGAAGAAGAAGAAGGGGGCCCCTCTCCCCATCTCACCCGGTGGCGCCGGAATGCCGCCGAGGCCATCATCATCATCACCGCGATCTTCACCAACACCTCTGCCATCTTCACCAACATCTCCATCACCTTCCCCCCTCTATCTACAGCAGTACACTCTCCCGCAACCCGCTGTATCCTCTACTTGAACATGGTGCTTTATGCTTCATATTATTATTCAATGATGTGTTCCCATCCTATGATGTATGAATAGATTTTCGTCGTCCTATGATTGGTTTAATTTGCTTGTGGTTATGTTGCTGTCCTTTGGTGCCCATCATATGAGCGCGCGCGTGGATCACACCATAGGGCTAGTTGTATGTTGATAGGACTATGTATTGGAGGGCAAGAGTGACAGAAGCTTCTAC
The DNA here is from genome assembly GCF_018294505.1 of Triticum aestivum. Classification (NCBI taxonomy): domain Eukaryota; kingdom Viridiplantae; phylum Streptophyta; class Magnoliopsida; order Poales; family Poaceae; genus Triticum; species Triticum aestivum. The sequence continues at coordinate 511,032,227 of NC_057808.1, forward strand.
CTAGCATAGAAATTGATGCATATGGGATTGAAGGGGGACCAATATATCTTAATGCTACGGTTGGGTTTTACCTTAATGAACGTTAGTAGTTGCGGATGCTTGCTAATAGTTCCAATCATAAGTGCATAGAATTCCAAGTCAGGGATGACATGCTAGCAGTGGCCTCTCCCACATAAAACTTGTTATCGGTCTAGTAAAGTAGTCAATTGCTTAGGGACAATTTCGCAACTCCTACCATCACTTTTCCACACTCGCTATATTTACTTCATTGTGTCTTTATCTAAACAGCCCCTAGTTTTTATTTACGTGCTCTTTATATTCTTGCAAACCTATCCAACAACACCTACAAAGTACTTCTAGTTTCATACTTGTTCTAGGTAAAGCGAACGTCAAGCGTGCGTAGAGTTGTATCGGTGGTCGATAGAACTTGAGGGAATATTTGTTCTACCTTTAGCTCCTCGTTGGGTTCGACACTCTTGCTTATCGAAAGAGGCTACAATTGATCCCCTATACTTGTGGGTTATCATTCACATGATAGTTATTTTGTTGAGTTTGCTCCCACTACTATTGATGATAATACATTTGCTTATGTGGAGAGTAGTAAAATTTCTATGCTTGTAGATCATGAAAATAATGCTTTGGGTGCTGGTTATATTGTTGAATTCATTCATGATGCTACTGAAAATTATTATGAGGGAGGAATATATGCTTGTAGGAATTGCAATAATATCAAGTTTCCTCCCTATGTGCTTAAAGTTTTGAAGTTATGTTTGTTTTGCCTTCTTATGATAGTTGATTATTGTTCCCATAAGTTGTTTTCTCAAAAAATCCCTATGCATAGGAAGTGGTTAGACTTAAATGTGCTAGTCATATTCTTCATGATGCTCTCTTTATGTTTCAATTCTTATCTTTTATGTGAGCATCATTGAAATCATCATGCCTAGCTAGGGGCGTTAAACGATAGCGCTTGTTGGGAGGCAACCCAATTTTATTTTTGTTCCTTGCTTTTTTGCTCCTGTTTAGTAATAAATAATTCATCTAGCCTCTGGTTAGATGTGGTTTTATGTTTTAATTAGTGTTTTTGCCAAGTAGAACCTTTGGGAAGACTTGGGGAAAGTATTTGCGATCTTGCTGTAAAAAAACAGAAACTTTAGCGCTCACGAGATTAGCTACAACTTTTTACTGGAGAGTGATATTTAGTTGATTCTTTTTGAATATGATTAATAGATAAATTACTCAGCTCCACCAATTTATTTTAGAATTTTTGGAGTTCCATAAGTATACGTTTGATACAGATTACTACAGACTGTTCTGTTTTTGACAGATTCTGTTTTCTATGTGTTGTTTGCTTATTTTGATGAATCTATGTGTAGTACGGGAGGGTATGAACCATAGAGAAGTTGGAATACAGTATATATTACACCAATATGAATTTAGAATGAGTTCACAACAGTACCTAAGTGGTGATTTATTTTCTTATACTAACGGAGCTTACGAGTTTTTTGTTAAGTTTTGTGTTGTGAAGTTTTCAAGTTTTGGGTAAAGATTCGATGGACTATGGAATAAGGAGTGGCAAGAGCCTAAGCTTGGGGATTCCCAAGGCACCCCAAGGTAATATTCAAGGACAAACAAAAGCCTAAGCTTGGGGATGCCCCGGATGGCATCCCCTCTTTCGTCTTTGTTCATCGGTAACTTTACTTGGAGCTATATTTTTGTTCACCACATGATATGTGTTTTGCTTGGAGCGTCATTTTATTTTCTTTTGTTTTGCTTGCTGTTTGAATAAAATACCAAGATCTGAAATTCTTAAATGTTAGAGAGTCTTCACATGGTTGCATAATTATTCGACTACTCATTGATCTTCACTTATATCTTTCGGAGTAGTTTGTCATTTGCTCTAGTTCTTCACTTATATCCTTTTAGAGCACGGCGGTGGTTTTATTTTGAAGAAATAGATGAACTCTCATGCTTCACTTATATTATTTTGAGGGTCCTAAACAACATGGTAATTTGCTTTGGTTATGAAACTAGTCCTAATATGATAGGCATCCAAGAGGGATATAATAAAAATTTCATATAAAGTGCATTGAATACTATGAGAAGTTTGATTCCTTATGATTGTTTTGAGATATGAGGATGGTAATATTAGAGTCATGCTAGTGAGTAGTTGTGAATTTGAGAGATACTTTTGTTAAAGTTTGTGATTCCCGTAGCATGCACGTATGGTGAACTGTTATGTGATGAAGTCGGAGCATGATTTATTTATTGATTGTCTTCCTAATGAGTGGCGGTCGGGGACGAGCGATGGTCTTTTCCTACCAATCTATCCCCCTAGGAGCATGTGCGTAGTACTTTGTTTCGATAACTAATAGATTTTTGCAATAAGTATGTGAGTTCTTTATGACTAATGTTGAGTCCATGGATTATCAGCACTCTCACCCTTCCACCATTACTAGCCTCTCTAATACCGCGCACCTTTCGCCGGTATTATACACCCACCATATACCTTCCTCAAAACAGCCACCATACCTACCTATTACGGCATTTCCATAGCCATTCCGAGATATATTGCCATGCAACTTTCCACCGTTCCGTTTATTATGACACGCTCCATCATTATCATATTGCTTTGCATGATCATGTAGTTGACATCGTATTTGTGGCAAAGCCACCATTCATAATTCTTTCATACATGTCACTCTTGATTCATTGCACATCCCGGTACACCGCCGGAGGCATTCATATAGAGTCATATTTTTGTTCTAAGTATTGAGTTGTAATCCTTGAGTTGTAAGTAAATAAAAGTGTGATGATCATCGTTATTACAGCATTGTCCCAGTGAGGAAAGGATGATGGAGACTATGATTCCCCCACAAGTCGGGATGAGACTCCGGACGAAAAAAATAAATAAAAGAGGCCAAAGAAGCCCAAATTAAAAAAGGAGAAAAAAGAGGCCAAAAAAAGAGAAGGCCCAAAAAAACAAAAAAACAAAAAAATGATGAGAGAAAAAGATAGAAGGGGCAATGCTACTATCCTTTTACCACACTTGTGCTTCAAAATAGCACCATGATCTTAATGATAGAGAGTCTCCTATGTTGTCACTTTCATATACTAGTGGGAATTTTACATTACAGAACTTGGCTTGTATATTCCAATGATGGGCTTCCTCAAAATGCCCTAGGTCTTTGTGAGCAAGCAAGTTGGATGCACACCCACTTAGTTTTCATTATTGAGCTTTCATACACTTATAGCTCTAGTGCATCCGTTGCATGGCAATCCCTACTCACTCACATTGATATCTATTAATGGGCATCTCCATAGCCTGTTGATACGCCTAGTTGATGTGAGACTATCTTCTCCTTTTTGTCTTCTCCACAACCACCATTCTATTCCACCTATAGTGATATATCCATGGCTCACGCTCATGTATTGCGTGAAGATTTAAAAAGTTTGAGAACGCCAAAAGTATGAAACAATTGCTTGGCTTGTCATCGGGGTTGTGCATGATTTAAATACTTTGTGTGGTGAAGATAGAGCATAGCCAAACTATATGATTTTGTAGGGATAACTCTCTTTGGCCATGTTATTTTGAGAAGACATGATTGCTTTATTAGTATGCTTGAAGTATTATTACTTTTATGTCAATATTAAACTTTTATCTTGAATCTTTAGGATCTGAATATTCATACCTCAAATAAGAGAATTACATTGAAAATTATGCTAAGTAGCCTTCCACATCAAAAATTCTGTTTTTATCATTTACCTACTCGAGGACGAGCAGGAATTAAGCTTGGGGATGCTTGATACGTCTCCAATGTATCTATAATTTTTTATTGTTCCATGCTATTATATATTCTGTTTTGGATGTTTAATGGGCTTATTTATACACTTTTATATTATTTTTGGGACTAAGCTATTAACTGGAGGCCCAGCCCAAATTGTTGTTTTCTTGCCTATTTCAGTGTTTCGAAGAAAAGGAATATCAAACGGAGTCCAAACGGAATGAAACCTTCGGGAGAGTTATTTTTGGAACGGAAGCAATCCAGGAGACTTGGAGTAGACGTCAGGGAAGCTTCGAGGTGGCCACGAGGCAGGGAGGCGCGCCCCCCACCCTCGTGGCTCCCCTGACCGATTTATTTCGCCTATATATGTCCATATACCCTAAAAACATCGGGGAACAGAATAGATCAGGAGTTCCGTCGCCGCAAGCCTCTGTAGCCACCAAAAACCAATCGGGACCCTGTTCCGGCACCCTGCCGGAGGGGGGATCCCTCACCAGTGGCCATCTTCATCATCCCGACGCTCTCCATGACGAGGAGGGAGTAGTTCACCCTCGGGGCTGAGGGTATGTACCAGTAGCTATGTGTTTGATCTCTCTCTCTCTCTCGTGTTCTTGAGGTGGCACGATCTTGATGTATCGCGAGCTTTGCTATTATAGTTGGATCTTATGATGTTTCTCCCCCTCTACTCTCTTGTAATGGATTGAGTTTTCCCTTTGAAGTTATCTTATCGGATTGAGTCTTTAAGGATTTGAGAACACTTGATGTATGTCTTGCATGTGCTTATCTGTGGTGACAATGGGATATTCACGTGATTTACTTGATGTATGTTTTGGTGATCAACTTGCGGGTTCACCTTGTGAACTTATGCATAGGGGTTGGCACACGTTATCGTCTTGACTCTCCGGTAGAAACTTTGGGGCACTCTTTGAAGTACTTTGTGTTGGTTTGAATAGATGAATCTGAGATTGTGTGATGCATATCGTGTAATCATACCCACGGATACTTGAGGTGACATTGGAGTATCTAGGTGACATTAGGGATTTGGTTGATTTGTGTCTTAAGTTGTTATTCTAGTATGAACTCTTGAATAGATCGATCAGAAACAATAACTTTGAGGTGGTTTCGTACCCTACCATAATCTCTTCATTTGTTCTCCTCTATTAGTGACTTTGGAGTGACTCTTTGTTGCATGTTGAGGGATATTTATATGATCCAATTATGTTATTATTGTTGAGAGAACTTGCACTAGTGAAAGTATGAACCCTAGGCCTTGTTTCCTAGCGTTGCAATACCGTCTACGCTCACTTTTATCATTAGTTACCTTGCTGTTTTTATATTTTCAGATTACAAAAACCTATATCTACCATCCATATTGCACTTGTATCACCATCTCTTCGCCGAACTAGTGCACCTATACAATTTACCATTGTATTGAGTGTGTTGGGGACACAAGAGACTCTTTGTTATTTGGTTGCAGGGTTGTTTGAGAGAGACCATCTTCATCCTACGCCTCCCACGGGTTGATAAACCTTAGGTCATCCACTTGAGGGAAATCTTCTACTGTCCTACAAACCTCTGCACTTGGAGGCCCAACAACGTCTACAAGAAGAAGGTTGTGTAGTAGACATCAAGGGGGCCATCATCACCAGAGGCCATGGAGGAGGATCCCGTAGGGGCCATCATCGCCATGAAGGCCAAGGACCAGAGGGAGAACCTCTCCCCATCTAGGGGGCAGGCCATGGAGGAGGAAGCATAAGGGGGAGAACCTCTCCTCCTCTCTCTCGGTGGCGCCGGAGTGCCATCGGGAGGGGAATCATCGCCGCGGTGATCGTCTTCATCAACATCACCATCATCATCACCATCCTCATCTATTTTACGCGGTCCACACTCCCGCACCCCGCTGTAATCCCTACTTGAACATGGTGCTTTATGCCACATATTATGATCCAATGATGTGTTTCCATCCTATGATGTTTCCAGTAGATATCTTTTGTCTTTGGGTTGATTGATGATCTAGATTGGTACGAGTTGTATGTTTTATTTTGGTGTTGTCCTATTATGCCCTCCGTGTCGCGCAAGCGTGAGGGATTCCCGCTGTAGGGTGTTGCAATACGTTTATGATTCGCTTATAGTGGGTTGCTTGAGTGACAGAAGCATAAACCCGAGTAAGGGGGTTGTTGCGTATGGGATAAAGGGGACTTGATGCTTTAATGCTATGGTTGGGTTTTACCTTAATGATCTTTAGTAGTTGCGGATGCTTGCTAGAGTTCCAATCATAAGTGCATATGATCCAAGAAGAGAAAGTATGTTAGATTATGCCTCTCCCTCTTATGAAATTGCAATAGTGATTACCGGTCTTGTTAACAATTGCCTAGGATAATTCCGCACACCGACCCATCATTATTCCACACTCGCTATTTATAATATTTAGTAATATATTCTAACTTAATGATAACAACACCTACTTTTATGTTTTAGCTCTCCGATATCATGCAAAGTTATCCTCTTCATACCCACAACATAGTTTTATTTCTCGTTTCTAGTTGGAAGCAAACATTCGGTGTACGTAGAGTCGTATCAGTGGCAGATAGGACTTGAGAGAATATTGATCTTACCTTTAGCTCCTTGTGGGTTCGACACTCCATACTTATCACTTCCACCTTTGGGAATTGCTACGATGATTCCCTGCACTTGGGGATTATCAGTGACAGATCCACGTTGGAGATTTTTTCTTGAAGGAAACATGGTCACTTTATTGAGCTATATTATAAGGAACAATAAAAGAATCAAGGATAGATGATGTAGTAATGCAACTTCCTTCTAATAAGGCTCAGAGCCAGATGGATTCAATGTTGTTTTTATCAAGGCTTGTTGGAGAATTATTTGCAAGTATTTTTGATAGCTTATTGAAGATTTGTACCGGGGTAAAGTCAATCTTCAGAGCATCAATGCCTCATCACCCTCATCCCAAAAAAGGCACTCCTTTAACTATCGATGACTTAAGGTTTATATCCTTGTTAAATTGTTCCATAAAGATTATCACAAAAATTCTTGCCAACAAATTGCAACAGGTCATTATTAAGCTACTCCATCTGAACAAGTATTGATTTATCAAAAACAGAACTATCTAAGACTGCTTGGACTAGGTTTTTTAATATATTTTCTAATGTGAGCACTCCAAGAAGAAGATTTTGGTCTTAAAGTTAAATTTTGAGAAGGCATTTGATATCGTTGAACACAATACTATTATCCTTGGTATTCTTGTAGCAAATGGTTTTGGGCCTAAATGGTTACTAAGGATGGAAACGATCTTCAAATATGGTTGGTACTTTTGTTGTGCTGCTCAATGAAGTCTCTGACAAACAATTCCACTACAAAAGGGGTTAAACAAGGTTACCCTCGTTCCCCTCTGCTCTTTGTGCTTGCAGCTGATCTTCTCCAATTTGTGTTCATCGAAGCCATGAATCATCATAAAATCCAAGTTCCTTGACAATCCACCTCCCGCACTAACTAACCTATACTTCAATACGCTAATGATGCGTGCCGGGGAGATGTAAGTCATGCAAGTTAAAAAAGATACCATACTAATTCAATATGCTAATGATACCATACTGATTCAATATGCTAATGATACCATACAGATTCAATATGCTAATGATACCATACTGGTTCACCATTTTACTGCCCATACTGGACTGAAAGTTAATTTAATAAATACTCCCTCCGTCCCATAATATAAGAACGTTTTTTACACTAGTGTAGTGTCAAAAATGCTCTTATATTATGGGAGAGGGAGTATGTCCTAGCTCCCATTAATGTTCTTGAATACAAAATGGCCATACTTATCTTTGCTAGCAAGGTTCCTTTCCATTTACCTACCTTCGTCTTCCCATGGGGTTAAGAAAGCCAAAATTGAAGATTTTTCACCACTCATGCAAAGGAAGAAAGAAGTTTATTTAAATGCTCAACCTTTTTGCTATGACAGACGAATGTTGCCAATCAAGTCTGTCTTTTCTTCTCTGCCAACATTCTTCATGTGCTCTTACATTAACAGTTGTTGTTGTTAACCGAATTAAAAAATATTTGAGGCACTTCCTTTGCAAGAAATTTGGCAAGGAGGGCAAAGGAGCTACTCACATTGCTTGAGATAAATTATGCAAACCAAAAGATCAAGGTGGCATGTGCATTTTAGACATGACCACTCATGATAAAGCATTTCTCATCAAAAGCATCTATAAAGTCTTTAATAAGGTTGATCTTCCTTGGGTCAATCGGATCTAAAAAGGCTGTTACCAGACTACTCCACCACATGAGAGATTTGAATTATCACACTGGTGGAAAAGACATCTCAAGCTTTTGCTTCTGTTTAAAGAGAATGCTACTTGTTCCTATGGCCACGGTAATACCATCTTGCAATGGCTTGACAAGTGGGATGATCAACCTCTTGCTCAAAATTTTCCTGAATTGTACTATTTCGCCATTAATGCAAAGGTATCTATTGCATAATTCATCTCTTCAGATGGCTGGGCATTTTCACAAACCTCTATCGAATCCATCATATGAGTAATTCACTGAATTTCAAGCACCGATCCTTCAAAGTCCTAATAATTCCGCAAAGATATTTGGAAATGCACAACAAACTCCAATGTGTACTCATCTATGCATATGTACAAAGCTCTCATGGGGAACAATCAAGCTCCTAAGTTCTTCATCGTGATCTTAAGGGTACTAGTAGACTCAAACATAAGGTTTTTTCTGGTTAATCTTTCACGACAAGATAAACACTAGAGCCATGCTTAAAAGAAAAGGTTTCTTCATGAATGTACTCTGCACCCAAGCCATTGAAGAGACAACACATCACCTATTATGGAATTGCAATTTTGCTTGGGAATGCTAGAACTCTTAAATCCTAAACATGAGAAGAGTCTTTTCAATTTATAGTGATGATCTGCTTGTTTTTGACATGCTACCCCAATCCATTGCCATGAAGATTCTTATCATTGATGTTGGAACATCTGGATACACAGGAATTGAGAAGACCTTAAGAAATTTGAACCCATCCCCAGATTCATGGAACCACCTCTTCAAAGCAGACATGATTCTCCCGAGTCACAGAATTAGAAACAAGCACAGTGCTTCTTTCCAAGCATGGTTAAGTGCTAGCTTTTGTTTCTAGCATGGCTATAATGTCTCCTAGAGTTGGTATTTGTTAAGCATTGTTTTCTTCGTGTTGTTTTTTCTTTCTTTTCTTTACCCCTGTACTATATTGGTCACTTTACATTAATACAAAATACCATAGAATCTCTATGGTCCGAGGCTTATGAAAAGTGAGGGAATGTGAGCTTTTTACAAGATTATCCGCCTCCATGTCCGACCCTCTCACGTCGTGAATGAAGCTCACATCTTGAAAGAATTTGCATCGCTCCTTCGTCTCCTTCAATATAGGGAGTCTTCAAAACTACTGTGATAGATTGGTGAGGAAGGGCATCTTTGCTCATCAATCAGGTGCCCTTCTACTCTATTTTGGCTAGGCCCAATACCTTTTGTAGTGTAGGCCTAATAGTCTATAGACAAAGGACATATACCTATAAGAGCTGCCCCCCCCCCCTCCTTTTTACAGGCTCAGTGCAGCCCTCCACTCGCCCTCGCCTAGGCTGGGCCTCCAAGGACAAGGAGGTATTCTTGAAGCACCTTTCAATTAGAACACGCCACACCACATAATGTTGGAATATTATCACACCTCATCCATTCTAACTTCAGAATATGTGATGTTTGTTCTGAATGTGTGTGCACCTATAATTTATGTCATTGCCATTTCTCGTAATTGTAAATTCTTTGAATCCAAATAGTATTTATATTGAATTATGGGTTATTTACTCAACATTTAAAATTTGTATATCCTTAAATCATACTCATATTTGTGCAAAATATATGGTTTGTGGTTTTATGGAGGTTGAAGGAATATAATTAAATGTATGAAGGGTTTCAAAATCACCTAAACCTAATTTCAATTTTCAATTTTAGAAGAGCAAATAATTTTAAAATACTTCACTCGAGCCATAGACCGAACAAGCACATGGAAGCTCTGGTAGTGAAAAAGTACTTCCAGATAGAGAAAAGTGGAAAGATTTCTTATAAATATAGTAATACAAATATCTTCATTATTTTGTGACTAATCGAACCTAGAATATCTACTACCTAGCAACATTAAATATACTCCTCCATTCCGAATTAGTTGTCGCAGAAATGAATAGAAATGGTTGTATCTAAAACTAAAATGCATCTAGATACATCCATTTGTATAACTGGTATTTCCGAATGGAGGGAGTACATTTTTTTGTTTGTGACGAAAGACAGGGGAGTTTGACACACGCTTCTTAAGACATACTTTGTATCTAAAAATAAAATGCATCTAGATACATCCATTTGTATAACTGGTATTTCCGAACGGAGGGAGTACATTTTTTGTTTATGACGAAAGACAGGGGAGTTTGACAGACGCTTCTTAAGACATACTCCAATTCACAAATACAAGATGTTTTGCATATTTTTAGTATGGATCATACAGATTGAAATGAGTGAACAAGCACATTAAAACATGCCTAAATACATCCGATTTTGAAAGAAGTTAGAATATCTTATATTTGTGAACGGAGGGAGTACTAATGTGTTTTAACTAAAACATGACATATATATTTTGGTGGTATTTCATACCAATTTTTTATCAAGAAAAAAATAGCGGTACCGGATGGTCGTCGCGCCATCTGGAAGATCATATGGGGGTGCCCTGCTCCCCCTAAGGTACGCCTGTTTGCATGGAGGGTTGTCACAAATTCACTTGCTACTTGGGCCAACAAGGCTTCACGGCACCTCGAGGATACTGACGTCTGCCTCCTATGTGGTGTTGAACGCGAGGAAGGATTCCACGCGGTTTGTAGGTGCCCACTGGCAAGGGAGCTATGGAGACTCATGGCGATGGACTGGAACATACCCAAGGTGGAGACCATCCGGGACACGGGGCCAGAGTGGCTATTCGCCTTGTTGGAACCCCTGGATGAGACGGCGAGGTTGGTGGTCCTCATGATCATGTGGAGAGTATGGCATGTTCGCAATGACATTACCCATGACAAACTGCCACCTCTTGCCGAGGCCTCTCGTCAATTCTTACATGGCTACATTACTTCACTATTATGCATCCAGCAACATCCGCAGGCCAATATGGAGAAGGGGAAGATGGTGGTTTGCGATGGCCCGCCGCGCGTGCAGCCCTGCAGGATAGCGACGGCACGGCCCAGTTGCCCCCCCCCCCCCTAGTGCGGGCTGGGCCAAACTTAACACAGACGGCAGCTTTGTTGCAGCCACAGGAGCAGCGGGAGGAGGTATGATCCTTCGACATGATGGAGGGGATATCATCTATAGCGCATGCAGATAATTTCGCTCATGTGAGAGTGCACTGGAGGCGGAGCTCTCGGCGTGTAGAGAAGGCCTGGACCTTGCCTTACACAGGACGATGATGCCTATCATTGTTGAGATGGATAGTGCGGAGGTTGTGGTGATGCTCAAAGCACCCACGACAGATAGATCGCAGCACCAGTCTCTCGTTGAAGAGATTAGCAGTCTAGCAGCCCTTAAGGCTAGGAAGGTTGTATTTGCGTAGTGTAGCCGTTGGCAGAACAACGCTAGTCATATATTGGCTGCGTATGGTCGGAGTACCCCTTTCAGAGAGAGTGAGAGAACGAGAGAGAGAGAGAGAGGAAGGAGGTGTTCCGGCAAGCATCTCCGGCAACAATTGGCATCAGAGCCGTTCTTCGGTCCAGGGCATGGCCGGGGACGACACCGGCAGCAAGTCGCCACCAACGCCACGCGCAAAGGTCTCCGACGGCTCAGAGCTAGTCGTGGCAGAGAGATCCATGGCGCGGGTGGTGCGCGACACCGGCGGTGCGGCGTGGCCGCAGCTGACGAGGACCAACTACACCGACTGGGCTGTTCTCATGTAGCTCATGATGGAGGGGCGGCACCTCTGGGAGGCCGTGGTGACGGGCATGGCGGAGCGCAGCGATGATTGGCTCGCGCTCGAGGCCATCTTGCGTGGAGTACCACCAGAGATGGGACCCACCCTCGCCGGCAAGGCCACGGCGAAGGAGGCGTGGGAATCCGTCAAGACGATGCGTCTCGGAGTGGCTCGCGTCCGCGAGGCGAAGCTCGCAACTCTGTCCAAGCAGTACAACGACATTTACTTCGCCGACGGCGAGACCATCGACGATTTCGCCATGCGGATCACGAACATGGTGGCCCAGATGGCGCAGCTCGGGGAGACCGTCCCGGAGAAGCGCATCGTCCGCAAATTCCTCTCCATCGTCCCGAAGAGGTATTCGCAGATCGCCTTGTCAATTGAAACTCTTGTTGATCTGGATACGCTCTCCGTGGAGGAGCTCACCGGACGGCTGAGGGCTGCCGAGGAGCGGTACGACCTCAATCAGGGGGAGCCAGGCGCCGGGCGTCTCATGTTCACGGTGGAGGAGTGGCTCGCGCGTATGCAGCGCAGCGAGAATGATGGATCCGGAGGCAGCGGATCCAGCTTAGGACGCGGCGGCGGACGTCGCGGGCGAGGCCGCGGGCGTGGCGGCGGACGCGGCTCCGGCGGCCGCGCAAAATCCACGGACCAGTGCCGTCACTGCAAGAAGTACGGGCACTAGGCGCGTGAGTGCAGGACTCGCATCCGCGAGGAGCGAGCGGAGGCGAACCTCGCCGAACAAGGCGGGCACGCCGCGGACGGGCACGACGACGACCCGACGCTCCTGATGGCGGTGATCGCCGCGACCCCGGCGTAGAGCGCGGGGGAGCACATCATGCTCCATGAGGAGCGTGCAGAGGCGAACTTGGGCGCCGAGGAGGCGCCGTGCGACGGCCGGTGGTTTCTGGACACCGGCGCGTCCAACCACATGACGGGCGATCGTTCGGCGTTGGCGGAGCTGGACGAGGGCGCCACTGGCAGCGTCAAGTTCGGGGACGGCTCCAGTGTGGCCATTCGTGGTCGCGGCACGGTCACGTTCACCGTGCGCAGTGGCAACCACCGCGCCCTCACTGACGTCTACTTCATCCCGCGCCTCAAGACGAGCATCATCAGTCTCGGACAACTGGACGAGCATGGCTGCACCACCAAGATCCACGGCGGCGTTCTGACGTTGTACGACCGTCGCCAGAACGAACTGGCCCAGGTACGCCGAAATGGCAGGCGCCTGTATGTTGTGCGCCTGGACATTGCACATCCTATTTGTCTGGCAGCACAGGCAGCGACGAGGCATGGAAGTGGCATGCCAGATTCGGTCACCTGCACTTTGACGTGCTCCGGCGCATGGGGCGCGCTGACATGGTGCGCGGGATGCCGTTGGTGGATCACGTCGAGCAGATCTGCGACGCGTGCTTGGTGGGGAAGCAAAGGCGTGCTCCTTTTCCCTCCCAGGCGCACTACCGGGTGGCAGGGCCGCTCGAGCTGGTGCACGCCGATCTGTGCAGGCCTATCGCTCCGGCAACTCCTGGCGGCAAGCGCTACTTCATGCTCGTCGTCGATGATCACAGCCGCTATATGTGGGCTATGCTACTGCCGGCGAAGGACGCTACTGCGGCTAGCATCAAGCACTTTGTCGCCGCGGTTGAGGCAGAGCAAGGCGCGCGACTGCACGCGTTCCGGACGGACCGGGGCGGCGAGTTCACTTCCAGCGCGCTCGGCGAGTACTTCGCAGACCAAGGCGTGCAGAGGCATCTGACGGCGCCCTACTCGCCGCAGCAGAACGGCGTGGTCGAACGGCGAAACCAGACCGTCGTCGGCATGGCGAGGAGTATGCTCAAGGCGAAGAGCATGCCGAGCTGTTTTTGGGGGAAGGCCGTGGCGACTGCGGTGTTCATTCTCAACAGATCTTACACCCGCAGCGTCGACGGCAAAACCCCGTACGAGGCGTGGTACGGCAAGAAACCCGCCGTGCACTTCTTGCGTGTCTTCGGCTGCATCGCCTACGTCAAGAACACGCGACCCGGCCTGAAGAAGCTCGACGACCGTAGCACCAAGATGGTCTTCATCGGCTATGAGGCGGGCTCGAAGGCGTACAGAGTGTACGATCCACTGAGCAAGCACGTGTACGCGTCGCGCGACGTGGTATTCGATGAGGGCGCAAGCTGGGACTGGGGCGCCACGGGCGGGCACATGGCGGAGCCGTTCGTCGTCCACCACGAGCTCCCGCTCACCACTGAAGGGCGGAGCGTGCCCACCGCGGCAAGCGACCCGAGCGGGGATCAAGAAGGAGGCCACGACACCGTGGTGGACTCACCAGCCACGCCCAACAACAGGACTGTGGGTGCTGCTCCCGCCACGCCCCAGAGCGCGGCCGTGTCTAGCTCTCCAGCAACACCATGGACCAGCGCGTCTACGGCTTCCTCGGACGGGCCTGGCGACAGGACGCCTCCTGACGAGGCTCCAGGGGCGATCAAGTTTGTCTCACCACCCGCGACACGGTACGACTCGTACGACGCCGACGACGATCAGTTCGCGGAGCACCGCTTCCGCCTCCTCGCGGACATGTACCCCGACGCGGCCAAGTCGTCTGCGCCCGAGGAACGCCTACTGTTGGTCGAAGAGGAGCCGGCTACATTTGCTGAAGCAGCGCCCCATGAGAGCTGGCGGAGCGCGATGCTCGAGGAGCTGGCATCTATCGAGGAGAACGGCACCTGGCCACTCACCGATTTGCCCACAGGCCATACAACCATCAGCCTCAAGTGGATTTTCAAGCTAAAGAAGGACGCTGCTGGCGCCATTGTCAAACACAAGGCACGGCTAGTAGCAAGAGGTTTCGTGCAGAAGGAAGGCGTGGACTTCGACGATGCGTTCGCGCCCGTGGCAAGACTGGACTCTGTTCGTGTCATGATCGGCACGGCGGCGCAGCACGGCTGGGAACTACACCACCTCGACGTCAAGTCAGCGTTTCCAAACAGTGAGCTCAAGGAGGAGGTGTACGTCACCCAGCCGCCCGGATTTGCTCGAAGAGGAGAAGAGCACAAGGTCTGCCGCTTGCACAAGGCGCTCTACGGTCTGCGGCAGGCGCCGCGGGCGTGGAATGAGAAGCTCAACGCCACCCTGAAGGAGCTGGGGTTTTCTTGTTGCCCGGCTGATCACGCCCTGTACGCTCGAGGCAGAAGACAAGCTCGGCTCCTGGTCGGCGTGTACGTGGATGATCTCGTCGTCACCGGTGCCGACGGCGAGTGCGTCAGCAAGTTCAAGGCAGAGATGATGGCCAAGTTCCGCATGAGCGACCTAGGGCTGCTCAGTTTCTATCTCGGCATCGAGGTGAAGCAAGGAGGGGGAGAGATCATCCTATCCCAGTCTGCATACGCCGGCAAGCTGCTGGAGCGCGTGGGCATGGCGGACTGCAATCCAACGCATGTTCCCATGGAGCCGCGGCTTCGTCTAAGCAAGAATGGATCAGAACCACTGGTGGACGCCACGGATTACCGCAGCATCATCGGAGGGCTGCGGTATCTTACTCACACCCGGCCGGACATCTTGTTCGCGGTGGGTTATGTCAGTCGTTTCATGGAGGCACCGAGCACGGCGCACCTCGCCGCCGTCAAACACTTGCTGCGCTACATTGCGGGCACGCGCAGGTACGGTTGCCGGTACACCAAGGGCGGCGAGAGCAAGCTCGTCGGATACAATGACTCTGACATGGCCGGCGATGTCGACGATCGCAAGAGCACCTCGGGGAACATCTTCTTCGTTGGAGGTGCGCCGATCACCTGGCAGTCACAGAAACAGAAGATTGTTGCCCTGTCTTCGTGTGAGGCGGAGTACGTAGCGGCAACAACAGCAGCTTGTCAGGCCATCTGGTTGAGCAGGCTCATGGGCGATCTGTTCGTGGAGGAGCACGGCGCAGTCACCATCTTCGTCGACAACAAGTCAGCCATACAGCTGTGCAAAAATCCGGTTTTCCTTGATCGGAGCAAGCACATCGACGTATGATTCCACTTCATCCGCAGTTGCATTGAGGAAGGGAAGATCAAGGTCGAGCACATTCCTACAGGTGACCAGCTCGCAGACATGTTCACCAAATCACTCGGGCGCACGCGGTTCCAGGAGCTGCGCACGCGTATTGGCATGGTCGAAGTTTGATTTCCTTGGTCATGACTAGCTTAGGGGGAGATTGTTAGCAAATAAACTAGCGTGACAAGTTTCAGGTTCAGGTTAGGCTTAGTGTCAGGTTTCAGTTTCGTCAGTCTGCAGTTTTTTCGGTGTTCAGTTTCAGTCCAGCCTGAGGACACGGTGTGTGCGATCCCGAGGCCGTAGCTCGCGGCGAGCGCACGCCCCTGATCGTGGGATGGCACGATCCAGTAGAGGGGGTCATCCTCGATCCGTTTTTCCTGTCGATCCATGAATAAAGCTAACAGAAAACGCAGCAGAACTCGAGCTGCACAAAAACTACCTGTCTCTGTTCTTCTTCGTCTGAACTTTCAGAGAGAGAGAGAGAACGAGAGAGAGAGGAAGGAGGTGTTCCGGCGAGCATCTCCGGCAACAACCCCCGCACGGCAGTCTGGTTCCCAGGAGGGCCGGACTTTCTTGTAAACTTGGTTAAGGCTGAGAGGCCTTCTTGACTAATGAATTCCCCTCCCCCCCCACCCCCCCCCCCCCCCCCCCCCCCCCCCCGCAGAAAAAATAAAAATAGCGGTACTTGGTTTGCTACCTGTAGCCAAACTATTGGCAATGAATTCGTTGAACTTATGATTGGTCGCTAATTTTGAGAAGCAGAGGCGTAAACATTTGTGAGCATGCTGGGAGCCATAGTTTAACAGTGAATCAAATGTTAAGCCCCTAGGAGAATCTGAAACGATTTTTTTCATAATATACTCGGTACATTACACTAAGGAGTCAGGACAAACGCACGCGGCACACTACTCGTCTCACACGTACACGCCACGCGCCACTCCACGTCACCACCTTGACACGTACACACCGTGGAGCCGTCGGCGCCGTCATCACTTGCCGTCGGCTGCCTCCTCGGCCGCGGTCTTGTCGCGTTCTTCCTGGACCCTGGCGGCGATCATGGCGGCCTCGTGCTCCGCGGCCTCGAGCAGGAAGCTGCCGCCCTTGTCGTCCACGGCGACCTGGAGCGGCTGGCAGCCGAGGCCGTCGGCGACGGCGAGCATGATGCGGCGCATCTCGCCGCGGAACTCGGCGCGGTCCACGGCGCCGCTGTGGTCAGCGTCGAACTGCTCGAACACGGCGTCGTAGAGGGCCGCGACCTCGCCCGGGAGCGGGGCCGGCTCGGCGGAGCCGAAGCCCGCGCCGTCGAGGAGGCGGAAGGACTCGAGCGCGCGGCGGAGCTCGGCGCGGGAGAGCACGCCGTCGCCGTTGGCGTCGAGCGCGGCGAAGCGCGCATCCACGCTGCGCGCGAAGGCCGCCTCGTCGGCCACGAAGGACCGCACCGTCGACCCGTCCAGGACCACCACGCTCATCTCGTCGATCGAACGCCGGCGCCTCACTCGCGCTCGCTGGCCGCGGTGGCTCTGCTCGTGGCTTGTTGAATGTTGAGGAGCTGCTAGAGAGTGGAGTGGAGTGGAGTGGAGGCTTCCGACAGCGGATTTGGTTTTGCCGTGGGTCAGTGGATGGATGGGTTTTTGTGTTGAGTTTGGCCTCTGGGAGCCATGTTTATCTGCTTGATGTGGTCGTGGGGTCGTGCTTTCGGATATTTTCCTTGTGTGTGTACGTGGTGAGGAGCACGTGTATTGTAGTCAATGGTCAGTGGGTGCTCAGTAGTCACCCTTGAGCCTTGAATTGTTTTTGCCTCGCAAATGGCTTGTCATATGATCGCCGCACACCGTGACGACGCAGAGTGCATTATCCATTGCTCGGTGTACAAACAAGGGGAACGAAAATTACAGGCTTCAAACAAGGCCTCAGTATGATCTATCGGAAAGGTTCATCCGTGGTATAAAGTGCCTTAAATATTATAAAAATTATATTAAAATCCTTGGACCACCGAGCAACCATCGCCTCCGTCGAAACGAGCTGAAGACACACTTTGTCGCCCCTCCCCTACTAGGACCAGTCTGACATCCCCGTAAAAAAAAGGACCAGTCTGACACTGCTAATGAAGGTCGGGAAGTTTTCGAGCACGTGTCTCTAAGTATCGGCGCTGCAGTACTATAACCGTCGCCACTAAACCCTTCAATCCATCCACTGTGCCACACCTGCGACTGACTCTTGATAGCAGATTTGCTTGGTGCGCACGCACGGCAAAAAAACCTAACTTCGTGGCCCCATTGGAAGTCATGAATCTACATTGAAGCTCCATTGACTCCGTCCCAACGGATGAGTTTGAGGTGGATCAGAGTCCGAATGATCATCTAATCGGTGAAGCGTCGCCATCCCCAAGCACCCTCAACGTGAGAACCCAAGAGCAACTATAGCTGAGGCACCATATGTGGTCGATTGTCATAATAACCACAACCTATTGGTTGAACGTCCTCTCAGACAAGCACCTATAGTCCAGATCTTGCATGTCGCCAGTGCCAACTTTGCCCGCGGCGCATTAGCCATCGCATCCTCCTCCTGCCGCGGCTCACGTGGCACCGCGGCTCCCGTGATGACAACCACGGCGGTCATGGGGGATCTAAAACCCTGATGACGGCCACAGAAGATCTGGCCCTTCTCATGGTGCCGGTGGCTCTCGTCACATGGGGCGGTGTGGATCTGACGCTTGGGGTGCCACCATCCCCATCAACAGCGTCGTCGCCTCCGCTGCCCCCTAATCTCGTTCAAACCCGTCCCTGTCGAGGCCCAGCCCGAGCCCGAGGACCACTCGGGGTCGTGCTTGAGTTCTCTGCCCTTGAAGCAGAAGCATACGCCTTGAAGAGGAGTGCGCTCGCGAGTACTTAGGCCCCGCAACCGGCACAACGAGGAGGAGGAGCTCACGGTTGTAAAATAACCTAACTTCAATTCCAATCTTGATTTCAAAGTAAATTTGAAACACAATTTATATTATAATTTACAATTTTTAGGGCAAGAACTACTCGATCTTTTAGTAAAGCTGATTGGGGTGTGACTTTACTTCAGAATATTATGAAAATTCATAGATTGATTTTTATTAGTGTACTTTGAGTTGGGATATTTCAGAACATGTATTCAAAATTTCAGTGAAAATGAGTGAGATGTGGCTAATATTCCAGAGTTGGATAAGATTTTGAAACATCACTAGTGTCTTCCGAGTTGTGATATTTCAGAATATTCCGAGCAGTTTTACAATGGTCTTCTTATCCATAGAGAGGTAACAGTTGTAATGAATCGTGGTCTTTGATTATTGTTGCTTTTTATTGTTTAAAAAGATTATAACGGATGCTCTAGTAATTGCGGCATGACATAAATAAAGATTATATCCCTGCACGCTATTGTGTTTCATAAACAAATCAGACGCTTTATGGATGGATGACTGAAATAAATCCAAACAAAATAAATCAAATTTAACTTTGTATGTGGAACAAACAATTGTCAATGAATTCTCATATTTTATTTTGAAGAAACTAGAATCTGATTGAAAACAAATGCATTGGTTAAATTTGCAGGTCACAGTTCCATTCATATGTCAAATAAAATAAACTTAAAATAAAAAACTTGCACAAAAATTGCATTTTTACAATATGTATGAATAAAAATATAATAGTGAAATTTTCGCATTCTATTCTAATCTAAAAACATATTGTACAGAACTTGCATGCATGCTTACACACACAAATAAAAAAAGATATTTTCTATAAAAGAATGAATTAGTGGCATTGGTCCTACCCTTTAATAATTGCGACAATAAAAAATTAATAATGGCAAAATTTGCACACTATTTACACATAAATTACACCTTTTTTATAATGTGCAAGGATAAACACATAATTGTGAAATTTTAGCAAATAAAAATTTTCTAAGAAGGAATTAATTGATGGCATTGATATAACCCTTAGAAAGGAGGGAAAAAGAAACAAAAAATCTAAAATAAATTTCTAAGAAAAATGAATTAGTAGCATTGTTATTACACTTTAAGAAGAACAACGACAAAATTTGCACATAATTTAAAGATAAATTGCACCTTTTGTGATATGCAAAAACATGAATATAATAGTGGAATTTCGCAAAACATTCTAAGTAGCAATGAATTAGTTACATTTGTATTAACCTTAAATAATAAAGAAAACACAAAATAAAAATAAAGAAAATGAAGTTTTTTGAGGAAGAGTAAATTAATTGCATTGGTATTACCCTTTAGGAAAAATAACTAAATAAAACAAATAATGAAATTTTTTGCACGCAATTTAAAGATAAATCATGCTCTTTAAAAATATACAAGAATAAACATATAATAGTGAAGTTTTCACAAAAAAATTCTAAGAACGAACGAATTAGTGGCTTTGGTATTACCCTTAAAGAAGAAAGAAAATGAAATAAAAACTAATACAAAATTTCAAGAAAAAATTCTAAGGAAGAATGAATTAGTGGCATTGGTATTACATTTTAAGAATAAACAAAAACTTGCACACAACTTTGCACTGAAGTTGCATTTTTTTATAATGTGCAAAGAATAAGCATATAATTGTGCAGTTTTCACACTCTAATACAATTTACTATACGTAATGTATAGTACTTGAGTGTATACCTTTTACAATCACTCTACATCCCAAATATACCCATATACTAAAAAGAAAAAGAACAAAGCAAAACACATGCAAATAGAAAAAAAAAGGCAATGAGTAACGGGCTTCAAGCCCAATAGAAAAATTGACTGGTCCAAGGGATAAGTAAAAAATTCAGCCGAGAAAACCATGAAACAACACTAGGAATAAAAACACCACATATCTTGACAAAGGAATAAACGTTAAAAAATTGACTTAACCAAATTTTAAACTCAGGCAATTTACATTTGGCTAAAGTTTATTTGAATATTATTTGTCGGTGCCTTTCCAGGGGTATTTTTTGTTGCCTATTTTGTTTTAGAAATATTGCCAACTTAGTAATCTTACCTCTTAGAAGGTACTAATAAATCGTACAGCTCTTGGATAAAAAATTATCTGGATGGCTAAAATAGACTAGGCCTATGTTAAAATTTCTCGTTGTGAAACTTATTGATTGATTTTCATTTCACATAGTTTTCACTATTTCACACTGTCGTTCATACAAAGGGTCTGTTCGGAGTCCCTCCACCCCACAGGACCCACTCCAGAAGCAGCCGGTGCTGCAGTTTAGAACAGCCGAGCGAGGAAATTGGTACTCCGTGGATTCTGTGATTTCTGGAGCGGGTGGTTTCCGAACAGCCCCAGAGTATACATAGTATTCCACATACCGGATTCGCATTTTTTTTACAACATACCAGGTTGTTTAAACGAAATCCATCAGACGTTTGACCGTCTGATCTTGCCAAATCTGGAACACGCCACTAGCAGCAGCCTCTGTAGCGCCTCAGGTGCTCGACAAGATCATCAATGTACGTCTCCTGCCGCCCCTGGTCCGTGAGAACCTCTCGCAGCTTCATGGCGTTGCTCGCGAGCGCCTTCCCTTCCTCGTCCACCATGACGCGCCGCACCGCCGCCGCGACGCCGTCCCTGTCGAACGAGCCGTCGGTCTCGTCCCTCGCCACCTCCACGCCGACCCCCTTCTCCGCCATGGCGCGCGCCACGAGGGGCTGGTCGAGGACGAAGGGGAGCATAACCAGTGGGTGCCCGGACGCGAAGCTCTCGATCGTGGAGCCCCACCCGCAGTGCGTCAGGAACGCGCCCGTCGCGCCGTGCGCGAGCGCCACCACCTGCGGCACCCACCCGGTGCGCACCAGCCCTCGCCCCCGCGTCCGCTCCTCGAAGCCGGCGGGCAGAAGATCGTCGTCCGTGACGGCGTCGATGGCGGCGCTGAACATCCCGGACGGCCTGCGTAGAGCCCACAGGAAGCGCACCCCGGCGAGCGCGAGCTCGTGCAGGATCCCTGGAGTCAGCGGCGCCTCGCTCCCCAGAGCGACGTAGATGACGGACTTGGGAGGCTGGTCGTCGAGCCAACGCAGGATCTCAGGACGGTCACCGTCCTCGTCGGCGATCACGGGAGGTAGCAGGATCCCGGCAGGTATGGCGGGCTGCTGGAAGAGGTCGGTGAGGAGGGCGAACATCCGGGCTCGACCTCGTCGCAGCTCCGGTAGATGGCCACGCGGCACCGCTCGAACAGCAACCACACGCGGTCCATGTCGGACACGCCGGACGCGTTGGCGCGGAAGAGGGCGGCGATCGACTCGGCCTCGCTGCGGCGTCGGCACGCGATCGTGGACGGGACCGGGATCCACCTGGGCGCGACGGCGAAGTCCTCCGTCGCAGCGCGCGGGTGCTCGACGTTCGCCCACCGCGGCCCCAGGAAGACCACGAAGGCGGCGTAGACGGTCATGAACGCGGCGCACGGCACACCGTGCTCGCCGGCGATGGGCGGGACCCAGTGGTGGCAGAAGTCATGGACGATCCAGTCGGGTCTCCGGCCAGCAGCGACGGCATCCGCGAGGAACGCGGCTAGCGGGGCCGCGAGCCCGTCCATGGCCTTCTTGACGAGCTCGATCTTCTCGGGCGGCACGTCGGCCGTGGACTCGGCGCCGTCCGGCAGCCCGTCGACGCGCGGCAGCGGCAGTGGCACGAAGCGGAGGCGAGGCGACAGGTGCGGTGGCACCGTCGGGAGCCTGGCGAGGTTCCGCGGCGTGGAGACGAAGGTGACGGCGTGGCCACGAGCCGCCAGGCGCTTGGACAGCTCGAGGAACGAGAGCATGTGCCCGAACGCCAGCCATGGGAACACCACCACCTCCAGCACGCCGCCGGCGTCGGCTGCTGCTTCCATCGTACTCTCTGAAGTCTGAACGGTGGGATCAGGGACGATGGCGCGAAACCTTTGGTGGCTGGTCTCCGGCAGCTGAATGATGACGAATATCTTTTCCTCTTCCGGTCGATCAATGCTATGATTTGAGCAGGAGCAGCAGCACAAGTGCGCCTATATAAAATGAGATTATACGAGTAGATAGATGCTTGGAAATAAAGTGGGAGATCGACAGAGCTAGGGGAATTTGACACAATACCACTTTGTACATTTGCATTGGATCATATAGCACCTGGTATATTGTCTTTGACAAAAATAACACATCGGATGTTTCATCTTTGCTAAAGTACTACATTTTCATTGTTTCGAAGAATCAGGCCTAATGACCCACCGAACACCAAGTGGAAATGATCATACTACCCTTTAACAGTTTATAATATAGGAAGCATTTTATAAAGCAAAAAAAAAAAACGCATCCACATCTCGACCCGCCCGCTCGCGGCCTCCCTGACCTTGCCCAGCGCCGACACCCTTCCACTCCCCCTCCCCCCATCTAGCCCACCCTTTGCCGCTCTACTACCCTCCGCGTGCTCGTGCTCCCCAACCTTCGCTGAGCTCCATCATCTCCACGGTGAGGTGTTACAACGGAGAAGCAAGGGATGTGGCGAGTGAGCACATCGAGTGGCTTACTAGTTTAGAGGTTGGATCGGCATGAGAGGCAAGAGAATGGAGGAGGAATGAGAAAAGTAATACTCCCTCCGTTTCTAAATATAAGTCTTTGTAGAGATTTCATTATGAACCACATACGGATGTATATAGATGCATTTTAAGTATAGATTCATCCATTTTGCTTCGTATGTAGTCTACCTAGTGAAATCCCTATAATGATTTATTTTTAGGAACGGAGGGAGTACTTCGTGAGGACCAATAGTAAAGGTTAAAAAAATGGTAATACAGAGGTGATCATATTGTACCGGACACACCTCACGCATGAGATTGTCTAAGTTAGCCAACACAGAGGTGATCAGAGACCCGAGTGCATCACATAGGGAGGCGCTCACGCTTCCCACAAGCCACAAGAAGTACAATCGTAGCATGCGTAGCACCTATATTGAGTAGAGTGTGAATCGGGTAATGTTTTGTAACAGAGGAAAACCTTATTAAAGTTAATACGTGAAAAAGGGACCCCAATTCACCATCTGCCTTAGCAGTTTCTGGTTGATGCACTTTTTTTTTCTATCATCTAGTCTCTACTACATAAAAGAAACGGAAGGTTCCATCTCCCCTCTTATGTCCCCCACCCTTCCTCCATCCTCCAGGTTTTACCCCTTCCTACGCTTTCATTTTTGGTAATCAAATCAATCTTTGGTGATCAGACCAATGTTTACTTTGGCAACACAATAAATTCCCGTGGGACGATCAATTTCTTCTTTGGTAAACATGGTAATATAATAAATTCATGGAAAGGCATAAATCACGGTAGGTAATCAAGCAGGGACCTTGCACAATTAGTGTTGAGCCAACAAAATATGTATGTACTGGTGCAACGCACGGGCCAAAAGGGCAGTCTTCTTGACAAGGCATATTACCAATTAAGTACTATTACGAAAAAGGCAGCCTCTTCTTGGTAAGGTGGATATGTATTTGTGCGTGTGAATATGTGTGTGGTTGTGAACTTATGCAAAGCCATGTGCAATGGGGACCCTTTAACGCACACGAAAACAAGCCAAAAATCGTCTGGAACTTTATTCGAATAGTTAGGTTTCTTTTTCTGAAAGAGAAAGACAAAGTCTCCCGGCTACGCTCAGATAAATGCCATCTCTTGTCTTGTGGACCATTGGTACTTTATTCATCCTCAAAGATCAGAGATTATTATTGCTCAACTAACTGTTTTTACATTCATCTACTAGAAGCCGCCCTTTGAAATGTGGTATTGTCCTAAAAAATTGATGAAGTTCTCTGTTTCTAAATGTTTGCTTTCCAGATCCTTCACTATTTTTCCACATTGCTAGATCAATACATGTCCTTGATTTTTTCCAAGCCATTAAAATAAAATTGAAGAAAGATCTCAAACAGACGGATGCATTCCTGTGAAGCATGCATAACTCAAACTTCTATCTTGCTTTTAGGCCAGTAAAGTAACCACTCATCATTTTTGTTGCCCGGTATTTTGAACGAAGGCCTGAACAACGCCTCAACTGTCAACCATGTCTGTCTTCTCGGTGCAGGCCGGCAAATTTGCTGTTGCCGTTGCCGTTGCCCGGACCCCGGAGCACAACATGGTAATGGTGTTAACCAAATGCCAACCGAACATATTTTGTTGAGAAGATCATGTCAAATGGGTGAGATCGAAAGCGGGAAAACATAAACTTTTGCACAGAATTCTCGTAGTTTTCATTACACAATCAAATCCTCGTAATTTACACCATGGTAGTACAACTTGAACCGCACAACGGCACACTTCACTACAAGCGCGTGTACGCGCATATACACACCTTACTTGCCAGGAACAAAGTTGGTGGCGAATGCCCATGCGTTGTTGTTGACGGGGTCGGCGAGGTGGTCAGCGAGGTTCTCAAGTGGACCCTTGCCGGTGACGATGGCTTGCACAAAGAAGCCGAACATTGAGAACATGGCAAGGCGACCGTTCTTGATCTCCTTAACCTTGAGCTCGGCGAATGCCTCAGGGTCGTCGGCAAGGCCGAGCGGGTCAAAGCTGCCGCCCGGGTAGAGTGGGTCGACGATTTCACCGAGCGGTCCACCGGCAATGCGGTAGCCCTCGACGGCGCCCATGAGCACAACCTGACAAGCCCAGATGGCAAGGATACTTTGTGCGTGCACAAGGCTTGGGTTGCCGAGGTAGTCGAGGCCGCCCTCGCTAAAGATCTGGGATCCAGCCTTGAACCAAACAGCCTCACCAAACTTAACGCCATTGCGGGCGAGTAGCTCGGGGAAGACGCAACCGAGCGCGCCAAGCATGGCCCAACGGCAGTGGATCACCTCGAGTTCCCGGTTCTTAGCGAAGGTCTCGGGGTCAGCCGACAACCCAGCGGTGTCCCACCCGTAGTCGCCGGGGAACTCACCGGTCAGGTAGCTCGGGGGCTCACCAGAAAGTGGGCCGAGGTAGAGCACGCGGTCAGAACCGTACCACGGGCTGCCGGAGGCAACCTGCTTGGCCTTTGCCGCCGTCTTGCGCATGGTAACGCGAGCCTCCCCGAAAACAGATGACGATGGCAGGTTCTTCACTGCCTTGCCGGCGAAGGCTGGGGAAGAGAGTGACATGGTGGTTGCAGCCATTCTGATCGAAGGAGGTTCTGTGTGTTCTCCAAGAACGAGGAGTGGGTGTGGAGATGGCTTAAGAGGATCGGGGCAAGGGGCTTCTTAAGGCAGTGGACGGGCAGAGGAAATTGAACTGGTGTAAGCTGACAGGAGAGAGGTGTATAGCAAGAAATCTGTATGTTGGATGTCATTGGTGCAGAGTGAGAGCCACAAGGAGATCAGATATACTTTTGGATCTTGCGGATATGGCTTAGCTGGGAATCTCCTTAGAGAGCAGTGATTGGATGACACGCTGGTATGCACGTGAGCATGCCATGTATTTTCCCCCAAAAGGACAATATTGGATATCCATTCTTGCAACCAAGGAATATCACCGCAATTGTTGAGCAAATTTCTATTTGACTGACTGTACATTTTATTGACATCGTTATCTGAAATAGAAACGGAGACATGCTCATGCATGTGCGTCCATGCTACTGCTAGCAGCATCGAGCAGAGCATACGGCAAATACGAGCTAGCAGCGGGAAGAAACATACCATGATCGTCGCACATATTTTTATTTTTTTAGAAAAGGAGGCTAAACCCCCGGCCTCTGCACATGACCATACCTATTGCAAAGATGGACTGATAAAATGGTACTCCATCCATTTCATATTAGTTGTCGCTCAAACAGATGTATATAGCACTGAAATACGTCTAAATACATAAAGCGAAAGGCATATGTTTCAAACTTTCTTCCCTATTAGTTTTATTACCATAGTCATAATGTGCATAATATGTTACCAATGGAAATTTTTCTTTTTGATACCATGAAAACTCATTTTCATAAGACATAAAGTTCTTAATAATATGATTTTAAAATTAGATTATTCTAATCTTAAATATAATTATCCATACTAAAAATATTGTCCACACACTTGCGCAGGCCACACAATTGATCTCTCTTTTCTCTGAAAGAGTTGAGGTCTCTCTGGACTTCTTTTTCCTCGCTCCCAGATTCAGAAACAAAGCAGACCAGCACGATAGTAGTTGACTGATTGTCCAGGTGTCTGGTGATGAATTTATTATACGGCTCGAATAGTTGGGTTTCTTTCTTCGAAAGAGAAAGGCAATGCCTCCGGGCTCGGCTCAGATAACTGCCGTTTGTTGTCTTCTGGACCGTTGGTACTTTGTTCATCCTCCAAGATCAAAGATTATTGCTCCCTTAACTGTTTATACATTCAGCTATCAGATAGTACATGCTCTTTAAAATGTTGTCCTACAAAATCGATGAAGTTATCTGTTTCTGAAGGTTCGGATTCAGACCCTTTGCTAGTTTTCCACATTGCTAGATCAATATAGATGTGTTGAGTTTTTCCAAACTATAAGAAAAAATTGCAGAGAGATCTCAAATAAGCCGATGCACTCCGGTGAAGCATGCATAACTCAAATTTCTATCTTGCTTTTAGGCCAGTAACCACTCATCATTTTTGTTGCCTGGTATTTCGACTGAAAGCCTGAACAACGCCTCAACCATGTACCACTGTCTTCTCGATGCAGCCCGGCAAATTTGCCAATGTATATGATACATAAGTTGCCGCGCCCAAAGCACAACACGGTACAGGTGTTGCACAAATGTGAACCCGACGCATTCGTTAAGATGATCATGTCAAATGGGTGAGATTGAAAGTGGGAAAACATAAGTTGCCGTCGCCCCCAACACGGTACAGGTGTTACACAAATGCTAACCCGACGTATTCGTTGAGATGATCGTGTCAAATGGGTGAAATCGAATGTGGGAAAACATAAGTAGCCGACACCCAAAGCACCGCGAACCCGACGTATTCGTTCAGATGATCATGTCAAATGGGTGAGATCGAAAGTGGAAAAACATAAGTTGCCGTCGCCCAAAGCACAACACAGTAGAGGTGTTACACAAATGCAAACCCGACGTATTCGTTCAGATGATCATGTCAAATGGGTGAGATCGAAAGTGGGAAAACATAAGTTGCTGTCGCCCATAGCACAACACAGTAGAGGTGTTACACAAATGCAAACCCGACGTATTCGTTCAGATGATCATGTCAAATGGGCGAGATCGAAAGTGGGGAAACATAAGTTGTTGTCGCCCAAAGCACAACACAGCAGAGGTGTTACACAAATGCAAACCCGACGTATTCGTTCAGATGATCATGTCAAATGGGTGAGATCGAAAGTGGGAAAACATAAGATTTTGCGCAGGAACCTCGTAAATTTTCCATATAATTAAATCCTCGTAATTTACATCATGGTAGTACAACTCAGACAGCCAACAACAGACTTCACCGCAAGCATGCACGCACACACACCTTACTTGCCGGGAACGAAGTTGGTGGCGAATGCCCAGGCGTTGTTGTTGACGGGGTCAGTGAGGTGGTCAGCGAGGTTTTCGAGTGGACCCTTACCGGTGATGATGGCTTGCACAAAGAAACCAAACATGGAGAACATGGCGAGGCGGCCGTTCTTGATCTCCTTAACCTTGAGCTCGGCGAATGCCTCAGGGTCGTCGGCAAGGCCGAGTGGGTCGAAGCTACCGCCCGAGTAGAGCGGGTCAACGATCTCACCAAGTGGTCCACCGGCAATGCGGTAGCCCTCGACGGCGCCCATGAGCACGACCTGACAAGCCCAGATGGCAAGGATACTCTGGGCGTGCACAAGGCTTGGGTTGCCGAGGTAGTCGAGGCCGCCCTCGCTGAAGATCTGGGATCCGGCCTTGAACCAAACAGCCTCGCCGAACTTCACACCGTTGCGGGCGAGCAGCTCGGGGAAGACGCACCCGAGCGCGCCAAGCATGGCCCAACGACAATGGATCACCTCCAGCTCACGGTTCTTGGCAAAGGTCTCAGGGTCGGCCGACAGCCCAGCGGTGTCCCAGCCGTAGTCGCCAGGGAACTCACCATTGAGGTAGCTCGGGGGCTCGCCAGAAAGTGGGCCGAGGTAGAGCACGCGGTCAGAGCCATACCACGGGCTGCCGGAGACAACCTGCTTGGCCTTTGCCGCCGTCTTGCGCATGGTGACGCGGGCGTCCCCGAAAAGAGACGATGATGGCAAGTTCTTGACTGCCTTGCCGGCAAAGGCTGGAGAAGAGAGTGACATGGTGGTTGCGGCCATTCTGATCGATGGAGGTCCTCGGTATTCTGTTCTCCAAGAATGAGGAGTGGGTGTGGAGATGTCTTGAGAGGATCGGAGCCCGGGGCTTCTTAAGGCAGTGGCTTCTGTATGTGTCAAGAGAGAGGTGCGGGACAGGAAATCTGTATCTTGGATGCCATTGGTGCGGAGAGACTTCGAGAGCCACACGGAGATTAGATATACTTGTGGCTATGGCTAAGCTGGGAATCTCCTTGGAGAACGGTGATTGGATTACATGCTGGCATGCACGTGGGCATGCCATGCCTTTCCCCCCAAAAGGAAAATATAGGGTATCCATTATTGCAGCGAATGAACTTGCCACCACAACCGTTGAACAAACACATAATGCATGGATGCAATTCCTAATTGACTGCTGTGCATAAAAACAGAGATGCTCATGCATGTGCCTCGATGCTATACGAAATTTCTTCAAAAATAGATGATGTATAATGCGTATCATAACAATTCCCTAACTCTAACAATCAGTATACAGTCAAATAACTGAAATAAAAATAGCAGTTCTAAATTGTGATGAAAAGTTAACCCTTTTTAATTATCTCATTAATATATCTATCACTAAATTCTGTTACATTCTATGAGCACAATACAAAGGAGAAACAAAGAGTTATGTTATAAATTCTCATAAAAATATATCTAGCCATTGATTAGATGAGCCATGATAGTTAAGTATAGCTTTTAATGGATTGGATTAAAGTAATTTCTTCCTGCCTAAGGCGTTAGTTTTTAATAAAATTTATAGAAAT
Organism: Triticum aestivum; assembly: GCF_018294505.1. Lineage (NCBI taxonomy): Eukaryota > Viridiplantae > Streptophyta > Magnoliopsida > Poales > Poaceae > Triticum > Triticum aestivum. Next base: position 511,062,062 of record NC_057808.1, read on the forward strand.
TTTCATTCTTATATACACTTGGGGAAATATATGACCCTCGCAAATGCATGTCTAATACGCATGCGGGTTGTGCGATATATATTTTACATCTCACATAGGCTAGACCGAATCTAAGTTATCTTTTGATCAACTGTCCACCTAGGATATCCTTTGCTTAGAACCTCTCTTAGCATTGTTTCTTTTCATGGAAAACAACCACTGTATATTCACTTCTTCGAGGATCAAGATTTTTTCCCCACTAAAAATAATGAAAAATACAAATTAGGAAGTAATATAAAATATAAGAGTTGATTTTTTATCTTCAAATTTCATTTATGGAGTGGTTGAGTGGCGTTACAAACATGGCATCAATTGGATGATTAAATAGGTTCCAACATTTTAGTATACTAAAATGCATCTACTATAAAATAAGTCGATTAACATCACGCTACCTATGTGAACGAACTACCACCTTGGAACAATCTTGAAGGTCGGATTCTTCCATTGCTTTTCATTTTGCACCACAGTTAGCACATTGATAATGCACTTTACACTAGGGGACACTGCTCGAGAGTGTGGTGAAATACTTTGGTGATCTTCCTGCTCTTGTCTTTTCCCATCCAATTGGCGAGAGACACAATCCAACGCAATCAAGTAGTACAACGAATTTCCAGTCCAATCGAATGCATGAATGATCTAGTCAAGAACTAAAAATAAGCCAATAAGTAGCTAACCACACATCTCAGCGGCTAGCAGAAGCACACCGAAGGGGGTCGAGAAGGAGGCCACAGTCCGATTGAGCTTCGCGGCGGAGTTGGTGCTCTCTATCCATCTCAACAGGCCACACGCGGGAGGTGGGGCCGTGCTTGCCTATGGCCTCGGAGCAAGCCACCGCTTGGGACACACATCCCAACTTGATTGATTCTAGACTTTCAATCAGCATGAAATTCCGATCATGTAGTCACCGTGGTTCAGGAATCGTTGATACGAGGACAGGATCCGACCGCTCTGATATGTGTAAAGTGTATCTACAGTTTTTGCATGTTCCATACCATATCTCCATCATTTATGCAAATATTTTGAAGATTATTTAGACTAACATATTAATAAAATTTCTAGTGTTAGTTCTTATTTTAGTGTTCATGTTTGCAAGTAAATTAGGTATTTTAAGCCTTCAGAAAAACCCAAGAAAAAAATAAGATGATGATGTGTATGCACCAAGGAGCATCGAGGTGGCTGGGAGTTGGGCTCGAAGGGCACGTAGGCGCCACTGCAGGCGCCTAGAGAGGGCTAGGAGATGTAGGAACCTTCTGGAGCCCTTCTTTGGCAGCTAACTTTCCCCTGAAGTATTTTAATGGCCCTAAAAATATATATTTTTTGTAGTTATGAATAATAACTAGTCATGATCACTATTAGGGAAAAGCCTATACACAGAATCTTACCAGCATCGTGCTTCAAAATAAAACGCTGCTGCTAACTAGCAGTAGCGCGCGCGCACAAAACTCGCTGCTGAAATAAATGTATCAGTAGCGCGCCCTCTCTAAGACGCGCTACTGCTATAATTGCCACGATGCCGCCGCGAGGCTAGTTCTAGCAGCAGCGTGTTAATATGAAGAGCGCTACTGCTATGGACCATAACAGTAGCGCATTTACACAATAACCGCTACTGCTAAGTGTAGGATCGAAAGTATGTCTAGAAGGGGGGTGATTAGACAACTTGACCAAATAAAAATCTAGCCTTTTTCCAATTTTAATTCTTGGCAAATTTTAACAACTTAGCACAAGTCAAGCAATCAATCTACATATGCAATTCTAAGAGTATTGTAGCGGAATGTAAAACAAATGCATATGAAGGTAAAGGGAGGAGTTTGAGGGAGCAAACGCAATGTTGACATGGAGATTTTTTATCCGTGGTTCCGATAGGTGGTGCTATCGTACATCCACGTTGATGGAGACTTCAACCCACGAAGGGTAACGGTTGCGCGAGTCCACGGAGGGCTCCACCCACGAAGGTGTTGGGGAACGTAGCAATAATTCAAAATTTTCCTACGTGTCACCAAGATCAATCTAGGAGATGCTAGCAACGAGAGAGAGGGAGTGCATCTTCATACCCTTGAAGATCGTAAGCGGAAGCGTTACAAGGACGCGGTTGATGGAGTCGTACTCGCGGCGATTCAAATCGCGGAAGATCCGATCTAGCGCCGAACGGACGGCGCCTCCGCGTTCAACACACGTACAACCCGGGGACGTCTCCTCCTTCTTGATCCAGCAAGGGGAGAGGAGAAGTTGAGGGAGAACTCCAGCAGCACGACGGCGTGGTGGCGATGGAGCTTGTGGTTCTCCGGCAGAGCTTCGCTAAGCACTACGGAGGAGGAGGAGGAGTTGGAGGAGGAGAGGGCTGCGCCAGGCAAGGGGTGCGGCTGCCCTCTCTCTCCCTCACTATATATAGGGGGAAGGGGGTGGAGGAGGCGCCCTATGGTTCCCTAGGGGAGGGGCGGCGGCCACAGGGGAAACCTAGATGGGTTTGGGCGCCCCCACCCCTGGGAAACTTGCCCCCCAAGCCGGGAGGGGTGGCTGCCCTAGGGGAGGCGCCCCCACCTCTCCACGTTACGTGAGAGGGGTTGGGAGGGGCGCACATCCCCTTAGTGGGCTGGTGTACCCCCTCCCCTTGGCCCATAAGGCCCCCCAACGCTTGCCGGGGCCTCCGAAACACCTTTCGGTCACGCTGGTCGTCACCCGGTACTCCCAGAACAATTCCGGACTCCAATACCCTTCGTCCAATATATCGATCTTCACCTCCGGACCACTCCGGAGTTCCTCGTCACGTCCGGGATCTCATCCGGGACTCCGAACAACCTTCGGTAACCACATACTATTTCCCATAACAACTCTAGCGTCACCGAACCTTAAGTGTGTAGACCCTACGGGTTCGGGAACCATGCAGACATGACCGAGACACCTCTCCGGCCAATAACCAACAGCGGGATCTGGATACCCATATTGGCTCCCACATGTTCCACGATGATCTCATCGGATGAACCACGATGTCGGGGATTCAATCAATCCCGTATACAATTCCCTTTGTCTATCGGTATGTTACTTGCCCGAGATTCGATCGTCGGTATCCCAATACCTCGTTCAATCTCGTTACCGGCAAGTCTCTTTACTCGTTCCGTAACGCATGATCCCGTGGCTAACTCCTTAGTCACATTGAGCTCATTATGATGATGCATTACCGAGTGGGCCCAGAGATACCTCTCCGTCATACGGAGTGACAAATCCCAGTCTCGATTCGTGCCAACCCAACAGACACTTTCGGAGATACCTGTAGTGCACCTTTATAGCCACCCAGTTACGTTGTGACGTTTGATACACCCAAAGCATTCCTACGGTATCCGGGAGTTGCACAATCTCATGGTCTAAGGAAATGATACTTGACATTAGAAAAGCTCTAGCAAACGAACTACACGATCTTGTGCTATGCTTAGGATTGGGTCTTGTCCATCACATCATTCTCCTAATGATGTGATCCCGTTATCAATGACATCCAATGTCCATGGTCAGGAAACCATAACCATCTATTGATCAACGAGCTAGTCAACTAGAGGCTTACTAGGGACATGTTGTGGTCTATGTATTCACACATGTATTACGGTTTCCAGTTAATACAATTATAGCATGAACAATAGACAATTATCATGAACAAGGAAATACAATAATAACCATTTATTATTGCCTCTAGGGCATATTTCCAACAGTCTCCCACTTGCACTAGAGTCAATAATCTAGTTCACATCACTATGTGATTGTAATGAATCCAACACCCATGGGGTTTGTTCATATCTCGCTTGTGAGAGAGGTTATTAGTCAACGGGTCTGAACCTTTCAGATCCGTGTGTGCTTTACAAATCTCTATGTCATCTTGTAGATGCAGCTACCACGCGCTACTTGGAGCTATTCCAAATAACTGCTCTACTATACGAATCCGGTTTACTACTCAGAGTCATCCGGATTAGTGTCAAAGTTTGCATCGACGTAACCCTTTACGACGAACTCTTTTACCACCTCCATAATCGAGAAAATTCCTTAGTCCACTAGTTACTAAGGATAAGTTCGACCGCTGTCATGTGATCCATTCCTGGATCACTCTTGTACCCCTTGACTAATTCATGGCAAGGCACACTTCAGGTGCGGTACACAGCATAGCATACTGTAGAGCCTACGTCTAAAGCATAGGGGACGACCTTCGTCCTTTCTCTCTCTTCTGCCGTGGTCAGGTCTTGAGTCTTACTCAATACTCACACCTTGTAACACAGCCAAGAACTCCTTCTTTGCTGATCTATTTTGAACTCCTTCAAAATCTTGTCACGGTATGTATTCATTTGAAAGTACTATTAAGCGTTTTTGATCTATCCTTATAGATCTTGATGCTCAATGTTCAAGTAGCTTAATCCAGGTTTTCCATTGAAAAACACTTTTCAAATAACCCTGTATGCTTTCCAGAAATTCTACATCATTTCTGATCAACAATATGTTAACAACATATACTCATCAAAAATCTATAGTGCTCCCACTCACTTCTTTGGAAATACAAGTTTCTCATAAACTTTGTATAAACCCAAAATCTTTGATCATCTCATCAAAGCGTACATTCCAACTCCGAGATGCTTACTCCAGTCCTTAGAAGGATTGCTGGAGCTTTGCATACTTGTTAGCATCTTTCAGGATTGACAAAACCTTCTGGTTGTATCACATACAACCTTTCCTCAAGAAAATCGTCGAGGAAACAATGTTTTGACATCCTATCTGCAAGATTTCATAAATAATGCAGTAACTGCTAATATAATTCCAACAGACTCTTAGCATCGCTACGAGTGAGAAAGTCTCATCGTAGTCAACTCCTTGAACTTGTCGGAAAACATCTTAACGACAAGTCGAGCTTTCTTAATGGTGACACTTACCATCATTGTCCGTCTTCCTTTTAAAATCCATCTGCACCCAACAGCCTTACGACCATCAAGTAGTTCTTCCAAAGTCTATACTTTGTTTTATACATGGATCCTCTCTCGGATTTTATGGCCTCGAGCCATTCGTCGGAATCCGGGCCCACCATCGCTTCTCCATAGCTCGTAGGTTCATTGTTGTCTAGCAACATGACTTCCAAGACAGGATTACGTACCACTCTGAAGTAGTACGCATCCTTGTCGACCTACGAGGTTTGGTAGTGACTTGATCCGAAGTTTCATGATCACTATCATAAGCTTCCACTTCAATTGGTGTAGGTGCCACAGGAACAACTTCCTGTGCCCTGCTACACACTAGTTGAAGTGACGGTTCAATAACCTCATCAAGTCTCCACCATCCTCCCACTCAATTCTTTCGAGAGAAACTTTTCCTCGAGAAAGGACCCGTTTCTAGAAACAATCACTTTTGCTTCCAGATCTGAAATAGGAGGTATACCCAACTGTTTTGGGTATTCTATGAAGATGCATTTATCCGCTTTGGGTTCGAGCTTATCAGCCTGAAACTTTTTCACATAAGCGTCGCAGCCCCAAACTTTTAAGAAACGACAGCTTAGGTTTCTCTAAACCATAGTTCATACGGTGTCGTCTCAACGGAATTGCGTGGTGCCCTATTTAAAGTGAATGCGGTTGTCTCTAATGCCTAACCCATAAACGATAGTGGTAATTCGATAAGACACATCATGGTATGCACCATATCCAATAGGGTGCAGTTATGATGTTCGGACACACCATCACACTATGGTGTTCCAGGCGGTATTAGTTGTGAAACAATTTCCACAATGTCTTAATTGTGTGCCAAACTCGTAACTCAGATATTCATCTCTATGATCATATCATAGACATTTTATCCTCTTGTCACGACGATCTTCAACTTCACTCTGAAATTACTTAAACCTTTCAATAATTCAGACTTGTGTTTCATCAAGTAAATATACTCAGCATCTACTCAAATCATCTGTGAAGTAAGAACATAACGATATCCACTGCGTGCCTCAGCACTCATTGGACTGCACACATCAAAATGTATTACTTCCAACAAGTTGCTTTCTTGTTCCATCTTACTGAAAACGAGGCCTTTCAGTCATCTTGCCCATGTGGTATGATTTGCATGTCTCAAGTGATTCAAAATCAAGTGAGTCCAAACGATCCATCTGTATGGAGTTTCTTCATGCATATCTACCAATAGACATGGTTCGCATGTCTCAATCTTTTCAAAAACGAGTGAGTCCAAAGATCCATCAACATGGAGCTTCTTCATGCGTTTTATACCAATATGACTCAAATGGCAGTGCCACAAGTATGTGGTACTATCATTACTATTTTATATCTTTTGGCATGAACATGTGTATCACTACGATCGAGATTCAATAAACCATTCATTTTAGGTGCAAGACCATTGAAGGTATTATTCAAATAAATAGAGTAACCATTATTCTTCTTAAATGAATAACCGTATTGCGATAAACATAATCCAATCATGTCTATGCTCAACGCAAACATCAAATAACAATTATTTAGGTTTAATACCAATCCCGATGGTAGAGGGAGCGTACGATGTTTGATTACATCAACCTTGGAAACACTTCCAACACATATCGTCATCTCACCTTTAGCTAGTCTCCGTTTATTCCGTAGCCTTTTATTTCGAGTTACCAACACTTAGCAACCGAATCGGTATCTAATACCCTGGTGCTACTAGGAGTACTAGTAAAGTACACATTAATATACTGTATATCCAATATACTTCTGTCGACCTTGCCAGCCTTCTCATCTACCAAGTATCTAGGGTAGCTCTGCTTCAGTGACCGTTCCCCTCATTACAGAAGCACTTAGTCTCGGGTTTGGGTTCAACCTTGGGTTTCTTCACTAGAGCAGCAACTGATTTGCCGTTTCATGAAGTATCCCTTCTTTCCCTTGCCCTTCTTGAAACTAGTGGTTTTACTAACCATCAACAATTGATGCTCCTACTTGATTTCTACTTTCGCGGTGTCAAACATCGCGAGTTGCTCAAGGATCATCATGTCTATCCCTGATATGTTATAGTTCATCACGAAGCTCTAATAGCTTGGTGGCAGTGACTATGGAGAACCATCACTATCTCATCTGGAAGATTAACTCCCACTCGATTCAAGCGATTGTAGTACTCAGACAATCTGAGCACATGCTCAACGATTGAGCTTTTCTCCCTTAGTTTGCAGGCTTAAGAAACTTGTCAGAGGTCTCATACCTCTTGACGTGGGCACTAGTCTGAAATCCCAATTTTAGTCTTTGGAACATCTCATATGTTCTGCGATGTTTCATAAACGTCTTTGTCACCTCAATTCTAAACCGTTAGCATTACGCACTGAACTATCACGTAGTCATCAAAACGTGTATGTCAGATGTTCGCAACATCCACAGACGACGCTCGAGGTTCAGCACACCGAGCGGTGCATTAAGGACATAAGCCTTCTGCGCAGCAATGAGGATAATCCTCAGTTTACGGACCCAGTCCACATAATTTCTACTATCAACTTTCAACTAAATTTTCTCTAGGAACATATCTTAAACAGTAGAACCAAAGCGTAAGCTATGACATAATTTGCAAAGACCTTTTGACTATGTTCATGATAATTAAGTTCATCTGATTATTTAATGAACTCCCACTTAGATAGACATCCCTCTAGTCATCTAAGTGATACATGATCCGAATCGACTAGACCGTGTCCGATCATCACGTGAGACGGACTAGTCATCATCGGTGAACATCTTCATGTTGATCATATCTACTATACGACTCATGTTCGACCTTTCGGTCTCTTGTGTTCCGAGGCCATGTCTGTACATGCTAGTCAAGTCAAGTCAACCTAAGTGTTTCGCATGTGTAAATCTGGCTTACACCCGTTGTATGCGAACGTTAGAATCTATCACACCCGATCATCACGTGGTGCTTCGAAACAACGAACCTTCGCAACGGTGCACAGTTAGGGGGAACACATCTCTTGAAATTTTAGTGAGGGATCATCTTATTTATGCTACCGTCGTTCTAAGCAAATAAGATGTAAACATGACAAACATCACATGCAAATCATAAAGTGACATGATATGGCCAATATCATCTTGCGCCTTTGATCTCCATCTTCGAGGCGCGGCATGATCACCTTCGTCACCGGCATGACACCATGATCTCCATCATCATGATCTCCATCATCGTGTCTTCATGAAGTTGTCTCGCCAACTATTACTTCTACTACTATGGCTAACGGTTAGCAATAAAGTAAAGTAATTACATGGCGTTTTTCATTGACACGCAGGTCATACAATAAATTAAGACAACTCCTATGGCTCCTGCCGGTTGTCATACTCATCGACATGCAAGTCGTGATTCCTATTACAAGAACATGATCAATCTCATACATCACATATATATAATTCATCACATCCTTTTGGCCATATCACATCACATAGCATACCCTGCAAAAACAAGTTAGACGTCCTCTAATTGTTGTTGCATGTTTTACGTGGCAGCTATGGGTTTCTAGCAAGAACGTTTCTTACCTACGCAAAAGCCACAACGGTGATATGCCAATTGCTATTTACCCTTCATAAGGACCCTCTTCATCGAATCCGATCCGACTAAAGTGGGAGAGACAGACACCCGCTAGCCACCTTATGCATCAAGTGCATGTCTGTCGGTGGAACCTGTCTCACGTAAGTGTACGTGTAAGGTCGGTCCGGGCCGCTTCATCCCACAATGCCGCCGAATCAAGATAAGACTAGTAACGGCAAGCAAATGGAACAAATCATCGCCCACAACTACTTTGTGTTCTACTCGTGCATAGAATCTACGCATAGACCTAGCTTATGATGCCACTGTTGGGGAACGTAACAATAATTCAAAATTTTCCTACGTGTCACCAAGATCAATCTAGGAGATGCTAGCAACGAGATAGAGGGAGTGCATCTTCATACCCTTGAAGATCGCTAAGCGGAAGCGTTACAAGAACGCGGTTGATGGAGTCATACTCGCGGCGATTCAAATCGCGGAAGATCCGAACTAGCGCCGAACGGACGGCGCCTCCGCGTTCAACACACGTACAGCCCAGGGACGTCTCCTCCTTCTTGATCTAGTAAGGGGAGAGAAGAAGTTGAGGGAGAACTCCAGCAGCACGACGGCGTGGTGGCGATGGAGCTCGTGGTTCTCCGGCAGAGCTTCGCTAAGCACTACGGAGGAGGAGGAGTTAGAGGAGGAGAGGGCTGCGCCAGGCAAGGGGTGCGGCTGCCCTCTCTCTCCCTCACTATATATAGGGGGAAGGGGGTGGAGGAGGCGCCCTATGGTTCCCTAGGGGAGGGGCGGCGGCCACAGGGGAAACCCTAGATGGGTTTGGGCGCCCCCACCCCTGGGAAACTTGCCCCCCAAGCCGGGAGGGGTGGCTGCCCTAGGGGAGGCGCCCCCACCTCTCCACGTTACGTGAGAGGGGTTAGGAGGGGAGCACAGCCCCTTAGTGGGCTGGTGTGCCCCCTCCCCTTGGCCCATAAGGCCCCCCAACGCTTGCCGGGGCCTCCGAAACACCTTTCGGTCACGCTGGTCGTCACTCGTTACTCCCAGAACAATTCCGGACTCCAATACCCTTCGTCCAATATATCGATCTTCACCTCCGGACCACTCCGGAGTTCCTCGTCACGTCCGGGATCTCATCCGGGACTCCGAACAACCTTCGGTAACCACATACTATTTCCCATAACAACTCTAGCATCACCGAACCTTAAGTGTGTATGTTACCGGCAAGTCTCTTTACTCGTTCCGTAACGCATGATCCCGTGACTAACTCCTTAGTCACATTGAGCTCATTATGATGATGCATTACCGAGTGGGCCCAGAGATACCTCTCCGTCATACGGAGTGACAAATCCCAGTCTCGATTCGTGCCAACCCAGCAGACAGTTTTGGAGATACCTGTAGTGCACCTTTATAGCCACCCAGTTACGTTGTGACGTTTGATACACCCAAAGCATTCCTACGGTATCCGTGAGTTGCACAATCTCATGGTCTAAGGAAATGATACTTGACATTAGAAAATCTCTAGCAAACGAACTACACGATCTTGTGCTATGCTTAGGATTGGGTCTTGTCCATCACATCATTCTCCCAATGATGTTATCCTGTTATCAACGACATCCAATGTCCATGGCCAGGAAATCATGACCATCTATTGATCAACGAGCTAGTCAACTAGAGGCTAACTAGGGACATGTTGTGGTCTATGTATTCACACATGTATTACGGTTTCCAGTTAATACAATTATAGCATGAACAATAGACAATCATCATGAACAAGGAAATACAATAATAACCATTTATTATTGCCTCTAGGGCATATTTCCAACAGAAGGGTCCACGAAGAAGCAACCTTGTCTATCCCACCATGGCCGTCACCCACGAAGGACTTGCCTCACTAGGGTAGATCTTCACGAAGTAGGCGATCCCCTTGCCCTTACAAACTCCTTGGTTCAACTCCACAGTCTTGTCGGAGGCTCCGAAGTGACACCTAGCCAATCTAGGAGACACCACTCTCCAAGAAGTAACAAATGGTGTGTTGATGATGAACTCCTTGCTCTTGTGCTTCAAATGAGATGCCAATTTAGTTAAATTTGCCACTTGTTTTTTTAATCAATTATCTTAGGCAATAGGGGCCAAATGAGATGAAATGTCTTGGTAGCTGGTACCCTTATTTGGTAGATATTTGTGAAAAGTTTTTTCGGCAATAGGTGCCACCGAAATGCTTTGTCCATCAAATTGCTTCTCGCGGAAGAACCAAACATATCACATGCTACTGTTTTTCTTTCCTGTGAAGTGAATCGTTAATCCTTTGCTCATATTGCTTTAGGAAAATGGCGCCACCACCACCACCACTATGTCGACTGTGCAAGTCAAGGTGCGCCAGCAACCTTGCAACTGGCAAGCTGTTCGGCGTCTACTTCCAGCCGAGTTTTCATCATGCGGCGGTAAGAAATTAGATGAAATGTAACAACTATTTTATTTTTAGTGTTGGCATTACTGCATTGTGTCATTTTTCTTTTTTTACACAGATCGTCCCATGCAATGTGAGGTTGAAATTCAACAAGCTGACAGGAGACACTGTGACATTTGAGGCTCCTGGGGGGCCGTACACTATGGAGGTCGAGAAAGGACGCAATATGTCGCAGATTGGAGATGGATGGGCCCGTTTCCTTGCCCACACGCGTCTTACTGGTGGTGAGTTGATCAGCTTCTCCTTCAGAGCAGAAAGACCCAAGCTGACTGTCATTTATCTCAACCTGGTGTAAGATGACGAAGATGATGAAGATAATGAGGACCCACTCGATAAAGATGATGAGAACCCACTTCATGAAGCCATCGTAGCTCAAAGAATGAGGCTGAGCGAGGAGGAGGTGTGCAACCTATGGGACATAATTCCGCCACGTGATGACTTTGTCGGGGTGCCATTCGTGACCCGCCTGACAAGTACCATGGTCGATCGGCATGAAATGGTATGTTATACGTACTGCCTGTATTAATTTGATGATATATATATATGCTTTATTGTTATACTTACAAATGAAAATTATGCGATAATATGCTTAGTGAATCCGATGATATGCTTAGTGTAGAGTCCAATGATATGCTTTGTGGAATCTAGTTGATGATATGCTTTAGTGTAGAGTCTGATCACATGCTCTTATTAGTGTAGAATCCAAGGAACTATTGATAGTGTAGATAATCCATATATACTTATTAGTAGAATTCATGATTAGTTAGTACAAATGCATAGTACTGTGTCTTTTGATAGTGTAGAAATCTAGACTTAATAGAAATATATTTGCAAGAGTATGTGCGAGGCTATTTATTAATTGATATGTTTTTCTTATTCAGAAATTGCCAAAGAACCTATCTGTGAGTTGTGGTATCGAGCCTGATGAAGAAGGCTCAGCTGGACTACGCCTTACCACAAGGGGCTCCGTCACCACCTGTACTTACCGCATGGACACAGACGGAACCAAGGAGTACTACCTAGTACCTATAATGCTTTATGAAATTGATATCTAGTAGTACCTAGTATTTGGAAATTGCAGTTTATTGAAGCTGAAATGGGGTAGGAAGCCGGGGGAAATGATGAAAGATATAGCAGTAGCGCGGGGCCAGGAAATCCCTACAGCTAATTAATAGTAGCGCATTCCGGAAACGCGTTGCTGATATAGTCCATAGTAGTAGCGCGGTCCGCGCTACTACTAACAGTTAGCTGTAGGGCCTTATTGGTAGCGCGGCTGCCCGCGCTGCTGATAGCCTCAAAACCCGCGCTACTACTAGGGTTTTCCCTAGTAGTGGATGTTTTTATTGCCACTCTATTAATTTAACAAATGTATGCTTTATTGTGTGAAGATGCTTGTATTTGTATAATTGAGATTATATTGACAAAGTAGGTTTCGTTAAAACTATTTTTCATCGGTTGATATTTGTTCAACAACTTAATGTTTTGGATTATAATATTGACACTTAATTTGCCGGCTTATTTTCATCAATATTTTTAGCCACATTTTCTCTCTTATAATGACATTAATCTAAAATTTTAACTTAATATTGAAAATGATAATTAACCTTACTTTTATCTAATCTTTCAAACCTCAGATGTAATAGTGTTTTTTCTTTGTAAGTTATATGTTTAAGTATAAACAAATAGAAAATTCTAGATTATATAGGGTGTCTAGGAGCAGTGTTTCCTATTTTTCTGAAATATCTATCTTGAAATAGCATTAGCTCAATGAGCTATATATTGTTAGGAATTACCAAAACCACCCAGGGATAGTTGCACTTTCAATCTCCCCCTTTTTGGTAATTGATGATAACATATAGATCAAAGCTTCGACAAATGATAAATAGTATTGAAAAAACATCGTCGCTTTGAGAAGTATGTGATAAGCAAGAGCTCCCCCTAAATTTGTGCATTATTTAAAATTTTCTTTTGAATGCAAATGCACAACCGATTAGGATCATGGGTTACTCTTCCATGTCACATACATCTTGGTGGAGCGCTCAAAATGATAGAAGTTAAAGCATGCACTCATCACCAAAACAAGTGAATGGTCATCTAGGATATAAGAGATAATTGTCGGAGTAATGGGCCACGGGTAGCCTAACCCGAGCCCCCGAACCTTTCAAGACATCGGGGCCGGCTGCGCCCCTCAAGACGTCAAGATAGATCTCTGCCTTCTGACGGCCGGTTGGCCGAACGGCCGACTGTCAGAAGGCGGCCGAGTTCCAGAAGACGGCATCACAACAGGCCGACTCCTAGCGGGCGGCCTCCAGAGAGGCCGGCCCCTAGCAGTCGGCCCGTGGCGCCCTCAAAGTCTGCGCCCTCATCAAGGAGACAAGACAGGGTGTGACTACAGCGTAGCCCATCCCCATGAATCTAGGGCTGGGCGTGGCCACAGTGCCCCGTACAGGCGGAGATCTCCGCACGGCGCGGCACTGTTGCCTCTCCCCCCTAAACGTCACTCCTAACAGGCGGAGCCCTGTTCCCACGACGGCCTGTCGGTACGGCTTGCAGACGGCGGGCCCTACCAGGCAGTGAGAGCCCTGAAGACGGAGGAAGCCAGGGCAGCCGGACCTGAGGGAAGCCGGCCTCCAGCAAGCGGCTTATCCCTCCCTCGGGCCCCGTGCGCCATGCTACCTCTTGAGCACTGCGTTAATTTTCCCTTGAAGAGGAAAGGGTGATGCAGCAAAGTAGCGTAAGTATTTCCCTCAGTTTTTTAGAACCAAGGTATCAATCCAGTAGGAGGCTACACGCAAGTCCCTCGCACCTACACAAACAAATAAATCCTCGCAACCAATGCGATAAGGGGTTGTCAATCCCTACACGGTCACTTACGAGAGTGAGACTGATAGATATGATAGGATAATATTTTTGGTATTTTTGTGATAAAGATGCAAAGTAAAGAAAGTAAATAAAAACAGCAAAAGAAATAGCTAAGTGTTGAAAGATTAATATGATGGAAAATAGACCCCGGGGCCATAGGTTTCACTAGTGGCTTCTCTAAAGAGCATAAGTATTTTACGGTGGGTGAAAAAATTACTGTTGAGCAATTGACAGAATTGAGCATAGTTATGCGAATATCTAGGTATGATCATGTATATAGGCATCACGTCCGAGACAAGTAGACCGACTCCTGCCTGCATCTACTACTATTACTCCACACATCGACCACTATCCAGCATGCATCTAGAGTATTAAGTTCAGAAGAACAGAGTAACACTTTAAGCAAGATGACATGATGTAGAGGGATAAATTCATGCAATATGATAAAAAAAACATCTTGTTATCCTCGATGGCAACAATACAATATGTGCCTTGCTGCCCCTACTGTCACTGGGAAAGGACACCGCAAGATTGAACCCAAAGCTAAGCACTTCTCCCATTGCAAGAAAGATCAATCTAGTAGGCCAAACCAAACTGATAATTCGAAGAGACTTGCAAAGATAACCAATCATACATAAAAGAATTCAGAAGATTCAAATATTGTTCATAGATAAACTTGATCATAAATCCACAATTCATCGGTCTCAACAAACACACCGCAAAAGAAGATTACATCGAATAGATCTCCACAAGAGAGGGGGAGAACATTGTATTGAGAGCCAAAAAGAGAGAAGAAGCCATCTAGCTAATAACTATGGACCCGAAGGTCTGAGGTAAACTACTCACACTTCATCGGAGAGGCTATGGTGTTGATGTAGAAGCCCTCCGTGATCGATGCCCCCTCCGGCGGAGCTCCGAAACAGGCCCCAAGATGGGATCTCGTGGGTACAGAAGGTTGCGGCGGTGGAATTAGGTTTTTGGCTCTGTATCTGATCGTTTGGGGGTACGTAGGTATATATAGGAGGAAGGAGTACGTCGGTGGAGCAACGTGGGGCCCACGGGGGTGGAGGGCGCGCCTGGGGGGGTTAGGCGCGCCCCCTACCTCGTGGCTTCCTGCTTGATTTCTTGACATAGGGTCCAAGTCCTCTGGATCATGTTCGTTCCGAAAATCACGTTCCCGAAGGTTTCATTCCGTTTGGACTCCGTTTGATATTCTTTTTCTGCGAAACTCTGAAATAGGCAAAAAAACAGCAATTCTGGGATGGGCCTCCGGTTAATAGGTTAGTCCCAAAAATAATATAAAAGTGGATAATAAAGCCCAGTAATGTCCAAAACGGAAGATAATATAGCATGGAGCAATCAATAATTATAGATACGTTGGAGACGTATCACGCCATCAACCAGATGAGACGTAGTGTGGCTACAGTAATCGCTCGCCAGGCGGCGGGACTGTAGCCACGCTCCCCCGATCAAGCCTGCGTCATTAGCATCACGGCTACAGTGATCAGCAGCCGGCAAGACCCGCGAGCGGCGGGAGTGGCCTGTCGGCTCCGAACCAGACCAGTCGGCGGGGCCCACCGGGAGGCGGGCCCCAGCAGCTGGCGGAGAAGCCGGCGACCAGAGAGACTGACAGCCGGGTCCTACACCCAACTGGATTACAATTGTACCCCTGGGGGTAGGCCTATATAAACCCCCCAAGGCACCCATGCAAAGGGTTCGAACCTGTTAGAACTAGACTCACACCTAGAGGAGGAGAGAGCGTGCCTGCCTTCTTTCACCTCTAGCAAACAGCTCAAGGAGCACCATTGTTCCACTAGTGCCTTAGTGATCATGCGGAGACCCCGCAGAGCAGGACTAGGGGTGTTATCTCCACGGAGAGCCCCGAACCTGGGTAAAGTTCGCTGGCGTACGTGTCTACGCCTCATCCCGCTTCCATGCACCGACGACGTTCTACTCGCTCCCATTATGATAAGCCATCCTTTGGCATATGTCGCACCCAACCCCCGACATTTGGTGCCCACTGTGGGGCCAGGTGCACCGTCTCCCGGAGACCTGCTCTGGACGAGAACCTTGTTCCTTCCTGGCGAGCGCAGCCTGCCCGGCACGCCAGACGGCATCTGCACCGACGCGCTGCGCGGCGCGGAGGTCGCCTGCGCGGCGAGCTGCCTCGCCGATCTTGTTGGCGAGATTCGCCTCTCCGACGAGCCCGCGTCTGATGCGGGCACCGATGGCCCTGAGAGCCGCCTCGCGAGCCTCCTCGATCGGCTCCACGTCGCCAGCGAGCCTGCTGCTGACTTGGAGTCGGTTGGCTCCACCGACCCGATGTTGGTCGACTCCGACACAGCATCGCTCGACGCGTTCCCCACCAACATGGTGGTCTACGATGATCCGCTTCCTCGCGCGGACAGCGGTGGAAGCACCGTCACGGAGGTGCTCGTCATCAGCCACGGCGAGCACTCTGGCGGAGGTGGCCAGGACGCGTTGCAGACGGCAATGCAAGACCTGGCTGCGCCTATCCCGGAAGACGCCAACGCCGAGACGCTGGAAGCGCGCCGCGTCCAGCTCGTCGAGAGCGCCAACCGGCTAGCCAGCATGAGACGCCTTTCGGAGGCCTACCAGCGGGAAATTGACCGTGCCGTCGGCGGCACGCCGGCTCCTGGTGGGCCTAGCCGCATTGGCTTGGTCCGGCAGCATGGCGCGACCATCGCCAGCATGTTCGGGACAGATCGTCCCGTCTACGCCACGCCTGCGGAGAACATACGAGCTGCCCAGGCGGCAGCAGACGAGTTAGACAAGCTCGAGGGCGACGAGCGTCGCCACATGACGGAGCGAGTTCAGCAGCTCCTCGACGCGGCTGCTGAGCACCAAGATGCCAGGTGCCGGACTGAAGCGCCCAACCGGCGAAACGACGATCCACCTCCTCGACAAGACCAAGGCGCGACATCCCGGACACCGACTGGTGGCGTCCGCGACAGAAGAGACAAGGAGCCGACTGCCAGCCGCAGCCCGACTCGCATCACCATTGAGCGCGACCAAGACGGCCGCCCAAGAGCAGTGCAACGACGAGACGACTGTCCGCCTCCTCCTCCCCGCAGGGAGAGGCACATTTCCCCGCCGCCTGTTGATCACCCGTCACTCGGCGACCGCCTTGGCCGCCGAGAAGGAATCGGGGAAAACGACGCCCGCCACCGGATCGATTGCCTCAATGGATCCCTGGCGCTAGAAGAAGAAGATGAGCTGGGTCCGCCTTGCTTTGGCCCCCGCATCCGAGACGAACCTTTCCCCAAAGGGTTCACGCTCCTGAGAGATACACCCAAGTACACCGGCTCCATGAGGCCGGAGGACTGGCTGGTCGACTACTCCACAGCCGTCAGCATCGCGAACGGCAACAAGCGTGTTGCCGTGAAGTACGTTCCGCTCATGCTCCAGGGCACGGCCCGGACATAGCTAAACAGCCTGAAGCCCCGCAGCATCAACAACTGGGTAGATTTCACTGAAGCATTCATCCGCAACTTCACCAGCACGTACAAGCGGCCGCCCAAGCCTCGCCAACTCTCCTTGTGCGTCCAAGGCCCCAACGAGTCGAGTCGCGACTACCTCACGCGCTGGGCCGAACTACGCAACTCTTGTGAGGGCGTGCACGAGGTGCAGGCCATCGAGTATTTCACTGCCGGGTGCCGAGAGGACACCCTCCTCAAGCACAAGCTCCTCTGCGACGAGCCGGCAACCCTCGACGAACTGCTGGTCATAGCCAACAAGTACGCCACGGCCGACTCCTCCATGAAGACGGAGATCCAAGTCAATGTGTCGGGTAAGGTGGCCCCTCAAGCTCCTCGGACCCCGGCTAGTGACACCAGTCGGAGACAGCAACCAAACGACAACAAGCGCAAGGCCATGCAGCCGGCTTCCTCGAGCCGGCAGGTGGAAACAGTCGAAGATCAGCAGCCGGAAGGGCAGCCACCCCCAAGCGCCAGAAGGGCGGCAAGCCCAACTGGTTGCCCGCCTTCTCATACGAGCAGACCCTTGATGCACCCTGCAAATTCCACAGCGGCGCGAAGCCGTCCAACCATACAACTCGGAAGTGCCACTGGCTCACCAGGATCGCTAAGGGTGACGGACTCCAGCCGACTCCGCCTGCCGGCCCGCCGCCTGCTCCTCAGCAGCCGGCGGCCCGGCCAGTCGGTGCCATACAAGATGAATACCCTGAAGAGCATGGAGCCTATGTTGTGTTCACCAGCGTGGCCGACGACAAGCGCAGCAGACGGCAGCAGCAACAAGAAGTGAATGCGGTAGCATCAGAGGCCCCCGAATTCATGCACTGGTCTGAGAAGCCCATCAGCTGGAGCAGAGCTGACCACCCGGAGGTGATGCCAAATCCCGGCTCTTATGCCTTGGTGTTGGATGCCACCTTTGCCACTGAGAGGCGAGCCGCTCGTTTTTCCCGAGTTTTGATAGATGGCGGCGGCAGCATCAACATCTTGTACAAAGATACCATGGAGAAGTTGGGAATCAAGCAGAGACATCTTCAGCCCAGCCGGACTGTTTTCCATGGCATAGTTCATGGCCTTTCCTGCCCACCAATCGGCAAGACTCGGATAGATGTCCGCTTCGGGGAAAAAATCATTTCCGCCAAGAGCCAGTCTAGTTTGAGGTGATGGACCTTAAGAGCCCCTACCATGCACTGCTTGGCCGGCCTGCTCTGGCCAAGTTCATGGCGGTCCCCCACTATGCCTACCTCAAGATGAAGATGCCGAGCTCCAAGGGAATCCTGACTATAGCAGGAGACCACAAGAAGTCGTCCGCCTGTGCAGCAAAGAGCAGCCGGTTAGCCGAGTCCCTTGTGATCGCGGCTGAGAAGCGGCTCCTTGACCGGGTTGTGGCAATGGCAGGCAAGCAGCCGGAAATGTCACCCGACCCCAAGGAGTCGGAAGCTGAGGGCTCGTTCAAGCCGGCCAAAGAGACAAAGAAGATACCCTTGGACCCGGAGCACCCGGAGAGGTACGCTGTCATAGGTGTGAACCTTGACAGCAAATAGGAAGGCGAGCTCATCGATTTCCTCCGTGAGAATTGGGACATCTTTGCATGGTTCCCCAAGGACATGCCGGGTGTTCCGACGGAATTCGCCGAGCACAAGCTACACGTCCAGTCAGATGCCAAGCTAGTCAGGCAGCCCTTGTGCCGCCTGTCGGAGGAGAAGAGAAGAGTTGTTGGAGAAGAGATAGCTCGGCTTCTAGCAGACGGCTTCATCATGGAGGTATTATTTCCAGAGTGGTTAGCCAACCCGGTCCTAGTGCTGAAGAAGAACAAGCAGTGGCGCATGTGTATTGATTATACCAGCCTCAACAAAGCATGCCCCAAAGACCACTTTGCCTTACCATGGATTGACCAAGTGATAGACTCCACAGCCAGATGCGAGCTGTTGAGCTTTTTGGATGCATACCCAGGGTATCATCAGATCAAGCTAAACCCGGCCGATAGGCTGAAGACCGCCTTCATCATGCCGTTCGGAGCCTTCTGCTACCTGACCATGACGTTCGGCTTGAGAAACGTCGGCACCACTTTTCAACGATGCATGCAGAAGTGTCTCCTCAAGCAACTCGGCAGAAACGCCCATGTCTATGTGGACGATGTGGTGGTGAAAATGGAGAAGCGTGGGACGCTTCTAGATGATCTCAAGGAGACCTTTGAGAATTTGCGCCGATTTCGGATCAAGCTCAACCCGGAGAAATGCGTCTTTGGAGTACCATCCGGCCAGCTTCTTGGCTTCTTGGTCTCAGCGCGCGGCATAGAGTGCAACCTTGTGAAGATCAAGGCCATCGAGAGGATGGAGGTGCCCACCCGACTGCTAGACGTGCAAAAATTCACCGGCTGCTTGGCATCCATCAGTCGTTTCATCAGTTGGTTGGGCGAGAAGGCTCTTCCCCTGTACCAGCTCATGAAGAAGACCACTTTTTTCGAGTGGAACGACAAGGCGGATGAGGATTTTCTCCAGCTCAAGAAAATGTTGACCACTCTGCCTGTCCTGGCGGCCCCGACTCCCAAGGAGCCCATGCTCCTCTACATCGTCGCTACCAGCCGGGTGGTCAGCACAGTCATAGTGGTGGAACGCAAGGAAGAAGGCAAAGCCCTACCAGTCCAAAGGACGATGTATTACCTGAGCGAACTACCATCCGCTTCCAAGCAGAACTATCCCCACTACCAGAAGATGTGCTATGGCGCACACTTTGCCGCCAAGAAACTGAAGCCATACTTCCAAGAGCACCCAATCACTGTGGTATGCACAGCTCCGCTTGCCGAGATCATTGGAAGCCAAGATGCTTCAGGCCGAGTGGCCAAATGGGCCATAGATTTGGCCCCCTACACCATCTACTACCAGCCTCGCACCGCCATCAAGTCACAAGCACTGGCCGACTTCGTCGTTGATTGGGCCGAGACCCAGTACCTGCCGCCTGCGCCAGACTCCACCCATTGGCGAATGCACTTTGATGGTTCCAAGATGCGCACCGGTTTGGGAGGCGGCATCGTCCTCACGTCTCCCAAAGGCGACAAGCTCAGATATGTGCTGCAGATCCATTTTGCCGCCTCCAACAACGTCACTGAATACGAAGCACTCATTCACGGGCTCCGGCTTGCCAAGGAACTCGGCATTCGCCGGATCCTGTGCTATGGTGATTCCGACTTGGTGGTCCAGCAATCGTCAGGCGACTGGGACGCCAAGGATGCAAATATGGCGAGTTACCGTTTCCTCGTGCAGCAACTCTGTGGATACTTTGAAGGGTGCGAGTTTCTCCATGTGCCAAGGAATGACAATGAGCAAGCAGATGCCCTTGCACGAATCGGCTCCACCCGGCAAGCAATACCAACCGGCGTCGCCCTACAACGCCTCCTGAAGCAGTCGGATCCGACTTGAGGAGCCCAGCAGCCGGCACGAGGAATTCGGCAGGCGACCCGGGGACTGCAGCAGTCGCACCCGGTCCGGGGACTTCAGAGCCCGACCCGGGGACTGCAGCAGTCGGCCCGGGGACTTCGACGACTCAGAAAGCGACAGCTGACTCCAACCCGCCGCCTCCCGGCCCAACCGCCCTCGTGCGAGTAGCAGTCTTAGCAATTGAAGAAATCGCAGCGCCTTGATAGGCCAAGCCCATGTTGGGGAACGTAGTAATTTCAAAAAAATTCCTACGCACACGCAAGATCATGGTGATGCATAGCAACGAGAGGGGAGAGTGTTGTCCATATACCCTCATAGACCGAAAGCGGAAGCGTTAGCACAACGCAGTTGATGTAGTCGTACGTCTTCACGATCCGACCAATCAAGTACCGAAGGCACGACACCTCCGAGTTCAGCACACATTCAGCCCGATGACGTCCCTCGAACTCCAATCCAGCCGAGTGTTGAGGGAGAGTTTCGTCAGCACGACGGCGTGGTGATGATGATGATGTTCTACCGACGCAGGGCTTCGCCTAAGCACCGCTACAGTATTATCGAGGTTGACTAAGGTGGAGGGGGGCACCGCACACGGCTAAAAGATCAAACAATCAATTGTTGTGTCTCCAGGGTGCCCCCTGCCCCCGTATATAAAGGAGCAAGGGGGAGAGGTGCGGCCGGCCAGGAGGGGCGCGCCAGGAGGAGTCCTACTCCCACCAGGAGTAGGACTCCCTCCCTTTTCCTTGTTGGACTAGGAGTGGAGGGGGAAAGAGGAGGGAGAGAGAGGAAGGAAAGGGGGCACCGCCCCCCTCTCCTTGTCCTATTCGGACAAGGGGTGAGGGGCACGCGGCCCTGCCCTGGCCGCCTCTCCTCTCTTCCACTAAGGCCCACTATGGCCCATTAAGCCCCCGGGGGGTTCCGGTAACCTCCCGGTACTCCGGTAAAATCCCGATTTCACCCGGAACACTTCCGATATCCAAACATAGGCTTCCAATATATCAATCTTCATGTCTCGACCATTTCGAGACTCCTCGTCATGTCCGTGATCACATCCGGGACTCCAAACAACCTTCGGTACATCAAAACATATAAAATCATAATATAACTATCATCGAAACTTTAAGCATGAGGACCCTACGGGTTCAAGAACTATGTAGACATGACCGAGACACGTCTCCGGTCAATAACCAATAGCGGAACCTGGATGCTCATATTGGCTCCCACATATTCTATGAACATATTTATCAGTCAGACCGCATAACAACATACGTTGTTCCCTTTGTCATCGGTATGTTACTTGCCCGAGATTCGTTCGTCGGTATCTCAATACCTAGTTCAATCTCGTTACCGGCAAGTCTCTTTACTCGTTCCGTAATACATCATCCCGCAACAAACTCATTAGTTGCAATGCTTGCAAGGCTTAAGTGATGTGCATTACCGAGAGGGCCCAGAGATACCTCTCCGACAATCGGAGTGACAAATCCTAATCTCGAAATACGCCAACCCAACAAGTACCTTCGGAGACACCTGTAGAGCACCTTTATAATCACCCAGTTACGTTGTGACGTTTGGTAGCACACAAAGTGTTCCTCCGGTAAACGGGAGTTGCATAATCTCATAGTCATAGGAACATGTATAAGTCATGAAGAAAGCAATAGCAACATACTAAACGATCGAGTGCTAAGCTAACGGAATGGGTCAAGTCAATCACATCATTCTCCTAATGATGTGATCCCATTAATCAAATGACAACCCATGTCAATGGCTAGGAAACTTAACCATCTTTGATCAACGAGCTAGTCAAGTAGAGGCATACTAGTGATACTCTGTTTGTCTATGTATTAACACATGTATTATGTTTCCGGTTAATACAATTCTAGCATGAATAATAAACATTTATCATGATATAAGGAAATAAATAATAACTTTATTATTGCCTCTAGGGCATATTTCCTTCAGTCTCCCACTTGCACTAGAGTCAATAATCTAGATTACACAGTAATGATTCTAACACCCAGGAGCCTTGGTGCCTGATCATGTTTTGCTCTGGAAGAGGCTTAGTTAACAGGTCTGCAACATTCAGATCCATATGTATCTTGCAAATTCTATGTCTGCCACCTGGGACTAAATCCCGGATTGGAAATTGAAGCGTCTCTTGAATGTGCTTGGTTCTCTTGTGAAATCTGGATCCTTCGCCACAATTGCACCAGTATTGTACAAAAAATATTCATTGGACCGATGCACTGGTAGAACCTTTATGAATCCTCCCAGATCTTCATTGGCTTCGGAAGCAGCTATGTATCGCTTCAACGTAGATCCGCAGCGTTGTTTAGAACTTACACAACGTCATCGTACGTATCGCTTTTCGACGAGAATCGTCTGCATTGTCAGCTTGCATCCGTAACCAGATAGTCTCTGTCACCTCATAACGAGAAACATATCCTTAGTCCTTTTCAGGTATTTCAGGATGTTCTTGACCGCTGTCCAGTGATCCACTCCTGGATTACTTTGGTACCTCCCTGCTAGACTTATAGCAAGGCACACATCAGGTCTGGTACACGGCATTGCAAACATGATAGAGCCTATGGCTGAAGCATAGGGAACATCTTTCATCTTCTCTCTATCTTCTGCAGTGGTCGGGCATTGAGTCTTACTCAACTTCACACCTTGTAACACAGGCAAGAACCCTTTCTTTGACTGTTCCATTTTGAACTACTTCAAAATCTAGTCAAGGTATGTACTCATTGAAAAAACTTATCAAATGTCTTAGTCTATCTCTATAGATCTTGATGCTCAATATGTAAGCAGCTTCACCGAGGTCTTCCTTTGAAAAACTCCTTTTAAATACTCCTTTATGCTTTGCAAAATAATTCTACATTATTTCCGATCAACAATATGTCATTCACATATACTTATCAGAAATATTGTAGTGCTCCCACTCACTTTCTTGTAAATACAAGCTTCACCGCAAGTCTGTATAAAACTATATGCTTTGATCAATTTATCAAAGCGTATATTCCAACTCCGAGATGCTTGCACCAGTCCATAGATGGATCGCTGGAGCTTGCACATTTTATTAACACCTTTAGGATCGAAAAAACCTTCTGGTTGCATCATATACAACTCTTCTTTAAGAAATCCATTAAGGAACGTAGTTTTGACATCCATTTGCCATATTTCATAAAATGTGGCAATTTGCTAACATGATTCGGACAGACTTAAGCATTGCTACGAGTGAGGAAATCTCATCGTAGTCAACACCTTGAACTTTGTCAAAAACCTTTTTCAACAAGTCTAGCTTTGTAGATAGTAACACTACTATCAGCGTCCGTCTTCCTCTTGAAGATCCATTTATTTTCTATGGCCTGCCGATCATCGGTCAAGTCAACCAAAGTCCACACTTTGTTCTCATGCATGGATCTCATCTCAGATTTCATGGCCACAAGCCATTTCATGGAATCTGGGCTAATCGTCGCTTCCTCATAGTTCGTAGGTTCGTCATGGTCAAGTAACATGACCTCCAGAATAGGATTACCGTACCACTCTAGTGCGGACCTACTCTGGTTGACCTACGAGGTTCGGTAGTAACTTGATCTGAAGTTACATGATCATCATCATTAGCTTCCTCACTAATTGGTGTAGTAGTCACAGGAACAGATTTCTGTGATGAACTACTTTCCAATAAGGGAGCAGGTACAGTTACCTCATCAAGTTCTACTTTCCTCCCACTCACTTCTTTCGAGAGAAACTCCTTCTCTAGAAAGGATCCATTCTTGGCAACGAATGTCTTACCTTCGGATATGTGATAGAAGGTGTACCCAACTGTCTCCTTTGGGTATCCTATGAAGATACATTTCTCCGATTTGGGTCTGAGCTTATCAGGATGAAACTTTTTCACATAAGTATCGCCCCAAACTTTTAAGACACGACAACTTTGGTTTCTTGCAAAACCACAATTCATACGGTGTCGTCTCAACGGATTTATATGGTGCCCTTTTTAACGTGAATGTAGCTGTCTCTAATGCATAACCCCAAAACGATAGCGGTAAATCAGTAAGAGACATCATAGATCGCACCATATCTAGTAAAGTACGATTACGACGTTCGGACACACCATTACGCTGTGGTGTTCCGGGTGGCGTGAGTTGCAAAACTATTCTGCATTGTTTCAAATGAAGACCAAACTCATAACTCAAATATTCTCCTCCACGATCAGATCGTAGAAACTTTATTTTCTTGTTACGATGATTTTCATCTTCACTCTGAAATTCTTTGAAATTTTGAAATGTTTCAGACTTATGTTTCATTAAGTAGATATACCCATATCTGCTTAAATCATCTGTGAAGGTGAGAAAATAACGATATCCGCCACGAGCCTCAACATTCATTGGACCACATACATCTGTATGTATGATTTCCATCAAATCTGTTGCTCTCTCCATAGTTCCGGAGAACGGCATTTTAGTCATCTTGCCCATGAGGCATGGTTCGCAAGCATCAAGTGATTCCAAAAGCCCATCAGCATGGATTTTCTTCATGCGCTTTACACCAATATGACCTAAACGGCAGTGCCACAAATAAGTTGCACTATCATTATTAACTTTGCATCTTTTGGCTTCAAGATTATGAATATGTGTATCACTACGATCGAGATCCAACAAACCATTTTCATTGGGTGTATGACCATAGAAGGTTTTATTCATGTAAACAGAACAACAATTATTCTTTGACTTTAAATGAATAACCGTATTGCAATAAACATGATCAAATCATATTCATGCTTAACGCAAACACCAAATAACATTTATTTAGGTTCAACACTAATCCCGAAAGTATAGGCAGTGTGCGATGATGATCATATCAATCTTGGAACTACTTCCAACACACATCGTCAATTCACCCTTAACTAGTCTCTGTTCATTCTGCAACTCCCGATTCGAGTTACTAATCTTAGCAACTAAATTAGTATCAAATACTGAGGGGTTGCTATGAACACTAGTAAAGTACACATCAATAACATGTATATCAAAATATACCTTTGTTTACTTTGCCATCCTTTCTTATCCGCCAAATACTTGGGGTAGTTCCGTTTCTAGTGACCAATCCCTTTGCAGTAGAAGCACTTAGTCTCAGGCTTAGGTCCAGATTTGGGCTTCTTCACTTGAGCAGCAACTTGCTTGCCGTTCTTCTTGAAGTTCCCGTTCTTCCCTTTGCCCTTTTCTTGAAACTAGTGGTCTTGTCAACCATCAACACTTGATGCTTTTCTTGATTTCTACCTTCGTCGATTTCATCATCATGAAAAAACTCGGGAATCGTTTTCGTCATCCCTTGCATACTATAGTTCATCACGAAGTTCTACTAACTTGGTGATGGTGACTAGATAATTCTGTCAATCACTGTTTTATCTGGAAGATTAACTCCCACTTGATTCAAGCGATTGTAGTACTCAGACAATCTGAGCACATGCTCACTGCTTGAGCTATTCTCCTCCATCTTTTTAGCTATAGAACTTGTTGGAGACTTCATATCTCTCAACTCGGGTATTTGCTTGAAATATTAACTTCAACTCCTGGAACATCTCATATGGTCCATGACGTTCTAAACGTCTTTGAAGTCCCGATTCTATACCGTTAAGCATGGTGCACTATACTATAAAGTAGTCATCATATTGAGCTAGCCAAACGTTCATAACGTCTGCATCTGCTCCTGCAATAGGTCTGTCACCTAGCGGTGCATCAAGGACATAATTCTTCTGTGCAGCAATGAGGATAAACCTCAGTCCACGGATCCAATCCGCATCATTGCTACTAACATCTTTCAACTTTGCTTTCTCAAGGAACGCATTAAAATTCAACGGAACAACAGCACGGGCCATCTATCTACAATCAACATAGACAAGCAAGATACTATCAGGTACTAAGTTCATGATAAATTTAAGTTCAATTAATCATATTACCTAAGAACTCCCACTTAGATAGACATCCCTCTAATCCTCTAAGTGATCACGTGATCCATATCAACTAAACCATGTCTGATCATCACGTGAGATGGAGTAGTTTCAACGGTGAACATCACTATGTTGATCATATCTACTATATGATTCACGCTCGACCTTTTGGTCTCCGTGTTCTAAGGCCATATCTGTTATATGCTAGGCTCGTCAAGCTTAACCTGAGTATTCCGCGTGTGCAACTGTTTTGCACCCGTTGTATTTGAACGTAGAGCCTATCACACCCGATCATCACGTGGTGTCTCAGCACGAAGAACTTTAGCAACGGTGCATACTCAGGGAGAACACTTATACTTTGATAATTTAGTGAGGGATCATCTTATAATGCTACCGTCAATCAAAGCAAGATAAGATGCATAAAAGATAAACCTCACATGCAATCAATATAAGTGATATGATATGGCCATCATCATCTTGTGCTTGTGATCTCCATCTCCGAAGCACCGTCATGATCACCACCGTCACCGGCGCGACACCTTGATCTCCATCGTAGCATCGTAGTTATCTCGCCAATCTTATGCTTCTACGACTATCGCTACCGCTTAGTGATTAAGTAAAGCATTACAGGGCGGTTGCATTGCATACAATAAAGCGACAACCATATGGCTCCTGCCAGTTGCCGATAACTCGGTTACAAAACATGATCATCTCATACAATAAAATTTAGCATCATGTCTTGACCATATCACATCACAACATGCCCTGCAAAAACAAGTTAGACGTCCTCTACTTTGTTGTTGCAAGTTTTACGTGGCTGCTACGGGCTTAGCAAGAACCGTTCTCACCTACGCATCAAAACCACAACGATAGTTTGTCAAGTTGGTGCTGTTTTAACCTTCGCAAGGACCGGGCGTAGCCACACTCAGTTCAACTAAAGTTGGAGAAACTGACACCCGCCAGCCACCTCTGTGCAAAGCACGTCGGAAGAACCAGTCTAGCGTAAGCATACGCGTAATTTCGGTCCGGGCCGCTTCATCCAACAATACCGCCGAACCAAAGTATGACATGCTGGTATGCAGTATGACTTATATCGCCCACAACTCACTTGTGTTCTACTCGTGCATATAACATCTACGCATAAAACCTGGCTCGGATGCCACTGTTGGGGAACGTAGTAATTTCAAAAAAATTCCTACGCACACGCAAGATCATGGTGATGCATACCAACGAGAGGGGAGAGTGTTGTCCACGTACCCTCATAGACCGAAAGCGGAAGCGTTAGCACAACGCGGTTGATGTAGTCGTACGTCTTCACGATCCGACCGATCAAGTACCAAACGCACGGCACCTCCGAGTTCAGCACACGTTCAGCCCGATGACGTCCCTCGAACTCCGATCCAGCCGAGTGTTGAGGGAGAGTTTCGTCAGCACGACGGCGTGGTGACGATGATGATGTTCTACCGATGCAGGGCTTCGCCTAAGCACTGCTACAGTATTATCGAGGTGGACTATGGTGGAGGGGGGCACCGCACACGGCTAAAATATCAAACGATCAATTATTGTGTCTCCAGGGTGCCCCCCTGCCCCCGTATATAAAGGAGCAAGGGGGAGAGGTGCGGCCGGCCAGGAGGGGCGCGCCAGGAGGAGTCCTACTCCCACCGGGAGTAATACTCCCTCCCTTTTCCTTGTTGGACTATGAGTGGAGGGGGAAAGAGGAGGGAGAGAGGAAGGAAAGGGGGGCGCCGCCCCCCCTCTCCTTGTCCTATTCGGACTAGGGGGGAGGGGCGCGCAGCCCTGCCCTGGCCGCCTCTCCTCTCTTCCACTAAGGCCCACTATGGCCCATTAAGCCCCCGGGGGGTTCCGGTAACCTCCCGGTACTCCGGTAAAATCCCGATTTCACCCGGAACACTTCCGATATCCAAACATAGGCTTCCAATATATCAATCTTCATGTCTCGACCATTTCGAGACTCCTCGTCATGTCCGTGATCACATCCGGGACTCCGAACAACCTTCGGTACATCAAAACATATAAACTCATAATATAACTGTCATTGAAACTTTAAGCGTGCGGACCCTACGGGTTCGAGAACTATGTAGACATGACCGAGACACGTCTCCGGTCAATAACCAATAGCGGAACCTGGATGCTCATATTGGCTCCCACATATTCTACGAAGATCTTTATCGGTCAGACCGCATAACAACATACGTTGTTCCCTTTTATCATCGGCATGTTACTTGCCCGAGATTCGATCGTCGGTATCTCAATACCTAGTTCAATCTCGTTACCGGCAAGTCTCTTTACTCGTTCCGTAATACATCATCCCGCAACAAACTCATATGTTGCAATGCTTGCAAGGCTTAAGTGATGTGCATTACCGAGAGGGCCTAGAGATACCTCTCCGACAATCGGAGTGACAAATCCTAATCTCGAAATACGCCAACCCAACAAGTACCTTCGGAGACACCTGTAGAGCACCTTTATAATCACCCAGTTACGTTGTGACGTTTGGTAGCACACAAAGTGTTCCTCCGGTAAACGGGAGTTGCATAATCTCATAGTCATAGGAACATGTATAAGTCATGAAGAAAGCAATAGCAACATACTAAACGATCGAGTGCTAAGCTAACGGAATGGGTCAAGTCAATTACATCATTCTCCTAATGATGTGATCCCATTAGTCAAATGACAACCCATGTCAATGGCTAGGAAACTTAACCATCTTTGATCAACGAGCTAGTCAAGTAGAGGCATACTAGTGACACTCTGTTTGTCTATGTATTCACACATGTCTTATGTTTCCGGTTAATACAATTCTAGCATGAATAATAAACATTTGTCATGATATAAGGAAATAAATAATAACTTTATTATTGCCTCTAGGGCATATTTCCTTCAGCCCATCCTCAACTTCTTGGTGAACAAAGAGCTCCCGACTGATGAGATCTCGGCCCGGCAAGTGCAACGCCGGGCAGCAGCATACACCATAGTCAACAGAGAGCTTGTAAGGCGTAGTGTCATTGGTGTCTACCAGCGCTGCGTGGAGCCGGAGCAAGGTCAAGCAATCCTCAAAGATATCTATCAAGGCGAGTGTGGTCACCACACGGCTTCAAGAGCACTTGTTGCCAAAGCTTTTCGCCATGGTTTTTTCTGGCCGACTGCTCTAGAAGACGCCAAAGACTTGGTCCAGAAATGCAAAGGGTGCCAGAAGTTCCGCTCCAAGCCTCATCAGCCGGCTTCTGCACTCAAGACTATCCCCATTGCCTGGCCCTTTGCTGTCTGGGGCCTGGACATGGTGGGACCATTCAAAACAGCACGAGGTGGCATGAGTCATCTGCTTGTCGCGGTGGACAAGTTCACCAAGTGGATAGAAGCAAAACCAGTCAAGAAATTGAATGGTCCGACTACTATGACTTTCATCTCCGACATCACCATCTGGTATGGCATACCACACAGCATCATCACCGACAATGGCACGAACTTCGCCAAAGGCGCCTTGGCCCGTTTTTGCACGACGCAGGGCATCCGACTGGACTTAGCGTCTGTAGCCCATCCGCAGTCAAACGGCCAAGTGGAGCGAGCAAACGGCCTTATTTTGTCCGGCATCAAGCCCCGATGGTTGAGCCTCTGGAGCGTTCGGCCGGCTGCTAGCTCGATGAGCTGCCGGCCGTCCTCTGGAGCCTGCGCACAACCCCGAACAAGTCAACCGGCTTCACTCCTTTCTTCCTCGTCTACGGTGCCGAAGCCGTCATCCCGACGGACATAGAATTCGACTCCCCTCGAGTCACCATGTACACCGAAGAGGAGGCAGAAGAAGCACGACAAGATGGCGTCGATCTGCTGGAAGAGGGCCGGCTGTTGGCACTCAGCCGGTCCACCATCTACCAGCAGAGTCTGCGCCGATACTACAACCGAAAGATCAAGCCAAGATCCTTCCAAGAAGGAGATCTTGTACTCCGGCTGATCCAGCGAACAGCCGGCCAGCATAAGCTCTCGGCACCTTGGGAAGGCCCCTTCATCATCAGCAAGGTGTTGGGCAATGACTCCTACTACCTCATCGGCGCTCAGAAGCCTCGAGCACTCAAAAGAGATGACTCCGGCAAGGAGACGGAGCGACCATGGAATGCGAATCTCCTTCGAAGGTTTTACAATTAAAGCAACCGTCTGGCACCGGGTTCGACCAGTCGACCCGGGGACTTGCCGCTTTGTACTATGAAATGCTTCCTGCAGCCGGACAAGTAATGTGTTGGCACCTTAGCTTTCTCCTGCCAGAGGCCGCAGCTCACAGAGCGACTGTTCGGTCAGCAGGAGCTAAGGCTAAAAGGGTGTCTGCATGAAAAATGGCTAAGGACCTAAAGCATACACATAGTCCAAGCCGGTGATACGTCTCCGTCGTATCTACTTTTCCAAACACTTTTGCCCTTGTTTTGGACTCTAACTTGCATGATTTGAATGGAACTAACCCGGACTGGCGTTGTTTTCAGCAGACTTTCCATGGTGTTATTTATGTGCAGAAACAAAAGTTCTCGGAATGACCTGAAACTCCACGGAACATCTATTTGGAAAATAAGAAAAATACCGGAAGAAAAATCCACGTCAGGGGGCCCACACCCTGTCCACGAGGGTGGAGGGCGCACCTGCCCCCCTAGGGCGCGCCCCCTACCTCGTGGCCCTCCTGACGCTCCACCGACCTCAACTCCAACTCCATATATTCACTTTCGGGGAGAAAAAAATCAGAGAGAAGGATTGATCGCGTTTTATGATACGGAGCCGCCGCCAAGCCCTAAAACCTCTCGGGAGGGCTGATCTGGAGTCTGTTCGGGGCTCCGGAGAGGGGAATCCGTCGCCATCGTCATCATCAACCATCCTCCATCACCAATTTCATGATGCTCACCGCCGTGCGTGAGTAATTCCATCGTAGGCTTGCTGGACGGTGATGGGTTGGATGAGATCTATCATGTAATCGAGTTAGTTTTGTTAGGGTTTGATCCCTAGTATCCACTATGTTCTGAGATTGATGTTGCTATGACTTTGCTATGCTTAATGCTTGTCACTAGGGCCCGAGTGCCATGATTTCAGATCTGAACCTATTATGTTTTCATGAATATATGTGAGTTCTTGATCCTATCTTGCAAGTCTATAGTCACCTACTATGTGTTATGATCCGGCAACCCCGAAGTGACAATAATCGGGACCACTCCCGGTGATGACCATAGTTTGAGGAGTTCATGTATTCACTATGTGTTAATGCTTTGGTCCGGTACTCTATTAAAAGGAGGCCTTAATATCCCTTAGTTTCCATTAGGACCCCGCTGCCACGGGAGGGTAGGACAAAAGATGTCATGCAAGTTCTTTTCCATAAGCACGTATGACTATATTCGGAATACATGCCTACATTACATTGATGAATTGGAGCTAGTTCTGTGTCACCCTATGTTATGATTGTTACATGATGAACCGCATCCGGCATAATTCTCCATCACCGATCCAATGCCTACGAGCTTTTCACATATTGTTCTTCGCTTATTTACTTTTCCGTTGCTACTGTTACAATCACTACAAAACCCAAAAATATTACTTTTGCTACTGTTACCTTGTTACCGTTACCTATCATATACTTTGCTACTAAATACTTTGCTGCAGATACTAAGTTATCCAGGTGTGGTTGAATTGACAACTCAACTGCTAATACTTGAGAATATTCTTTGGCTCCCCTTGTGTCGAATCAATAAATTTGGGTTGAATACTCTACCCTCGAAAACTGTTGCGATCCCCTATACTTGTGGGTTATCAAGACTATTTTCTGGCGCCGTTGCCGGGGAGCATAGCTCTATTCTTTGAGTCACTTGGGATTTATATCTGCTGGTCACTATGAAGAACTTGAAAGACGCTAAGACAACAATTTATCCCTCAACTACGAGGGGAGGTAAGGAACTGCCATCTAGCTCTGCACTTGATTCACCTTCTGTTTTGAGTAAGCTTGCGACACCTAAACCTGCTTCTGCTATTCGTTCTGATATGTCGCATGTTATTGATGATGCCACTTCTGCTATGCATGATACTTATGATGAAACTACTTCTATGCTTGATACTACTGTGCCACTTGGTGAATTTCTTGATGAACAACTTGCTAGGGTTAGAGAGAATGAAATTATTGAAACTGATAATATTGATGAAAGTGATGATGAAGACTCTCCCCCTAATAAATATGAATCCCTGTTATTCCTGAGGGTTATGTTTTTGAAAAGGAAGCTGCTTTAGCTATTTTAGCTTGCAAAGATAGATACGAGCTCAAGAGGTTATTAGCTAAATGGAAGCAGCAATCTCTTAATGCTAGAATGAAACCTGACCCTGCTTTTGCTACTTCACCTATCTGTGTTACTGATAAGGATTATGAATTCTCTGTTGATCCTGATATAATTACTTTGGTTGAATCTGATCCTTTTCATGGCTATGAATCTGAAACTGTTGTGGCACATCTTACTAAATTAAATGATATAGCCACCCTGTTCACTAATGATGAGAAATCTCGCTATCTTTATATCCTTAAAATATTTCCGTTCTCATTAAAGGGTGATGCTAAGATATGGTTTAATTCTCTTGATCCTGGTTGTGTGCGTAGTCCCCAGGATATGATTTATTACTTCTCTGCTAAATATTTCCCTGCTCATAAGAAACAAGCTGCTTTAAGGGAATATATAATTTTGTGCAAATTGAAGAAGAGAGTCTCCCACAAGCTTGGGGGAGGCTTCTCCAATTACTTAATGCTTTGCCTGATCATCCTCTTAAGAAAAATGAAATACTTGATATCTTTTATAATGGACTAACCGATGCTTCCAGAGATTACCTGGATAGTTGTGCTGGTTCTGTTTTCAGGGAAAGAACACCGGATGAAGCTGAAATTCTATTGAATAATATGTTGACAAATGAAAATAATTGGACACTTCCTGAGCCAATTCCTGAGCCTATTCCTAAACCAACTCCGAAGAAGAGAGGTGTTCTATTTCTCAGTCCTGAAGATATGCAAGAGGCAAAGAAATCTATGAAAGAAAAGGGTATTAAAGCTGAAGATGTTAAGAATTTACCTCCTATTGAAGAAATACATGGTCTTAATTTACCGCCTGTTGAAGAAACATATGATCTTAAACCACCACCTATTGAAGAAACTCATGGTCTTGATAACCCAACATAGGTAGTAAAGGTAAATTCTCTCTATAGATTTGATGAAGGTGATATTCCTCACTATAAGTCTGCTAGACAATGCTTAGAAGAGTTTGATAATTTTATTGTCAAACAAGAAAACTTCAATGCTTATTTTGGTAGACAATTGAAATACAATTCCGATACGCTTGAACACTTGAGTAATTACATGGCTAAGTTAAAGGTGAACTTAAACTCATTAGTAAACATGCTTCTATGGTTACCACTCAAGTAGAACAAGTACTTAAAGCTCAAAATGATTTGCTCATTGAATTGAATAGTAAGAAAAATGATTATGCTGTTAGAGTGGCTACTAGAACTGGTAAGATGACTCAGGAACCTTTGTATCCTGAAGGCCACC
This sequence comes from Triticum aestivum, assembly GCF_018294505.1. Taxonomy (NCBI): domain Eukaryota; kingdom Viridiplantae; phylum Streptophyta; class Magnoliopsida; order Poales; family Poaceae; genus Triticum; species Triticum aestivum. Next base: position 511,096,377 of record NC_057808.1, read on the forward strand.
CTAAGAGAATTGAGCAAGATTCTCAGAGAAATAATATTGATGCACCTAGTCCTTCTAAAAGGAAGAAAAAGAAAAATGATAGGACTTTGCATGCTTCTAGTGAACCTATTGCTGAACCACCTGAGAATCCAAATGATATATCTATTTCTGATGCTGAAACACAATCTGGTAATGAACATGAACCTAATGAAAATGTAATGATGATGTTCATGATGATGCTCAACCTAGTAATGATAATGATGTAGAAATTGAACCTGCTGTTGATCTTGATAACCCACAATCAAAGAATCAACGTTATGATAAGAGACTTTGTTGCTAGGAAACATGGTAAAGAAAGAGAACCTTGGGTTCAGAAACCCATGCCTTTTCCTCCCAAACCATCCAAGAAAAAGGATGATGAGGATTTTGAGCGCTTTGCTGAAATGATTAGACCTATGTTTTTGCGTATGCGATTAACTGATATGCTCAAAATGAATCCTTATGCTAAGTATATGAAAGAAATTGTTACTAATAAAAGAAAGATACCGGAAGCTGAAATTTCCACCATGCTTGCTAATTATACTTTTAAGGGTGGAATACCAAAGAAACTTGGAGATCCAGGAGTACCCACTATACCATGCTCCATTAAAAGAAACTATGTTAAAACTGCTTTATGTGATCTTGGAGCCGGTGTTAGTGTTATGCCTCTCTCTTTATATCGTAGACTTGATTTGAATAAGTTGACACCTACTGAAATATCTTTGCAAATGGCTGATAAATCAACTGCTATACCTGTCGGTATTTGTGAGGATGTGCCTGTTGTGGTTGCAAACGTTACTATTTTAACGGACTTTGTTATTCTTGATATTCCCGAGGACGATAGTATGTCTATTATTCTTGGAAGACCTTTTTTGAATACTGCAGGGGCTGTTATTGATTGCAACAAAGGCAATGTCACTTTTCACGTTAATGGCAATGAGCATACGGTACACTTTCCGAGGAAACAACCTCAAGTTCATAGTATAAATTCTATTGGAAAAATTCCATCGATTATTTTTGGAGGTTTTGAATTTCCTCTTCCTACTGTCAAGAAGAAATATGATATTCTTATTATTGGGGATGTGCATATCCCCGTTGAGGTAACATAGTGTTATTCGAAATTTCTCCGGTTCCATGATATTTGGAATGAGTTTGTTAACAAGACTTGATCAACCTTGTTAATGGATTCCTTTTGATGAGCATGAGATGGATGAAACTAGAAGGCACAATCTTCTGTACCCTCTCTCTACTTTCTGTTATTTAGTTGAATAAAGTAAAAAATAGTATTTTTCTGTCTGTTTTCTGATTTATCCGTGCAATATAAAAATACCCTGAAAATAAAAGTTCTCCAAATGCCCTGAAAATGGAATATGATTTTTCTAGAATATTTAAGAATATCCGGTACTGAGAACACAACAGGAGGGGCAAGCACCTGGCCACGAGGGTGGAGGGCGCGCTCTACCCCCCAGGGCGCGCCCCCTGCCTCGTGGGCCCATGGTGGCTCCCCTCCACTTATTCCTGCACCCACACACTCTTCTTCCTCCCAAAAAATCACCATCCAGCTCAAGCACGAGTTCTAGCTCATTTTGCTGCGATTTTCGATCTCCTTGCTCAAAGCACCTCTCACAAAACTGCTTGGGGAGATTGTTCCTTGGTATGTGACTCCTCCATTGGTCCAATTAGTTTTTGTTCTAGTGCTTTATTCATTGCAAATTTGTGCTGCCTAGGTGACCATGTTCTTGAGCTTGCATGTCAAATTTATATGGTTCCAAGTAGTTCTAATGCATGATATAGGCTCTAGGCACTTGTAGGAGTAGTTGCTATCAATTTTGTTGAGCTTGGTTCACTTTTATTTTGAAGTTACTAAAAATTTCAGAAATTTTTCAGAGGAAGAAATATGCTTAGGAAAATGTTCCAAGGTGGTTCTTCAAGGAAGCAAGGACCCCGGCTTGCAATGCGTGATGCTGACGATGAGCCACCAAGGGACGCTCCAGTGCGGCCTTGTGAATGGCCTTCAGAAAACTTTATGGATCGAGCGGGAATCAAGGAAGAATTTAACGCATATTTGCGTAACGCTGATCTTGTGAGCTTCGAGGCAGAGAAGTGCCGCCAATACCACTATCTCACTAGTTCATTTGTGAGGAGGTTTGAATTTTCATCTTCACGTAATTCTCCAACTGTCCTGTTTGATCTCTATGAAAAATCTTATACTATGGACTTAGAGGATTTTACCACTGCTTGCAAACTTCCACAATGGGGTAGTGCTAGTGAACCTCGCAAATCTGAATTTAGAAATTTTCTTGCTAGTATAACTGTGGGGGAATCTAGAGATATAGCACAAGCTACCATAGGGAGCATTCATTTTCCTGCTATACATTATTTTGCTCTCTTCATAGGTAGGTGCATAAATGGTAAAGATGAAGCATGTCACATGTGTGTCCCTGATCTCAGTATTCTTAGGAGTGCTGTGTTAGGAGACAAAACTTATAACTTGGGAGCCATTGTTGCACGTAGGTTGCATCATAATAGATTTAATGGAGATTTCTTTGGAGGAATTTATGCAACCCGCTTAGCTGATTTTCTTGGTGTGGACATTCGTGAGGATGATATTGAGTTGCCTCCTACTTATTTAGACTATAATGCTATGGTCCACCACCAGTTTATCGAGAGGAATGAATCACCTCTCCGGTATCGCTTAATCTTTGACAAACGTCGTGCTGTCCGTATTACTCTCCCTGCTCCTGCCTTCCTTGATTAACAGGAAAATGGAAGATATGTTATTACCAGAGAGGAGGCAGATGAGTAAGAGAGGAGGGCGGAGGCAGCTCGCCGCCACGCTGCAGCTCAGGAGGCAATAACTACCGCAGCTCAGTACGACCCCGCTACAACTATGGATATCCGCCAGGCCATCCGTGGCAATGAAACCAACTTAGGCCAAAAGCCTAAGCTTGGGGGAGTACGTATTTCTCACCGACATTACATTTATGTTCACACACTCATTGCTAGATGTCGGTGCTCATACTTTTTCACTGTAATATCCATGCTAGTTTATTTTCTTTTTCATGCTTTCTTCTTGTGTGTTTAATAAACCTTAAGAAAAAAATTAGTAGTAGCTTTTAGTTAGTTTACTTTTCTTGCTGTAGTAGTAATAATTAAAAAGAAAACCCAAAAAGATTTCCTGTTCTTCTTTTGCTTGTTGGGAGCTTTCCCGTGTAAATAGTTTTATTTCTTTTCTTTTGGGGGTCGATAGGAGAAGACCATAATTAAATTGTTGAAGTGGCTCTTATATGCATTATTGTTGATTTAACCAAGAGCCCATATTGCCTTGTCTTCTCCTGTTTATTGAATGCTCGCAGATTCCAGCTTAGTCCAATGCACGTGCACTCTTATTATTTTACATCGTTCGGTCGTGCAAGTGAAAGGCAATTATGACGATATATGATGGACTGACTGAGATGAGAGAAGCTGGTATGAACTCGACCTCTCTTGTTTTTGTAAATATGATTAGTTCATCGTTCCTGATTCAGCCTATTATGAATAAACATGTTTGCAATGACAATTAGAGATCATAGTTGCTTATGCCATGCTTGATTAGCTATGAGTTATAATGGTTTACCTTGCGTGCCAACATGCTATTAAAATGGTTGTGATGTGGTATAGTGGGGTGGTATCCTCCTTTGAATGATTTAAGTGACTCGACTTGGCACATGTTCACACATGTAGTTGAAACAAATCAACATAGCCTTCACGATATTTATGTTCATGGTGGATTATATCCTACTCATGCTTGCACTCAATGTTTATTAATTTTAATGCATGTTCATGACTGTTGTCGCTCTCTAGTTGGTCGCTTCCCAGTCTTTTGCTAGCCTTCACTTGTACTAAGCGGGAATACTGCTTGTGCATCCAATCCCTTAAACCCCAAAGTTATTCCATATGAGTCCACTATACCTTCCTATATGCGGTATCTACCTGCCGTTCCAAGTAAATTTGTATGTGCCAAACTCTAAACCTTCAAATAAACATTCTGTTTTGTATGCTCGAATAGCTCATGTATCAACTAGGGCTGCCCTTATCTTCCATGCTAGGCGGGTTATTCTCAAGAGGAGTGGACTCCGCTCCTCACTCACGAGAAAATGGCTGGTCACCGGGATGCCCAGTCCCATGCTTTATGCAAACTAAATCAAAATAATTGCAAACAAAACTCCCCCTGGGACTGTTGCTAGTTGGAGGCACTCGTTGTTTCGAGCAAGCCATGGATTGATGCTTGTTGGTGGAGGGGGAGTATAAACTTTACCATTCTGTTTGGGAACCGCCTATAATGTGTGTAGCATGGAAGATATCGCCATCTCTTGGTTGTTATGTTGACAATGAAAGTATGCCGCTCAAAATATTATTTATCTCTATTTCAAAACCGAGCTCTGGCACCTCTACAAATCCCTGCTTCCCTCTGCGAAGGGCCTATCTATTTACTTTTATGTTGAGTCATCACCCTCTTATTAAAAAGCACTAGCTGGAGAGCGCTGCTGTCATTTGCATCCATTACTATTAATTTATATTGGGTATGACTATGACTGGATCTCTTTTACCATGAATTACAATGTCTAGTCAGTCCTTGATCTTTAAAGGTGCTCTGCATTTATGTTTTGCGGTCTCAGAAAGGGCTAGCGAGATACCATCCTGTTATATCATATTATGATTGTTTTGAGAAAGTGTTGTCATCCGAGATTTATTATTATCGCTCGCTAGTTGATTATTCCATTGATATGAGTCAACATGAGACCTAAGAGTTATTGCAAATGTGGTTAGTCATAATCTTTGCTGAAAACTTGAATGCTGGCTTTACATATTTACAACAACAAGAGCAAATAGAGTTTGTAAAAGTTTTTCTTTATCACTTTCAGTTTATCAACTGAATTGCTTGAGGACAAGCAAAGGTTTAAGCTTGGGGGAGTTGATACGTCTCCGTCGTATCTACTTTTCCAAACACTTTTGCCCTTGTTTTGGACTCTAACTTGCATGATTTGAATGGAACTAACCCGGAATGACGCTGTTTTCAGCAGACTTTCCATGGTGCTATTTATGTGCAGAAACAAAAGTTCTCGGAATGACCTAAAACTCCACGGAACATCTATTTGGAAAATAAGAAAAATACCGGAAGAAAAATCCACGTCAGGGGGCCCACACCCTGTCCACGAGGGTGGAGGGCGCGCCTGCCCCCCTACCTCGTGGGCCCCCTGACGCTCCACCGACCTCAACTCCAACTCCATATATTCACTTTCGGGGAGAAAAAAATCAAAGAGAAGGATTCATAGCGTTTTACGATACGGAGCCGCCGCCAAGCCCTAAAACCTCTCGGGAGGGCTGATCTGGAGTCCGTTCGGGGCTCCGGAGAGGGGAATCCGTCGCCATCGCCATCATCAACCATCCTCCATCACCAATTTCATGACGCTCACCGCCGTGCGTGAGTAATTCCATCGTAGGCTTGCTGGACGGTGATTGGTTGGATGAGATCTATCATGTAATCGAGTTAGTTTTCTTAGGGTTTGATCCCTAGTATCCACTATGTTCTGAGATTGATGTTGCTATGACTTTGCTATGCTTAATGCTTGTCACTAGGGCCCGAGTGCCATGATTTCAGATCTGAACCTATTATGTTTTCATGAATATATGTGAGTTCTTGATCCTATCTTGCAAGTCTATAGTCACCTACTATGTGTTATGATCCGGCAACCCCGAAGTGACAATAATCGGGACCACTCCCGGTGATGACCATAGTTTGAGGAGTTCATGTATTCACTATGTGTTAATGCTTTGGTCCGGTACTCTATTAAAAGGAGGCCTTAATATCCCTTAGTTTCCATTAGGACCCCGCTGCCACGGGAGGGTAGGACAAAAGATGTCATGCAAGTTCTTTTCCATAAGCACGTATGACTATATTCGGAATACATGCCTACATTACATTGATGAATTGGAGCTAGTTCTGTGTCACCCTATGTTATGATTGTTACATGATGAACCGCATCCGGCATAATTCTCCATCACTGATCCAATGCCTACGAGCTTTTCATATATTGTTCTTCGCTTATTTACTTTTCCGTTGCTACTGTTACAATCACTACAAAACACTAAAAATATTACTTTTGCTACTGTTACCTTTGTTACCGTTACCACTACTATCATACTACTTTGCTACTAAATACTTTGCTGCAGATACTAAGTCATCCAGGTGTGGTTGAATTGACAACTCAACTGCTAATACTTGAGAATATTCTTTGGCTCCCCTTGTGTCGAATCAATAAATTTGGGTTGAATACTCTACCCTCGAAAACTGTTGCGATCCCCTATACTTGTGGGTTATCAGCCGGCTTCTCGCCTCACCGACCGGCTGCCGAGTAGCTGGTCGGCCAGCTTCTACTTAATTTGCCAGAAAACTCTAGCCGGCTAAGTACTTTCCTTCCCGAAAGTGCCTAAGTACTTGACCCAGCCACAGTCCGAAGAGCAGCTGTTCGGCTGGCAAGACGGCAACCAAGGGAAGGCGGCAAAGGAAAAAAGCCAAAGAGCAAAAAGCAAGGAAAGATAGAACTCGGCTAAAAAATTTTTTACGTCAAAAGGCCCTTGGCCGACATCCAACAAGAGTTTGAAATACACCCCGCAGGTGGAATAGTGTGAAGTTAACAAAGTTTGTCGAGACTGATAGACAGGTAAAAACAAAGATAAACTGGCGGCCTGGGGAGCAGCAGACGGCTTCGGGGGAGCGGAGGAGTCGGTGGTGCCGGTTGGTGGAGCGGCCGGCAGGTCAGTCGCCGCTTGGTCGCCTTCAGTAGCAGCCGGCTCGCTCGGGCGTGGCTCGTTGCTGGAGGCGCGGTCGAGCTGAGGCTGGTCGTCCGCTCCGACCTCTGGCGCCTCCTCTTCACCTTCCTCTTCCTCCTCGTTTTCTTCCTCGCCGCAGGAGTCGATCACCTCGGCCGAGTCCTCGCCGTCCTCCAGGTTCAGCCCGAACCACTCTGGTGGCGCCTCGGCGCCATTCTCGGCCCGCTCCGGGATGAAGATGCTGGTGTTGGTGTACTCGGCGATTGCCGCCGCACGCTTGACAAGGTCATCCTCTACTGCCACCAGCTCCTCCTGGGCCTCCTGCCGAAACATGGTCAACTGGGCTAGATTTAGCCCAGGGTACCACGCCTTGACAAACTCCAAGGCCCGGCGCGCTCCAGCTCGGGACGAGGAGCCCTTCCAGGCCTCAAGACGGCCCACCGCCACCTCCAGCCAGTCGGCAGTCCGACTGGGAGTGCGCGGTGCCGGCATGTCCAGCCACAGGGCGGCGATCGCCTGGGCGCCGACCAGCTGAAGACGGCGCAGCATCCGGTGAGCCGGCCGAAGACGGGCCTCGATGCTCAGGAGCTGCTTGCTAAGGGTCCGGGGGGCGTTGGCAGCAATCTGCGCACCTTTCGCCCTCCGTCCTTCGCGATCAGCTTCGATGGCCTGATTGGCGGCGTCAGAATGACCAGGGAAGAAGTCTGCCAAAACAGAAAGCAAAGAGCCAAAGTTAGAGACGAGAGGCCGGCTCGATCAGTAGCCGGCAGCTCAAAGAAGGAAAAAGAGGGAAGCTCACCATCAACTATGTCTTCAACCTCGCCAAAGCTGGTAGTCAGCATCGCCTCCTTGTCAGTCCAGGCGGAGCGTTCAGTCGCAAACTCAGCAAGGAGGCTGGTCTCCTTGTCCTCCGCCTCCTTCTGGGCCTTCTTGAGAAGCTCCGCCTTTTCCGCCAGTTGCGTGACCAGCAGGTCACGCTCTTCGACCAGCTTGTTACATTCTGCTTCTTTGGCACGCAGCACGGTGTTGGCTTCACCCAGCTGCTGCTAAAGGGTGGCGTTGGCCTCTGCGAGAGCAGAAAAAGCAAAAGGCGTCAGTAACCAGCAGAGAAGAAGCACAGTTGCCAGGGAGATCCGGCCCGACTGCTCAGCAGTCGTCCCGAATCTCGGGGACTACAGCCCGCGGGTGCGCCAGCGCGCCCCCGCGGAGAAAGAAGTCGTCAATATCAACCCAAAGAAGATCAGTCGCCAGGAAGATCCGGCTCGACTGCTCAGCAGTCGGCCCGAATCTCGGGGACTACAGCCCGCGGGTGCGCCAGCGCGCCCCCGTAGAGAAATAAAAAGACTTACTCCGACTCTCCGACAAGTCGACGGCACGTTGATCTAGCTCCTGGACTTTGGAGTTGAAGGCGGCCGCACGGAGGTTATGATAATCCTGCAGCAAAGACATTAGCACTCGGAGCTTGCCAATTAAAGTTTCGAGCCGCCTGCTCAGCAGCCGGCCCGAAACTCGGGGACTACACCTAGTGCGTGCGCTGGCGCGCCCCCACGAAGCAATACAAGAATTAAAAACGAAGAAGCAAGAAGCATACCCTAACGGCCTCTCGCGATTCCAGGAACGTCTTGTTGCAGTGCTTGAGAGTGTCGGCTTCGGCACGGAGTTTGGCTTGAACGTCCAGGATCGCCTTGTTCAAAGGGCCCGTCCCGCCTCCCCGCACCCACCCAGTGGGCGTGGCGCTGGTCGCTTCGGTGTCCGGGATTGAGGAGCTTGCGGCGCCGGTCTCCAATGGGCGTGGCGCCGAGGCCGCCTTGGCGAGCCGGCGGCATAAGGGTGTGCGGACCCCGGGAGTCGGGCCCGTCACCATCTCGTTTCCGGCTGGTGGCGCCGGCGGGTTGGCCGGCTGCTTGTCTCGCGCCTCCTTAGAAGGTGGTGGCGGGGGCACGATTACGTCCGGCATGGCGATGTCGCCGCTGTCCCTCTCCATGATAGGGTGCTCGCTGCCGGCTTCCCCAGTCTGCGCCACGAACTCCGGTGGTGGCGGCGCGGAGTTCAGGGGGGTGACAAACATCGGCGACTGATGGTGTGCGGCTTCCTCGGCCTGCTTCTTCGTCGCGGCGGCGGCCTCGGCCTCCGCCAGCTTCTTCAAAGTGGCGGCCTCTGCCCTGTCTGCCTCCGCCTTCTCTAGGCGGGCGGCTTCCTGCTCCTCGCGCGCGTTCTGCTCCGTCGCCTCCCGGAGGTCAGCGGCCGGATCGATCCGCCGAGTGGTGGTGGAAGTCTCCGCCGACCCCACGATGGAGGCAGCGGCTGACTTCTCAAGAGAGAGCGGGGCCCTAGATCAAGGGAAACAAAGCGAAGAAACTCAGACAAGATCAGCAAGGAAGGAGAAAGTACGAGATGAAGGCAGTACTTACGCGGAAACCAGCTGCGGCTCCTTCACCGCCTTGCAAAAGTGGATGGACTTCGCGGCCGCTTCATCCCGCTTAGTCGCTGCGGCCGAGCCCCTGGGTTTCTTTGGCCGGCTGCCGAACAGGCTCGGCGCGGCCCTGCGCTTGTGCGCACCACCTCGGGCTGCCAACATGGCAGACGAGCTCGCGCCATGCTGGTCGGACCCCGGCTGGCGGTGCAGGACGACTTCCCCCGCGTCGTCGTCTGGCCAGTCCTCGAGGCTGGCTCCAAGCCCTGAGCCGCCTGCTGCGCCGCCCCCTCCCTCGGCGTCGTCCTCCAAGGCCGCCGCTCCCAAGTCGGGGTCATCCACATCACTCTCCGCCCGGTCGGGGAGAAATTGACGCTCCGGCCCCGCGGCGCCGGCTGCCGGCTGGAGGAGGGAGCTCTGCTTGAAGAGCCGGTTGGTCAGGTTAGACAAATGGAACTCGGCAAAAAGAAAGAGAAAGAGAAGGAAAGGAAATTTACCATAGGCAGGGGGTCGGCGCGAGAATAAGGCTCCTTGCCGAACCGCCACTCTTCCGTGAGCTTGCAGTTCACAAGGTAGTTCACCATATGAGCTACCTCTGCGTGAGGCATCTCCTTGGTGCACAACCGGCTTGGGTCCCGATGCCCGCTCATCTGACAGATCATGTGAGGGCGGCCCTGGAGCGGGAGCACCCGGCGCGCCACGAAGGCAGATAGCAAGTCCGGCCCGGTCAGGCCCTCCGACTGTACCAACACCCGGAGCCGCGCAATGGCGGCGGCTCCAGAAGGCGATAGTGTCTTGGCCCGGTACGACCAGTTGGGCCGCCTCCCGGCCGGCAGCATAAGCCGGCAGGTTGACCCAGTCACCCTCTGCGAAGATGCTCTTCACGTACAAGTACGACTGCTGCCACATCTTCACCGACTGGATCAGTGTGATGGGAGGAAATGGATTGTTGCCTGCCGGCCTCCGCACCGCGATGAAGGCGCCGCATTGAGCCGGCACGCCCGCGACGACGGTGCCGAGCTTGGTGTAGCAAAGCTCCCACCAAAGCTCGATGGTGGGGAGGACGCTGAGGAAGCCTTCGCACAGAGTGACAAAGGCGGACAGCAGCACCACTGCGTTCGGGGTGAGGTGGTGCGGCTGGAGATTGTAGAATTCAAGGAAGGCCCGGAAGAAGCCACTTGCCGACAGGCCGAGGCCGCATGGGCAGTGCGAGCGGAAGACGACCCGCTCGCCCTCCTCCGGCGCCGGCGAGATCTCCCCCTCCAGCGCGAGGCGAACCCTCACGTAGTCCTTGCTGGGCAGCCGCCGCGTCTGGCGGAGGAAGTCGATGTGGTCTTCGTGGACTGTGGAGCCGTCCCAGGCTCCGGAGCCCGCCATGGGGGCGAGAGGTTGACGGACGGACTCGACGGAGACGAACCGCGGCGGCGCTTCGGCGGGGCCCGGGGCGCTGCGGCGAGAGGAAGAAGAAGAAGGGAGACTGGGGTGGAGGGGCGCGCGTGCTTCGCCGCTCCCTCTCTTCTCCCTACTTATAGCCTACGGGCTACGAAGCAAAGGGGGTGGGTGTGGGATCGTGGGATTAACTATGCCCACGACCCCACGTTTCCACCTTTACCGCGCGGGTTACTGCGCGCAGTAACTCCGCGGGGAAACCCAACCGCCCGCCTCGGCCGCAGTGGATCCGCTCGCAGGCCGAGGCCCGGTGGTGGCGGGCCCGGCCTGCGGTCGCGTCCCGTCACGCGCGTGGCCTGGCAGGCCGACCCAGCTGGCTGGCGCCATGTGGCACACCCACGACGGGCGGCAGGCCGAGAAGCTTAGCAAGCACGCCACCTGGTTCCCGCCGATGCATTCGAAATTCCAGAAGGATCCGACTAGACATACCCGACTTCTGCCGACCGGCTCCCCAGAAGTCGGATGGAGCTTCCTTCGGAGCACCCGGAGGAGGAAACTGTTGAGGCTCCCCGGCTCCTCAACCGTGGCCCCTCACCAGCTTCGGGGACTACTGTCGGAGTAATGGGCCACGGGTAGCCTAACCTGAGCCCCCGAACCTTTCAAGACATCGGGGCCGGCTGCACCCCTCAAGACGTCAAGATAGATCTCTGCCTTCTGACGGTCGGTTGGCTGAACGGCCGACTGTCAGAAGGTGGCTGAGTTCCAGAAGACGGCATCACAACAGGCCGACTCCTAGTGGGCGCCCTCCAGAGAGGCCGGCCCCTAGCAGTCGGCACGTGGCGCCCTCAAAGTTTGCGCCCTCATCAAGGAGACAAGACAGGGTGTGACTATAGCGTAGCCCATCCCCCCGAATCCAGGGCCGGGCGTGGCCACAGTGCCCCGTACAGGCGGAGATCTCCGCACGGCGTGGCACTGTTGCATCTCCCCCTAAACGTCACTCCTAATAGGCGGAGCCCTGTTCCCACGACGGCCTGTCGGTATGGCTTGCAGACGGCAGGCCCTACCAGGCAGTGAGAGCCCTGAAGACGGAGGAAGCTAGGGCAGCCGGACCAGAGGGAAGCCGGCTTCCAGCAAGCGGCTTATCCCTCCCTCGGGCCCCGTGCGGCATCAACCAGATGAGACGCAGTGTGGCTACAGTAATCGCCCGCCAGGCTGCGGGACTGTAGCCACACTCCCCCGACCAAGCCTGCGTCATTAGCATCATGGCTACAGTGATCAGCAGCCGGCAAGACCCGCGAGCGGAGGGAGCGGCCTGTCGGCTTGGAACCAGACCAGTCGGCGGGGCCCACCGGGCGGCGGGCCCCAGCAGCCGGCGGAGAAGCCGGCGACCAGAGAGACTGACAGCCGGGTCCTACACCCAGCTGGATTACAATTATACCCCTAGGGGGTAGGCCTATATAAACCCCCCAGGGCACCCGTGCAAAGGGTTCGAACCTGTTAGAACTAGACTCACACCTAGAGGAGGAGAGAGCGTGCCTGCCTTCTTTCACCTCTAGCAAACAGCTCAAGGAGCACCATTGTTCCACTAGTGCCTTAGTGATCATGCGGAGACCCCGCAGAGCAGGACTAGGGGTGTTATCTCCACGGAGAGCCCCGAACCTGGGTAAAGTTCGCCGGCGTACATGTCTACGCCTCATCCCGCTTCCAGGCACCGGCAACGTTCTACTCGCTCCCACCATGATAAGCCATCCTTTGGCATATGTCGCACCCAACCCCCGACAATAATATCATCCAACAAGCATTAAGGGTAGCATATGGTCAAACACAAGATCAAACAAGTATCTCACAAGTAGCTCACACAAACACACAATAAAGTTTCAAACCAAACCAAATTAGTGCAAAGAGAGATAAAAACCAATACTCTCTCTCTCTCTCGAAGTCTATGATCTATACATTTTTCTCCCCCTTTGACAACACGTTACCAAAAAGTTTGAAAATGCATAGTGCTAAACGACTCTCAGGCTTGATCTTCGGGAGGTGGTGTTGAGAGAACTCCAAGGACGAAGGCTTCTGATAAAGTAGCTGGAGCTGGTGGAGTAGCTGCTGGAGGTGGAACTGGAGCTGTAGCTGCTGGTGCTGATGTTGTGGCTCTAGTGTCTGTCACTGGCACTGCAGCAGATCGCTGTCCTCTGGGCACTCTGGCAAAAGCATCTGTGGTAGACTTGCCCTTCTCTCCTCTGCTTCCTCCTGAAGTTGCTCAACTGCAGTTTGGATTTTTGTCACCTTGACATCAAGGTCATAGAATTTCTGCTCAATGATCCTCTCCAGACTCTCCTGGTTCTTGGTCAGGGTGGCCAAGCCCTTCTCAATCCTCAGGGTGGATTGGATCAGATATCCAAGCTGGTCTTGCTTGCTCTTCAAGAATACCTGAGATGCCTCCTCAGCTGTTGGCATCTTTGCAGCCTTCTCTGCCTTAGCCTTCTCTCTCTTTTCATGTGCTTGAGCTGAAGATGGTTCATTCTCATTCATCACAACAGTGTTATCTTCAAATTCAGGATAGATGGGCAGGTGCTCCTTATCCAAGATGTACTTGCCTTTGCCCATCTTTGAGTTGATTAGCTCCTGAATGTGTGGGGCATGCCCATAACTTTTCTTCTGATCAGCTGCAGTCCTCTTGATTGTTTCAACAATCAGGCTCATGACTTTGAACTTATGTGGGACATCAAATATGTGCAGCAAGTTTATAGCATGTCCTATGATCATCTTGTGATCACCTGACTTGGGTAGCAGTGTGTGCCTTAAGATCCAGTTGATTGTTGGCAGACCAGACAACAGGTAGTGAACTGATCCAAACTTATGTGTATCCAAAGCAGCATTTGGGATCTCCTTGTACATGTTAGCCATACTGTTGTGGTCTTTCTTCTTCTCTGCATAAATGTCCAAGTCATCCTCATGTTCCTCAGGAGCATTTATAAGCTTGGCCCATTCATCAACTGTAGATTGGTACCTAGTACCCTCAGACATCCATATAATCCTTCCATCTGGATAGAAGTCGGCAGTGGAGTAAAACTGCATGATGAGCTCATCATTCCACTTGGTGAGCTTCTGGGCAACAAAAGTATCCACTCCACATGCCTTAAAGCTATCAAGCACTCCAGGGAAGTGATCCTCATTTTCCTTGATGAATTCCCAGTCAACCCATCTCATATCACACACAATGGGCTTCTTGTCAAGCAAAACTGTCTCATAGAAGTCCTGTTGTTCCTTAGTGTGAAACATGTAGTCCACAACAGTCCTTCTCCTGATAGCATATGGATCAGACGCCTCCATAGTCTCAATCCTGCATCCTTCCTGATCTTCATGTTCTCTGCAACTGGGTGTGCATCAGTGTGGTCAGGGATCTTGCGCTTCAGCTTCCTCAACACAACAGAATCATCTTCTTCTTCTTCAGCAGCTTGAGGCACTGGGGCCTTGTTGTTTTCTTCAGCAGGGATATTCCTAGTGCTTCTCTTTGGTTTTGGCTTTGGAGCTGGAGCGGCAGCTTTGGGAGCAGCTTTGGGCTTACATGGAGCAGCCCCTGATTTGATAGCATCTCCCATAAGCTTCTGAGCTTTAGGTGCTGGTGCAGCATGCTCTTCCTCTTCCTCTTCTTCTGAAGGTTCTTGCATCATGGAGGGCTTTCCAATGACTCTGGCCAGTGTTTTCTTAACCCTCGCCTTCCTGTTCTTCCCTTTTTCAGCTTCTTCAGCAGCTGATTTTGAAGCTTCAGCAGTTGATGTTCTGACTTTTGACATGGGTTGTCTTCTTGCTCGCATCTTTGTTTTCATACCAGGCTTTGTTGCAGTTGTGCCATACTCTTTCTTTAGCACCTTCTTCTTTGAAGTGGCTTCATCTTCAACTGCCACATAATCTTCATCTTCAGAGTCAGAATTCCTCTTCTTCCTTGTCCTGGTGGCAGCCTTTGGCAGATTGCTGGGAGTGCTCCTGCTGCCTTCATCATAGCTGCTAGAGGGATCTGAACCCTCACTCATCTGCACCTGTTGCTCAGACCTGTTCTGACTATCACTCTGGTCAGACATCTCTGCAAATACTCTAACAGCAGACCCTGTGAATAGGTTATAGATGAGGTAGAGTAGATGAGCATCACAAAGTACAGGAGTTTTGCAAAAAGGATGACTTAAAAACTTAGTTTTAGTTCTTCACAGAAAGCATTTCGGATCTACCGATTTGTAAACTCGGTGATACCGAAGCAGCTTTTGGAACCTAAACTAGTGAACTCGGTCAGACCGAGTCACAGTTCGGTGGTACCAAGACTGCTAGGGTTTCACAAAGAGTCAAACTCGGTCACACCGATTTGCAATTTTTGGTCAGACCAAAAACGCGTGTGCTCTGGCCTAAGCCAAAATCGGTGAGACCGATTTCTACAACTCGGTCGGTCCAAGATGAATTCAGCAGAGACCTAACCCTAAATTTTTAAAGCAAAACTAATCTACGGGATGTTTTCGCTGGACAGGATGATTTCAATCGTGGCAAGAATCATGGCAAAGCAATGTGCTAAGAATCGGAGTTAAGGATTAGCACAAAGATCAAGTTCGTACCCTAGTTCGGCGACGAACTTGCAACGGCGGCAACGGCGGTGAAGATTTCCGTTGACGGCGGTGGAGACCAGCAGCGGGAGGTCGCTGGCGACGAGAGGACGATCCGGAGACCCGAAGAGGCAGAGCAGGTTATGCGCGGGCGAGAAGGTTTAGAAAAATTCCAAAATTTGGCCCGTCGGTATATATAACCTGACCATGTCGGTGTGACCGAGAGGAACGACTCGGTGGCACCGAGATGCAAAACTGCAGGCAGTTACTGCAACTCGGTGTGACTGAAAGGTTCTAATCGGTTGCACCGAGATTGAAAACCCTAGATCAACTTAGTGACTCGGTAGGACCGAAAAGGATGAATCGGTCAGACCGAGATGCACAAAGAGGTTTTGGAGGTTTAAGTCTATGGCGAATCGGGAACTCCGAGTGCTCCTCACACAGAGTGGTTCGATTCTGACTTGATCAAACTTTGTGATGTAGCATGAATAGAGTTTGAGATGAGAAAAGCATAGATAGCTAGAGGGAGTTCTTAGGGATTCTTGTCCATCCATTTGGCAAAAGAGAAAGAGCCAAACAATCAAAACTACAAATGGGTGTCCTCGAATGAGTAAAGTATGCAACCAACATGCTCACACAATAAAATGGCAAATGAAATATGTGACAAAGCATGCACAAACACTTTAGCATCTATCAAGCAATTTGGCGATGACTAGGTCATCAATATATGAGTATATTGACATAGGAGTCAAATGAGAACATTTGATCATAGGTCATACTCATCATTTAAGCACAAGTGGGGTTACCACTTTTACATAAAGCATTGATGTGTTCACACCATTTGAGTTGCTTTAACTCAATTGATTAGAGTAAAGCTCCCCCTAGATGTGATATCCCCCCTTAGAGGGATAAACTAACCTTGGGTTTTTTCGATGATGACTTCATGTAGGTGTTGAAGATGTAGATGCTCAATGTTGATGTAGATCATTTGGAGCAATCCTTTGGAGTGAGTTGCACTTTCAATACCTACACGGGTTAGTCCCACAAGGAACAAACAAGGATATCCATAGACATAGAGTGATGCATACACAAGATGATGTCCATGAAAGCATTGGATTACCTTGTCCCTTGTCTTACCAACAAGAGGGTTTGTGACTCCTTGAACTAGTGCAAGATATGGAAGTTGTTTGCACTTGTTCTCGCCAAAATGATAAGAGTGAAGTATGTTGGCGGAGTCACCCTCAAGAACTCTCTAGTTCTTCTTCTTCTGGATCCACACCATGTTGACGGGAATCCTCAGAGTTGTAGTTGTACTTGATAGTGTAGAACTTGATGTAGTCTTGGGAACCCACTTGACCAAGGCCTTAGGTGCTTCTTCAAATGCATCAATTTCCTCTTGAAGCTTGTCCTTGCCTTGTTGCTTGTGGTCTTGTGGTGGAAGATCATCTTGAGCTTGTGTCCCTTTAAAAGAAGTAGGATCATACTTCTCTTGTTAAGAACAAACTTCGTCTTGGGGTATTGATCTTCTTCCCACTCAACTCCATTGGCATTGAACTTTTGTTCAAAACCAACACCTTGATTCTTCCGGTGTCTTCCTTGCTTGCGTACAATTTCCTCAAATTGCTTACTTCCGGCAAGACTCTTGTAAACACCTTTCTCTATAATTCCCTTCAATAAGCTATTTTCTTGCTCAAGTGTAACTTGGCTAAGAGAATCATTAGTGGAATCAAGAGAACTACTAGAAGTAACAACATTGGATTTAGCATGATTGTTGTTACTACTAGATGAAACATCTTTCTTGTTCTTGTTGCTAGATTTAACTTGTGGCATGTAAGTAGACAAGAGTAAACGCTTGGCAATGTAAGAAGAACTTTTCTTACAAAGATCATCATTGATTGCCTTTAAAAACTCATGCTCTTGCTCAAGGTTGAGCTTTTCAAAGCGTAGCTTATCATGAGTCTTTAAAAGTTCTCGATGATTTTCCAAGGTAGTTTCATGAGCTAACTTAAGAGTGTTTAGTTCTTTAGTTAGACGCTCAATCTCCTTCTTATCATCATCATTCGTTTTATCTTGATTAGCATGATTAATTGACGTTTCATCATAGTTTTCATCACTAGAGTTGTCAACAAGTAAATCATCATCACGTAGCAAATCATCTTCATCACTATTGAAATCAACATACTTGGGATGTGTTACCTTTGGACCTTTGGCCATGAAGCATCTTCCAATTACTTCATTTGGTGAGTCAAATATGTCGTAGGAGTTGGTTGACACAAGTGCTAGACCGGAAACACCTTCATCTTGAGTATATTCGGAGTCGGAGTGATAACTTCTTTCGGAGTGATTGTCGGAGTCGGAGCCGGATACCCATTCACCAACATGAGCTTGGTGTCTTCTTTTTGTGTAGCTCCTTGATGACTTGTCCTTCCTTTCCGAGTCCTTGCTTCTCCGAGAGGGTCTTCGTTCATAACGATCATCTCTACTCCTCCTTTCTCTTGGTGGTGATTCTTCTCTTCTTTTGTAGGGAGCCGTACACTCATTGGAGTAGTGTCCGGGTCTTCCACAATTGTAGCAATTTCGCTCACGACTAGAAGATCTTTTGTCATTGTGGGACCTTGACTTGGAACTTCTTTCTTTGCTTCTACTCTTGTAGAACTTGTTGAAGTTCTTTACCATTAGGCTCAATTCTTCATTGAAGATTTGTTCTCACTTGATGATGTGGGAGCATCACACGAGGCTTTGTAAGCACCACTAGACTTGTTGTGAAGCTCTTCCTTATCCTTGAGTGACATCTCATGAGCAACAATTCTTCCAATGACTTCCGTTGGCTTGAGATCTTTGTAATTGGGCATCATTTGGATCAATGTGCACACGGTATCATATTTTCCATCCAAGGCTCTTAGGATCTTCTTGATGATGAATTTGTCGGTCATCTCTTCACTTCCCAAGCCGGCAATCTCATTTGTGATGAGAGCAAGCCTAGAGTACATTTTGGCGACACCTTCACCATCCTTCATTTTGAACTTGTCAAGTTGACTTTGAAGCACATCCAATTTGGATTCCTTGACGGAATCGGTACCTTCGTGCATATCAATCAAAGTATCCCAAATTTCCTTTGCATTCTCAAGACGGCTGATTTTGTTGAATTCTTCAGGGCACAATCCATTGAAGAGAATATCACAAGCTTGAGCATTGTATTGTAGCATCTTCAACTCTTCCGTGGTAGCTTCACGGTTTTCTCTCCCATCAAGGAATTCACCTTGCAAGCCAATACACACAATAGCCCAAACGGCGGGGTTATGTCCAGGAATATGCATTTTCATCTTATGCTTCCAACTAGCAAAACTTGTACCATCAAAGTAAGGACCTCTATGGTGGTAATTTCCCTCGCTAGACGCCATACTCTCCTAGGTTGTGAAACCAAGGCTATAACCACCAAAAGCTATGGAAATCAAAGCAAATGGAGACCAAAGCTCTGATACCACTTGTAGGATCGAAAGTATGTCTAGAGGGGGGTGATTAGACTACTTGACCAAATAAAAATCTAGCCTTTTCCCAATTTTAGTTCTTGGTAGATTTTAACAACTTAGCACAAGTCAAGCAATCAACCTACACATGCAATTCTAATAGTATAGCAGCGGAATGTAAAACAATTGCATATGAAGGTAAAGGGAGGAGTTTGAGGGAGCAAACGCAATGTTGACACGGAGATTTTTTATCCGTGGTTCCGATAGGTGGTGCTATCGTACATCCACGATGATGGAGACTTCAACCCACGAAGGGTAACGGTTGCGTGAGTCCACAGAGGGCTCCACCCACGAAGGGTCCACGAAGAAGCAACCTTGTCTATCCCACCATGGTCGTCGCCCACGAAGGACTTGCCTCACTAGGGTAGATCTTCACGAAGTAGGCGATCTCCTTGCCCTTACAAACTCCTTGGTTCAACTCCACAATCGTGTCGGAGGCTCCCAAGTGACACCTAGCCAATCTTGGAGACACCACTCTCCAAGAAGTAACAAATGGTGTGTTGATGATGAACTCCTTGCTCTTGTGCTTAAAATGATAGTCTCCCCAACACTCAACTCTCTCTCATAGGATTGGATTTGGTAGAAAGAAGATTTGAGTGGAAAGCAACTTGGGGAAGGCTAGAGATCAAGATTTATGTGGTTGGAATGGAATATCTTGACCTCAACACAAGTGTAGGTGGTTCTCTCTCAGAAAATATGTATTGAAAGTGTAGGCATGTTCTGATGGCTCTCTCCATGAATGAAGAGTGGGTGGAGGGGTATATATAGCCTCCACACAAAATCTAACCGTTACACAACTCGGTGGGACCAATTCAGAGAACTCGGTCAGACCGATTTAGTTCAAAATGTGAACGTTAGGATTCTCGGTGGGACCGACATGTCAACTCGGTGGGACCGATATCATTAGAGTTAGGGCCTAACGTAATCTCGGTGAGACTGATTACACAAAGTTGGTGGGACCGATTTTGGTAATAGTCAAACAGAGAGTTGGTCAAGCAAACTCGGTGGGGCCGATTCGATCATCTCGGTTGGACCGAAACGTTACGAAAAGGAAACAGAGTGTTTGCATTGCAATCTCGGTGGGACCGATCGCTCATCTCGGTTTGACCGAAACGTTACGAAGGGAAACAGAGAGATTACAATCCCATCTCGGTGAGACCGAGATCCCTATTGGTGAGACCGAAAAGACTAGGGTTTCTGGCAGTGGCTATGTCAACTGAAATCGGTGGGGCCGGATAGAAAGAATCGGTGGGGCCGAGTTGGATATTTGGTGGGGGACATATGTGGATATGAGAAAGTAGTGGAGGGTTTTGGAGCATATCACTAAGCATTTTGAGCAAGCACCTCATTAAGCAACACCTCATCCCTTCTTAATAGTATTGGCTTTTCCTATAGACTCAATGTGATCTTGGATCACTGAAATAGAAAATGTAGAGTCTTGTGCTTTGAGCTTGAGCCAATCTTTTGTCCTTAGCATTTTGAAGGGTCCACTTTCTAATCCATGCCATGCCAATCATTGAGCTTTCCTGAAATATCTATCTTGAAATAGCATTAGCTCAATGAGCTATATATTGTTAGGAATTACCAAAACTACCCAGGGATAGTTGCACTTTCACTAAGTTAACTAAAAAAATTAGTCCCACCTCGCTCCGTGAAGAGAGTTTGTACCACCTTAAATATGTTACTTCTCAAACTTTCACAAGCACTTGGTCTTCATTGAACTCTATGTGTAGAATTTGTGGCCGCAATATGAGTCTTCACCAGTTCCTAAACTGGTGAGGACTCATATTGACAAATCAGATTGTACACAAAAAGATCATTGATGATAAATGTATTTTTGATGTCTATTTTTACATGCTGACACATAGCAGTAGCGTGCTCTTTGTGAAAGGCGCTACTGCTAGGTCGTTTAGCAGCAGAGCCTTCTGCTATAGCGCGCTACTGCTAAGCCATTCCATCTCCCCCCACTCTCCGATCTATCCGATCCACTCACACTCACACTCACTCGATTTCCCCTCAACCCCCCACGCCGGTCCTCCCCCGTCGCCCCTCCCCCGATCTGCGCCGCCGCCACCTCCTCCCCCTCGCTGGACTCGATACCGGCCTCCTCCTCCGTCCTCCCTCTAGTCGCCGCTGGCCGGCCCCTCCTCGCTCCGCCTTCCTCCTCCGTCCTCCCTCCGCTCGCCGCCGGCTGGCCCCTCCTCGCTCCGTCTTCCTCCTCCGTCCTACTCTCTTCTCCCTCCTCGAGTCGCCCCTCCTCCCTCCTCCATCCACAACCCCTCCTCCCTGCTACATTTTGATTTAGTAGGATAGTTGATTTAGTAGGCTAGTTGATTTAGAACATTTTGATTTAGTTGATTTAGTATGCTAGTTGATTTAGTTGATTTAGAACATTTTGATTTAGTTGATTTAGTAGGCTAGTTGATTTAGTTGATTTAGAACATTTTGATTTAGTTGATTTAGTATGCTAGTGGATTTAGTAGGCTAGTTGATTTAGTTGATTTAGTATGCACCATTTTATTGTTACTTTTTCTGTACATGGATAGGTAGATGCTTTTGTTTTTTTGTAATAAGTTATTTTTTGGCAAAATATAGGTGCCAATTTAGTTAAATTTGCCACTTGTGTTTTTAATCAATTATCTTAGGCAATAGGGGCCAAATGAGATGAAATGTCTTGGTAGGTGGTACCCTTATTTGGTAGATATTTGTGAAAAGTTTTTTCGGCAATAGGTGCCACCGAAATGCTTTGTCCATCAAATTGCTTCTCGCGGAAGAACCAAAAATATCACATGCTACTGTTTTTCTTTCCTGTGAAGTGAATCGTTAATCCTTTGCTCATATTGCTTTAGGAAAATGGCGCCACCACCACTATGTCGACTGTGCAAGTCAAGGTGCGCCAGCAGCCTTGCAACTGGCAAGCTGTTCGGCATCTACTTCCAGCCAAGTTTCCGTCATGCGGCGGTAAGAAATTAGATGAAATGTAACAACTATTTTATTTTTAGTGTTGGCATTACTGCATTGTGTCATTTTTCTTTTTTTACACAGATTGTCCCATGCAATGTGAGGTTGAAATTCAACAAGCTGACAGGAGACACTGTGACATTTGAGGCTCCTGGGGGGTCGTACACTATGGAGGTCGAGAAAGGACGCAATATGTCGCAGATTGGAGGAGATGGATGGGCCCGTTTCCTTGCCCACATGCGTCTTACTGGTGGTGAGTTGATCAGCTTCTCCTTCAGAGCAGAAAGACCCAAGCTGGCTGTCATTTATCTCAACCTGGTGTAAGATGACGAAGATGATGAAGATGACGAAGATGATGAAGATAATGAGGACCCACTCAATGAAGATGATGAGAACCCACTTCATGAAGCCATCGTAGCTCAAAGAATGAGGCTGAGCGAGGAGGAGGTGTGCAACCTATGGGACATAATTCCGCCACGTGATGACTTTGTCGGGGTGCCATTCGTGACCCGCCTGACAAGTACCATGGTTGATCGGCATGAAATGGTATGTTATACGTATTGCCTGTATTAATTTGATGATATATATATGCTTTATTGTTATACTTACAAATGCAAATTATTCGATGATATGCTTAGTGAATCCAATGATATGCTTAGTGTAGAGTCCAATGATATGCTTTGTGAAATCTAGTCGATGATATGCTTTAGTGTAGAGTCTGATCACGTGCTCTTATTAGTGTAGAATCCAAGGAACTATTAATAGTGTAGATAATCCATATATACTTATTAGTAGAATTCATGATTAGTTATTACAAATGTATAGTACTGTGTCTTTTGATAGTGTAGAAATCTAGACTTAATAGAAATATATTTGCAAGAGTATGTGCGAGGCTATTTATTAATTGATATGTTTTTCTTATTCAGAAATTGCCAAAGAACCTATCTGTGAGTTGTGGTATCGAGCCTGGTGAAGAAGGCTCAGCTGGACTACGCCTTACCGCAAGGGGCTCCGTCACCACCTGTACTTACCGCATGGACACAGACGGTCGCACACACTTAAACTCGGTTGGGTGGAAGAGATTCCTCGTTGGCAAGAATCTTCGTGTTAGACAGGCCATCCTAGTTACTATCAGGAACACCCACCGCCCAGGCTTGAGGATGATGATCATCGTTGATATCATCTAGAAGTACATATGATGATCGTCGTCAATATCATGTAGAACTACATATGATGATCGTCGTCGATATCATCTAGAACTACATATGATGATCGTCATCGATATCACCTTGTACTGCTTGAGGATGCATGTTTGAGTATATATGAAATTGTTATCTAGTACTCCTTCCGTTCAAAATTACTCGTCGTGGTTTTAGTTCAAATTTGAACTAAAACCACGATGAGTAATTTGGAACCGAGGGAGTACTACCTAGTACCTATAATGCTTTATGAAATTGATATCTAGTAGTACCTAGTATTTGGGAATTGCAGTTTATTGAAGCTGAAATGGGGTAGGAAGCCGGGGGAAATGATGAAAGATATATCAGTAGCGCGGGGCCAGGAAATCGCTACAGCTAATTAATAGTAGCGTGTTCCGGAAACGTTTTGCTGATATAGTCCATAGTAGTAGCATGGGTACAGACCGCGCTACTACTAACAGTTAGCTGTAGCGCCTTATTGGTAGCGCGGCTGCCCGCGCTGCTGATAGCCTCAAAACCCGCGCTACTACTAGGGTTTTTTCTAGTAGTGGATGTTTTTATTGCCACTCTATTAATTTAACAAATGTATGCTTTATTGTGTAAAGATGCTTGTAATTGTATAATTGAGATTATATTGACAAAGTAGGTTTTGTTAAAACTATTTTTCATCGGTTGATATTTGTTCAATAACTTAATGTTTTGGATTATAATATTGACACTTAATTTGCCGGCTTATTTTCATTAATATTTTTAGCCACATTTTATCTCTTATAATGACATTAATCTAAAATGTTAACTTAATATTGAAAATGATAATTAACCTTACTTTTATCTAATCTTTCAAACCTCAGATGTAATAGTGTTTTTTCTTTGTAAGTTATATGTTTAAGTATAAACAAACAGAAAATTCTAGATTATATAGGGTGTCTACCCCCCGCAAAAAAAAATATAGGGTGTCTAGGAGCAGTGTTTCCTATTTTTGTTATGCGTCAATTCGTCAAGTAAATAATTTACATAAAACACTTTGTAGTATATGTTCAACCGTCTATGGAAGACACGTGTAAATAAATGTGAGCCCGGCATATTTTTTCAGATGATCAGATCAAATGGCCATATCAAATACGGGCCATGGCATGGAAGGCAGGCAAATCTTATAATGTTTTTGCATAGAATCCTCGTAATTTACATCATGGTAGTACATATCAGACCGCACGACGACACACCTCACCGCAAGCAAGGCAGATTACTTCCCGGGAACAAAGTTGGTGGCGAATGCCCAAGCATTGTTGTTGACGGGGTCGGCGAGGTGATCAGCGAGGTTCTCGAGTGGACCCTTGCCGGTGACAATGGCTTGCACAAAGAAACCAAACATGGAGTACATGGCGAGACGACCGTTCTTGATCTCCTTGACCTTGAGCTCTGCGAATGCCTCGGGGTCGTCGGCAAGGCCGAGCGGGTCGAAACTGCCGCCCGGGTAGAGCGGGTCTACGATCTCACCGAGTGGCCCGCCGGCAATACGGTAACCCTCGACGGCGCCCATAAGCACGACCTGACATGCCCAGATGGCAAGGATGCTTTGCGCGTGCACGAGGCTTGGGTTGCCGAGGTAGTCGAGGCCACCCTCGCTAAAGATCTGGGATCCGGCCTTGAACCAAACAGCCTCACCAAATTTAACGCCGTTGCGGGCGAGCAGCTCGGGGAAGACACAACCGAGCGCGCCAAGCATGGCCCAGCGGCAGTGGATCACCTCCAGTTCACGGTTCTTGGCAAAGGTCTCAGGGTCGGCTGATAACCCAGCAGTGTCCCAGCCGTAGTCACCAGGGAACTCGCCGGTGAGGTAGCTCGGGGGCTCGCCAGAAAGCGGGCCGAGGTAGAGCACGCGGTCAGAGCCGTACCACGGGCTGCTGGAGGCGACCTGCTTGGCCTTTGCCGCTGTCTTGCGCATGGTGACGCGAGCCTCCCCGAAAAGAAACGACGATGGCAGGTTCTTCACTGCCTTGCCGGCAAAGGCTGGGGAAGAGAGTGACATGGTGGTTGCAGACATTCTGATCGATGGAGGTTCTGTGTGTTCTCCAAGAATGAGGAGTGGGTGTGGAGATGGCTTAAGAGGATCGGGGCAAGGGGCTTCTTAAGGCAGTGGACGGGCAGAGGAGATTGAACTGGTGTAAGCTGACAGGAGAGAGGTGTATAGCAAGAAATCTGTATCTTGGATGTCATTGGTGCAGATTGAGAGCCACAAGGAGATTAGATATACTTCTGGATCTTGTGGATATGGCTAGTTGGGAATCTCTTTAGATAACTGTGATTGGATGACACGCCAATATATGCACGTGAGCATGCCATGTATTTCCCTCCAAAAGGACAATATTGGATATCCATTCTTGCAACCAAGGAATATCACCGCAATTGTTGAGCAAATTTCTATTTGACTGACTGTACATTTTATTGACATCGTTATCTGAAATAGAAACGGAGACATGCTCATGCATGTTCGTCCATTCTAGCAACATCGATCCAGAGCATACGACAAATACAAGCTAGCAGCCGGAAGAAACATAACATGATCGTCGGATATGACCATACCTATTGCACCATCACCCAAATCCACGAAAAAAGGCTGCATCAACATTGATTTTTGCAATGTCCCTGTTGGGCCTAAGCCAAACCTCTCATTGTATATTTGAACATTTCATGGAAATTTTGTAAATTCTTAAATCTCTTCTTGAAATTTATTTTATTTGTTTATGCAAAATAATTCATTTTCACGAACTAAGCATAGTTTACATGGTTAGTTTCTTTGTTTTGGAACCAAACCCACTTGGGTTTAAGTCCTAAACTTGGCATGACCACTCAAATATTTTCTAAATTTATTTCAAGTTTTCCAGCGCGATTCCTTGTATGATGTGTTCATATGGGTGAGTGTGTGTGGTGTGGTGAGCATCTGCGTTTACATTGTGTTTCTCAAAAATAAACATGTTTTCGAAATCTAATATAAGCATTTTCACTTGAATGACGTAACTCATGCGTTTTGAGGGGAGATACAATAGTTATACTCAACACTTTCCTCGTTGATCTTACACACATTTGTAATTATTAAGCTTAAAACATGTTTGTTTATTAAGAGTGTGCTTTATGTTTTCGTAGTTTCTATAATTGCACCTTCATGAGGGTTCTTAAACCTATCATGGGAAAATCGGTATTCTTGCAAATTATTAATTTCAGAATCTAGGTAGATTCTTTTGTTGAAGTATATGAACGTTTCACATGAATGATATCGAGCATGTTTTTGATCTATTATGGCAATTATCATGTATCATATGAAATTTTTAGTTAATAATGGTGTGCTTGTAGAACTAGTAGATGAACATAATGACAAACTGTGGTTTGTTGTCTGTAAGAACGGACAGGGCAAACACCCTAGGACAAGGATTATCAATGAATACTCTATTTTGGAGTGATGGAGACATCAGTGTCCCTAGTAGGAAAACCCTTGTAGTGGATACTATCAATAAGACTCATACTACCATACTTGTTTTTAAGTGACCAAGAAAGAGAGCTTTTCTAATTCTTTTCTTAAGTCATTAGTTGGCCATAAGAATTTCTCCTGGAACCATCTTCTAAGGGTTTTGAAGCTGGTATCCGTATGGGAATTGATGAAGACATCGTTAATGTTGTTTCTTGGGACGTTAGGGATTTCTCTGTCTCTTGTGTGGTTAAATACAAGTTGATCGAGGTCACGTTTAGGGTGATTACTGTCTATGGCTCCCCTTACGAGGAAGAAAAAGATGATTTCCCTTATGTCATTGCTTGTTCTTAGATAACAATATACCTTCCTTAGTTGGAGGGGATTTTAATTTGGTTAGATACCAGCTTGATGAGTATTCTTATCATTCATCTCAAATGGAGTGATAGTTTTAATTCTTGGATTACTATTTGGAGTCTATGAAAATCAAATTGTCTAGTACGATATTTACCTTGGATAATAATCAAGTGGATCCCTTTAAGTCTATTTTCTACCATAGACGGACTTATTTTTGCAACACAGAATTAGATAAAAACATCCCTTGGTTTCTTGCTAGGCTTTACCAAGGACTAGTAGTGATCACACTGCCATTATGTGGGATTCAGTCTTGAACAAACCTGCTAAGTCTAGTAGTTATAAGCTAGAAAAGCGGTGGTTGCTTAGATTTCAAAGATCTAGTCACTAAGATCTGGAGGGAACCTACTAAGGGCCAGACTATTATTGATATTTTGCAGTATAAGATTAGGAAGCTTAGAAGAGTTACTGAAGGTTGGGGATTTAACATAGAAGCCGATCTTAGGAAGCTTAAGAAATATCTCATTGAGGAACATGTTTTTTGGATATCAAATCTAAGAACTTTGAGCTCTCTACGGATGAGCAAGCCTACTTTGAGGTGGTTTGTTGTTAAGCACACCTATGCGATTTCATCCTAATTTTTTTTGATAAAAAATATACAATTTTTACTGATGCTTTGCTGCACTTTTGAGGGTAAATCATGTGGTTTAAACATGTTAATGATGTGGAGAGTTGGCAATAGTGAAAATATGAACACTGGGCCCAAAAATTGCTTTTGGAGGCTGAGCTCCATGGAGGCCTTCATTTGCAATTTTCAAACTTCATTTTTTACATTCCAAATAATTCTGAAAAAAATATAGATATACATGGAGGCATAATGTATAGTGTGTAAATTTTCAAGACGAAATATGTTGAAATAACGGTTGTGAAAAAATAAATATTGGGCTTTTCAGCACATGATGCTATTCATCTTCAAAGTCCATGAATTTGTTTTTTTGTACAGGTCGCATTTCAAGGTATTCCATCCTGAATTTTCACACACAAATACATTTCAACCTTGTATACTTGCATGTATATTTTTAGATTTTTTTAACCAAAAAGTTTGAAATTTGAAATTTTCAAAAAAATTGGGCTTTTCAGCACATGATGCTATTCATCTTCAAAGTCCATGAATTTGTTTTTTTTGTACAGGTCACATTTCAAGGTATTTCATCCTGAATTTTCACACACATATGCATTTCAACCTTGTATACTTGCATATATATTTTTAGATTTTTTAAACCAAAAGTTTGAACTTTGAAATTTTCAAAAAAAATTGGGCTCCATGGGGCCCGGTCACGAAAGCGCCCCACTCCACTAGGCCATGTTTCCAAGCATTGAAAGACCGCTTTACACACTTTTGTTACTTGCTACTTTACTATTTTTATTACAAAACCCTATTTCTATCATCCATAATACGCATCTATCGTCATCTCTTCCCCGAACTAGTGCACCTATACAACTGACAACTTTATTGGGTGTGTTAGGGACATAAGAGATCGCTTGTATTTGATTGCAAGGTTGTTTGAGACCACCTTCATCCTATACCTCCTGCGGATTGATAAAATCATAGGTCATCCACTTCAGAGAAATTTGAGGTTGGCGTCCAAAACTCTACGCTTGGGGGCCCAACAAAATATACAAGAATAAAGTTGTATAGTAGACATCAAGCCGCAGATGAAGCGGAAGACGGCAGTGGCAGGCGACTAGAGGCCAAGAGTAACCATGGTGTGGATGAGGACGGAGGCGAATCCTGTTGCAGGGCCGTTTATGGTGAGCAAGATTTGTCTGCCGAGCGCGAGATATGGCCATGAATGCCAGCCAAAAAGGACATGGGGCGTTCACGCCAACGACCGAGGATCTGAATTTGATCCTCCATGGACGCCATGTGCTCTCCACCGCAAAGGAGGCGGTGCCCTTTGAGGTGGTCAGCGGCGCCAACAAGGAGACATCAGGCAAAGAGAAACTAGGGTTGGGGCAGAAGGTGGGATTTGGGCTCCGGCTGCAGTGAGGGTGATAGAGGGTTGGAAGGGGACGCTCATGTCAAGCCTTGTGTTTGGAATTTAGACCTATAAATTTTTGTGAAATGCTACATAAATATAGCGTGCGCGTGTTGCTCAGTTTTTGGAAAGTTATCAGCTGAAATGTTGAACTATAAATCTAGTGCGCTAGTACTACCTCCATCTGGGTTTACTATTCCCCTCGTTTTTTGACATATTTTGACCCTAATTATAACTAATAAAATATAAGGTATACGTAGGCAAAATAATATTATCAGAAATTACATTAAAATATGTATGTAATAATATAGTTTTTAGTGACATGGTTTAATATTCTGCTAGTTAAATATATCTAGTCAAATTTGACCCAAAATACGATGGGACTAATAAACGGGGGGAGGTGATACACACGAATGTGTTTGGCCTAGTGTGCGAAGCCCCGATCTTTTGGACTGAGAGGGACGGCGTGCGTCTGCCGGATTATCCCGTGCATCTTCGTCTCATCTCTGTCGTGAAAACTGCGATGCATGATGTAGTATGACAGCGTACGTACACCGATGTTGTTTTGGGAAAATGGGCAATGCAAAGGGAACTGAGACCGAGCTCAACCCAGCCTTTTGACCGCTCTCTGCTCTTGACCTGTGGATAAAACGCAGCAGCTAGTACTACGAATATACTAGACGTGGTGCGCTCACCAATCTTCTTTGGGAAATTGGAATGCCAAGGGGACTGAGACCGAGCTCAGCCCAGCCTTTTGACCGCTCTATGCTATTGACCAATGACCAATGGGTAGTACGCAGCAGGTACGTGTAGACGTGGTGTGCTCGCCCCTGCGTTTCCTGGATTCCCGTACTTGCATGACGGCACGATGCAACAAGCTACGAGTAGTATCCATCAAGAGAAAGAGATGTACGTACCAGTACCACCTTTCGAGAATTCCAAAGTTTCTCGTACGTGAGATGATATATATCTCGCCGCTGCAAGTCTGAGCTAGGCGCACACAGTTGTGCTAGCTAGCATGCATGAGTCTTCATTCAAAAAAAGAAAAAAGAGTTGTGCTGTGTTGCATGAAACGAGAAAGGGAAGGCATGGCTACATTGGCTGGCTGCATGAACGCTTCCGCCGTGCCAGGCTACCTCACATGCATTGCAGCTGCAGAGTAGCGCTTGCGTGGTACGACAGTATACAGTATACTCCAGTCGAGCGATGGCACGACCAGTCACACATTTTGTTGTTTTGCCAAAGCACACGCAGTCATGTATCTATGTTCGAAAGAAACAAAGCATTAAGCGAAAGCTTGGGTTAATCTAGGATGCTTGGAGCTAGCTAGTTGGCATATATATATGGCACGCCGAGCCTTTCGTCTGCGGTTATCTTTTGCTATGCATGGATTAGCCTTGGCCAACCTCAAGATGATGAGCTATCAAGCGCGCGCGCTCTCTCTCTCTCCTGCAGCTGCTCCTCTCGGGGCAAAATTTCGTGTTTTGACCCTTTTATGGTATAAATTCGAGATCCGACCCCGTTTGATTTTTTTTTCGAGATTTCATCCTTTTTCCTGCCGCCACGAGGCACGGCGGTAAGTTTCTATAGCCTACCGCCAGAACCTCTGGCGGTAGGAAACTTATCCACGTCACACCGGTAATGGCCTCCGTCCCCCCTCCGTCCCATCCTACCGCCGCTGGTCCTGGCGGTAGCATGTGCGATCCTACCGCCAGAAGCCCCGGCGGTAGGGTGTGGGCAGTTATAAGCCGCGGGCCGGCCGCCCCACCCCCTTCTCCCCCACCTAGCCGCCCAAGAACAGAGTTGTTCCTCTCACCCCCTCTCTCATCTCCTCCACTCCCCACCTCTGATCTTCGTCGTTTCTTCACCGTTTTTGCGGATCGAGATGGCCCGAAGAAAAAAAAAGTAAGCTCCTTCGATCCCTCCAATTAGTTTTAGTCAAATAGGTTCCGATTCGTCGCATTACTTGATTCAAATCAATCCCCTTTTTTGAACTAGATTTTAAAAAAATTGAAACCTTGGTTTGATTTAGGTTGATTATAGATGTTATATTGTGTTAGATATGAACTCTAGTCACTAGTTGGTATGGTTATGTGAAGATGAACCCTAGTTCATATTATTTTGGAAGGATTTTTTTTTGATATGGTGCATGTTGGAGGAATTTATTGTGATATGATGATGCATGTTGATATGCTATGATGCAAGTAGTGGATATAGTTGGAGAACCCTCAACTTCTCATCTCAATTTTTTTGTTAACAAAATTTATGATATGATGAATATTGGAGATATTTGTTTTGATATAGGATGCATGTGGATCTTATATGATGCAAGTAGTGGATTTGGTTGGAGTAAACATGGCTAACCCCCCAAGATGAACCCTAGTTCATGGTTTTTGTTGGAGAAATATGATATGATATGATATTGCATTTGGCCCATCTTGATATATGTATTTTATTTAGTTAATGATGAACTTTTGTTATGCATCCATATGTTTATGTCTGCAACCATGGCTCAACCATCGCCCATTCATCTCCAACACGACCCGTCAGAGATGCCGCTCCCGTACGTGTACGAGTCCTTCCCCGAGATGCTGCAGCCGGTGGGATCTGTCTCAGATGAGGTCCTAAAGGCGACGAGGGCAGTGCGGTGGCAGGAGAGGGCAGAGCGGATCAACGATGATGTCAAGTGTTGGTCGCAGAGTGTGAAGGAGTGGAAGAGAGTGATTGCAGAGATGGAGGCAGATCCAACTATCTCCACTCTCCGCCGGGAAGGGACCATTGAAGCTGCCAAGCAGCACTCCAACTGGGAGCTGCGCAATTTAGGCCGGAGGATCTACTTCGAAAGCAATGCGGAGGAGAGAGTCAGGATGCCGCCCCCAAGTGCATCGGCGTTCGATATCATCAGCTGGGGAAGGGCGGAGGCAAAAACTCCAGCGGGCAAGGCAAGGTGGGAGTGCTTGAACGGTCGGATGCCGACGAACGTTCCGCCTCCGCCTGAACCGGTGGATCCGCTGCCGTATCTGTCTCCACGGCCAGGTCTAACATACGAGGGGAAGATGTTTGCCCGCTCTATAAACTTGTCTTAATAACTTGTTGCACCGTTTGTTGGCTTTGCGAAACTACTTGCGTTAGTTGGGGTTGTCAAATTATGTGAACAAATTTACTATTTGTTATGTGGAACCTTTATTAATTTGTGAGCTCATATTTTGCTTTCTTTGTGAAACTATGTGATAAAACTTTACAAAAAAACAATCACTAAAACTTGTAAAAACCTAAACCATAAAACAATCACTAAAATTTTATTAATGTGTATGTGATGCCCAAGTTTAATTGTTTGAGATCTGTCTTTTATGTTCTATATCATTGCTATGATATTGCTTTTGAAAAGAAGCAAACAATTAAACTTGAAAACCATAAAACACAGGACCCTATCCCCAAGGACCCTGACGGTAGGGTTCTCTGGCGGTAGGCTACTTATCCACGTCAGCTCGGGCAAACGGCCGCTGTCGCCCTCCGTCGCACCCTACCGCCAGGGATCCTGGCGATAGCCTATCTAACCCTACCGTCAGATCGACTGGCGGTAGCGAAAGGGTCAGATTCCAAAAAAATTCCCAACCGGGGTCAGAACTTAATTTATATGTGAGAAAGATCAAAACACAAAATTTGGCCTCCTCTAGGTAGCATGAGAAAGCACGCCAGGTAAAGCTAGCGTTACAGCTGGGTACCGTGCCACAGTGCTGTGTCACGTTCATACGTACAGTCGTATGACGGAAACGGCAACT
Source organism: Triticum aestivum (assembly GCF_018294505.1). Lineage (NCBI taxonomy): Eukaryota > Viridiplantae > Streptophyta > Magnoliopsida > Poales > Poaceae > Triticum > Triticum aestivum. Next base: position 511,128,921 of record NC_057808.1, read on the forward strand.
GCGATGTATTTGACCGGGTCAGTCGTACACTACCTTGGATAAGCAGAGCAGAGCGGAGATCCGGAGACTGCATGATCAGTATTTTGTGTACGAAAAATGTATTTGACAACCCTATGACAGATTGCAAAAACGCCGCACCACCTGAATGCCGTCGATTTGAATCCAGCTAACGCATCCAGTACCGTCAGATCCGATCGCGCGCACCTGCCCCCACCGGATCAGTCGACACGAGCGGTGGAAGACTAGTCAACGCGGCGGTGCGGGCACGCGTCTCCTCTGGACGAGGATGTAGGCGACGGCGCTGGCGACTTTCAGTGGGGAAGGCTTGGGTCTGGACGGCAGATCCGGTGGCCAGCGTCGTGGTGCCGGCCGAATTTGGTCGAGGACGGGCGGAGGTAATCGGCGGCGGCATAAGGGCTCTGTCTCGGGGCTGAGGTCGACCAGGGCGGTCTATGCGAGGAAGAGACGAGGGAGAGAAGAAAGAAACAGAGAGGAATGGCTGGGAATAGAAGGGAGAAGGGGCACGGCTGGGTTTCTGACCTGCTTCGGTGGCCAGTGGTCACCGGCCGCATGGAGGCTCGTTGTCTCCTCGGGGGACGGCACGCCACAAATGTGGCAACGGCATGGCTCATCCGCCACGCCAGCGACGGCCATCTCCAAGTAGCCGCTGACGCTGGCCGTCGCACTGGTGCTGCTTTTCTAGCCAATCACCATGCGGACTTGCCGCAGCAAAATACAGTAGCTGCTGCGCAAGTGATCGATGGATGAGCCCTATGCGCAAGCGTCACTCCCGCTCCGCCCGGATGTGAAACTAGCAGAAAAGGACACACCCGGCTGTGCCACCCATATTTCTTGATCCAGAATTTCTACTGTCTAATTGTGTAGAAAAACGGCGCACTGAAACTGCTGCTAATCTACTTAGTTGACAGTTGTTTGAATTCCTGTACTAGTAGTAGATATAAGTAAGTAAAAGTAGTTGTTGCACTGTGCCAGATGGATTAATTAGTCCGTTTGCGACTGCTACAAGGTTACCTCAAGTGTAGTTGGTTGAAATTCGGAGAGGAAACTCAGATTCAGTCATATCAATTCAGATTCACAGAGAAGATGCTGATTTTTATATGATTTAGCATTTGAAATTAAGAGAGAAAATTCAGTACTAGATAAAAATTAGTTTCTGTACAATACACTGCTTTCAGGTCCTGTATATCATTTGTCTTGTTGATCTTTTTATTAACTTGTGTTTTAGCAATATGAGATCACTGATCTGCTGCAACATTTGTAGTGCTAGTGACATAAGTCATAATCTCCCGCGTAGAGCTACTGGCCATCTCTCAAGTGACTTAGGAATTATCACCGCGATGATTTTGACCCAATGAAAAAACGGTTGTTGTAAAACATAATTCCGGTAACTTTTTTTTGTGTACATAGCATTGGTAATATACGCACCACGAACTACATAATTTACATATAAGAATCACGGTAACTTTGAGTCGGAGGGAAAAAATGTTGAAAACATACCTCCTGTGACTTCTGTGAAAATAGCACGATAATATATGCCCCACGGACATGATAACTTAGGTGCAACACCGTGGTATTTTGGACCCGAGGAAAAAGTTGCTAAAGGCATACCCACGGTAAATTTTATGTAAGTAGCATGGTAATATATGCACCACAAACCTGATAATTTAAGTGAAAACACCATGGTAACTTTGACAACGGGGAAGAAAATTATTGAAAAGAACCCCCATTGATTTCTATGTAAATAGCTTGGTAACATACACACCGGAGGCCTGATAACTTGGATGCAAACACCACGGTAACTTTAACCATGTTAAAAAAATTGTTGAAAAGGTATCATTGATAACTTATGCGTAAATAGTACGATAATATACGCATCGTAGACCTGATAACTTAGGTGAAAACACTGGTAATTTGGACACGAGCAAAAAAAATTCTAAAACATACCACCCGTAACTGATGTGTACATAGCATGGTAATATACGCACCACATACCTGATAATTTATGTCCAAAACACCATGGTAACTTTTCAACCCATGAAAAAAAGGTTGGTGAAACATACCCTGGTAACTTTTGTGTAAATAGCATGATATTTTTAAGCACCGTAGACGCGATAACATACGTACAAACACCGAGGTAACTTTGGCCAAGGAGGGGAAAAAGTTGTTGAAAACATACCCCCAGTCACTTATGTGAACATAGCACAGTAATAAACGAATCACACACTCGATAACTTACATACAAATGATAACTTTGGCCAACGAGGTAAAAAAGTTGCTAAAAAACATCTTCTCCCTCCCTCGCCTTCGATAACTCATGTGAAAATAGCTCGGTAATATATGAACCACATACTCGATAACTTACATACAAGCAGCACGTTAACTTTTACCAATGAGAGAAAAAAATTGTTGGAAAATATACCCCAGATAACTTATGTGACGGTAATATACAAACCACATACCCCATACCTTATACCGTGGCAACTTGACTAGGGGGCTGAAAAGCATCCTCTGATAACATGTGAAAATACCATGGTAATATATGAACCGCGTACCCAGTAACTTACGTACAAACACCACGGTAACTTTGACTAAAGAGGAAAAAAGTTGTTGGAAAAACATAACCCGGTAACTTATATCAAAACAACATGGTAATATACAAAAAGCATACCCGACAACTTATGTACAAACACCATGATAACTTTTGAGCAAAGAGGAAATGTTGTTGAAAAACATCCCCCAGTAACTTATGTGAAAATAGCACGGTAATGTATGAATCACATATCTGATAACTTAAGTACAAACACCAGGGTAACTTTTGATCAAGGGGGGAAAGTTGCTGAAAAATATAACCCCGATAACTTATGTTGAAATAGCACGATAACTTGCATACCACAGGCGTGATAACTTATGTAGCTGAGACGTAGTAAGTTTTGACCCGGAAAAAAGTCATCGAAATATACCAATATGGATCTAGTTTCGAAGATTTCCTCGTGACGAATCTTTTATGTGAAAACGGTTTTTGCATCGGACCGACGGTTTGAGCCACAAAACATTTTGAATTTTCGGAATCTATGATGACATCATCTTTTTTGTCCTCTAGTGCATACATGCGCATGTGGAGAAGGTGGGAGAACCATGTTTATGTCCTGGTAACTTATGTGGAAATAGCACGATAAGTTGCATACCACAGATGTGATAACTTATATAGCCAAGACGTGGTAACTTTTGACCCAGAAAAAAAAGTCGTCAAAACATACCAACATGGGATCTACTTTCGAAGATCTCGTCGTGAAGAATTTTTATGTGAAAACGATTTTTGCATCGGACCGACGGTTTGAACTACAAAACATTTTGAATTTTCAAAATAAAAAGAATATATGATGACATCAGTTTTTTTGTCTTCTAACACATGCATATAACTGGAGGAAGAAATGTACGTGAAAAGTGATTCATACTAATGCAATTATGCATGTAATTAGAAAGGAAAAGGAGGTGTGTGGTAGTTTTAGGCAGCTTGTTTGACTACCCAGCCACTGCTACCTCCTGCGACGAAAGGAGCGTAGTACAACCTGTGAAGCATGCATGCATTGGAATTCTCACATCGTCCAGCCTTTTGTTTTGACCACTATTCAAACGCCTCCCTCGCCGGTCTGCTTTGTCGTCTCTCTAGCACCGGGCCACCCAACAGCGCCTCTATATAAACAGCCCTCACCCTCTCTCTTCCAGCCCAGCTCCACCCCCGCCACCGCCAAGCGAACCAGCAGCTCAGAGCCTCAGTCCTACTCCCCGCTCCCCACCCTTCGTCGCAGCAGCAGCTCCACCCATGGCGGTGTTCAAGAAGGTCGCCAAGCACCAGCTGCAGCTGCTCTTCATCGTGTTCATCCTCGGCAGCTCCGAGCGCGTGCGCCGGGCCGACGAGGCCAACCCCTGCGGGAGGCACGTCCACGCGCGCGCCGTCCTCGCCCACCGCCTCCTCGCCCTCGCCGCCCTCCCCGCGGCCGCGCTGCTCCTCTCGGTGCGGATGGCGGTTGGCCGCGCCGAGGCCGCCGCCCTCGCCGCGGGCGCCAAAGCCGAGGGCCTCGCGTCCGTGCCGGGCCTGTGGCGCTGCGCGCGCAGCTCCTCCTCGCCGTCGCCCTCTGCGCCGCCTCCTTCCTCTTCGCCGGCGCCGCCTCCCACAACGGCTTCCTGTACAAGTCCGGCTGCGCCATGGACCTGGCGGCGGGGGTCCTCGTCCCCCTGAAGGCGCTGGTCATGGTGGGCATGGTTTCTCTGCACTGCAAGTATGCGCGGGCGGCCGTGTCCAGCAACTAGATGGTCCATCAGCCAACCAGCCGGCGTAGCTACCGTCGTCGTCGTCGTCGTCGATCGTGTTCGTGTTAGGGTGAAGTGGGTGTGTGTGTGCGTTGTATCCGAATTGGCGTGTCTGGACGTCTGAAGGTCCATGATGTAACTTAGGGAGTGCGTGCGTGTGAACTGTGAAGAAGGAGCACTGTATGTGCCGACGGCTGTTTGGATTCATGGTCGATTCTATGGTGTTCTCTGCTCGTTTCCCAATTGCTGTATTTACATACGTGCTCGTCTTGTGTGCAAGTTTTACCGGTGGAGATGTGGACGTTCAATTCAAACTATGGCGCACTCCAAACCAACCAAATCAAATTAACTTCTTTTGTTACTGATTTTCACATTTTGGGGCGGATTTTGGGTCCGCATGCATGCAGCTTCACTCTTGTGACGTACAAATGTGTTCCTTGAGGTTCAGGGCAGTACGCGATACCAAGTGTTGGACTCCTTGAGTAGTAGGGATGGAGAGAGCAGAGGGCTGCTATCTCATGTGCATGAAAGCGAGGACTGCTATCTCATTGACTCATTGTGTACATTAATCTGGGATGTCCATCCTTGATGCAACGGGCATGTTACAACGTGACACGTCACTGGATCCCTGTCCGTAATGGTCGTGTGGGTCCTGGTGCCACAAAATTGAAATATGCTTCAGCTTTGCAGGACTACAGGGAGATCACCGGATAGCCGGGCCCCAGGCCTGCGTCGCGATCCTGTCGTCCCCCTGTGTGTTCTCCAACCAATCCCAATGGATGCTATAGAAAAGGAAGTAAAAAGATGGTTGGGAGGAACCGGCAGAGAATGAAGAGCAGGTCGGGCCAAACTTTGCTACATCTATGTAAATATTACTCTCTTTATAAAAAAATATAAGAATGTTTAGATCACTAGTGACCTAAACGCTTTTATATTTCCTTAGATTATAACTTACACACGAGGTGATCTGTCATGATTTGGTTGGAAGAAACAAAAAACCCAGGCCCACCCCGCGAAAATCAGGAAGTGATTGGTTAAGGGAGGAAAGAACTTAACTTTATGTTAACAAAAAACCCAGGCCCACCCTGCACCATCCATCACACATCTTCTTTTCGCCGATGACTCTCTTATTCTGATGAGGGCTGATCGTGATAATGCACATGCTCTCAGGAATGTTTTCCAAGTCTATTGTGCGGCATCGGGACAGCTGGTAAGCGATGCTAAGTCAAGTATTTTCTTTAGTCCGTGCACAGCTGTGATGGAGATTTGTTCTGTTTTAAACATAATGACTGAAGCTATAACAGATAAGTACTTGGGGTTGCCCGCCCAAGTTGGTGTGCAAAAATCAGATTGTTTCCAAGATCTCATAGATAGAGTGTGCAAAAGACTTGTTGGATACAAGGAAAAGATACTTTCCTATGGTGGAAAAGAGGTCCTAATTAAGGCAGTGGCCCAAGCAATTCCTACCTATGCAATGTCCGTCTTCAAGCTTCCTAAATAGATAACAAAAGGGATCGCAGAGGCTATGACCCGTTATTGGTGGGGAGATGAAGAAGTGAAGAAGCATATACATTGGTTTGCTTGGTGGAAGATGTGCATTCCGAAGAAAAGAGGAGGCATGAGTTTTTGCGATATTCCCTGTTTTAATCTTGCTTTGCTTGCTAAGCAGGTCTGGAGGCTCATTTGTGAACCAGACTCCCTATGTGTCAGGGTCCTTAGGGCTAAATATTTTCCTTCAGGAGATATCTTGAATGCTGAACTGAAGAAGGGTTCGTCCTTTACCTGGCAAAGCATTCATGCAGGAATCCAGTGCTACAAAAAGGGGTATATTTGGAGAGTTGGGAAAGGTGATAACATCCATATTTGGGATGATCCTTGGATTCCCAACTCACCTTCCAGAAGGGTATTGACACCGCAAGGAAACATTGTGGTGATAAAGGTTTCAGATTTGATCAACGAGGACACAAATGAATGGGATGAGGAGTTGGTACGCAGCCTATTTTACCCTATTGATGCTAACAGAATCCTCAATATCCCGTTGGCAGTTAATCATATGGATGACTTCATTGCATGGAATCATACAAAATCTGGAACGTTCTCAGTGAGATCTGCTTATCATGTTGAATGAGACTTCCAGCACGGGAGAAAGCTTGCGCGCACAAATTCACCAAGTCCGTTCCAGCTCAATCCCGTCTGGGCGCAGGTGTGGAAACTCAAAGTCTCAGCTAAGGTAAAAATATTCTGTTGGCGGTTATTGCATGCTACTCTCCCATGCAACAGCATCTTGGCAAATCGCCATATTCAGCCCAGCAGCCTGTGTCCTGTGTGTAAGGTGCATTGTGAAGATATCAAGCATGCCTCCTTCCAGTGTGTTAGAGTTCAGGAAATTTGGGAGAACCTGGGTGTTGACAGTATGCTGAACGAGGTTTGCACGGATAACACAGGCCCGGGAGTGCTGGAGGTAATTCTCAGACGACAAGACAGTCCGGCTCCTTGCCTTCCGGGGGTCGGATTAAAGGAGCTCATAGCGACAGCTTGCTGGTACTCGTGGTGGGAGCGCCGGAAGATAACTCGTGATGAGCCAGTTCAGTCGACGGCTCGTTCGGCGCAGGCCATAGCAGCAGTAGTTACAAATTTTGTGAGAGCCGCTAAGTCGAACAGTAAAATTCGTAGGCACGGATGGGAGAAACCAAGGGAGGGGTTTGTCAAGTTAAACATTGATGTTGCTCATCCGGATTACCACATGTAGCCGATGCTCCGACAGCAGAAGCGAGAGCTTTAAGAGATGGGCTTATTCTAGCAGGACAGGCGGGAGAGTAAATAGCATAAAACTACGTCGCCTGGCCTGCTGTCGCCTGGTCCGCCGTCGCCCGGCCTGACGTCACCCGGTCCTTCTTCGCCGGAGTCCCCCGGACCAGCCTCACCTGCTCCGGACAACCCGCCGGCCCCGGTGTTTGCTCCCCCGCGGCGTCCACACACTCGCAGCCGCAGTGGCATTGTTCATACCAAGGAGCGCACCGATGGCACGGTCACCTATCTTGCTGCTTGCCTGGCTCATGCTGTGGATGATCCAACCGCCGAACCACGCAGTTATCAAGCCGCTATGAGTATTCCACACTGGAGGGCTGCTATGGAACAAGAATATCATGCTCTTATGAAGAATAAGACCTGGACACTTGTTCCCCTCCGTCTCGCGTCAACATCATTGATTCAAAGTGGGTGTTCAAGGTGAAGAAACATGCGGATGGTTCCATTGAGCGCTACAAAGCGCGCCTCGTGGCTAAGGGCTTTAAACAGCGTCAGGGCCTGGACTATAAGGATACATTAAGCCCAGTTGTCAAGCCTACCACTATTCGACTTCTTCTGTCTCTGGAAGTTTCTCGTGGATGGTCTCTCCGCCAGCTGATGTGCAGAACACTTTTCTTCATGGATTGCTTGAAGAAGAGGTTTACATGCGGCAGCCACCTGGATTTGTTGATCACACTCAGCCTCATCATCTCTGTCATCTGACGAAGGCCATATATGGACTGAAGCAGGCTCCCCGTGCCTGGCATGCTCACCTGGCTTCAGCTCTACGCACTCATGGGTTCATTCCTTCGACGGTTGATACTTCACTGTTCTTGTTTCAGCGACCGAGTGTGACCATGTACCTCCTTGTGTATGTGGATGATATTGTCCTGGTGAGCTCATCTCCGACGGCTGCTGATGCTCTTGTGACTGCACTTGGTCGTGATTTTGCAGTTAAGGATTTGGGACAGCTTCATTTCTTCCTGGGTATTGAGGTCGCTCATCAGTCTCGTGGCAGTTTGGCTCTCACCCAGAAGAAGTACTCTCTTGATCTCTTGCGCCGTGCTGGTATGCTCAAGTGCAAGCCATCGCCTACGCCCATGTCCTCCACTGACACCCTTTCTGCTGCTGATGGTGCTCTTCTCTCTCCTGAGGATGCTACTGAGTACAGGAGTATTGTTGGTGGCCTGCAGTATCTGACGATCACGCGTCCTGATCTCTCCTTTGCGGTTAACAGGGTGTGTCAGTATCTTCATGCTCCCACTGATGTACACTGGTCTGCTGTGATGCGCATATTGCGTTATGGGCGTCTCACTGTCTCCTTTGGTCTTCACCTGCGCCCCAGTTCCTCCGGAGTTCTTTCTGCATTCTCTGATGCTGATTGGGCTGGGTGTCCAGATGACAGGCGATCCACGGGGGGACATGCTGTGTTCTTGGGTCCTAATCTGATCACCTGGAGTGCACGCAAGCAAGCCACTGTTTCCCGCAGCAGCACAGAAGCTGAGTACAAGTCGGTTGCCAATGCAACTGCTGAACTTATATGGATTGAGTCCCTACTTCGAGAGCTAGGAGTTGCTCAGCCACATCCTTCGGTCCTTTGGTGTGACAACATCGGTGCTACGTTTCTGTCGTCAAACCCGGTGTTCCATGCACGGACTAAACACATTGAGATTGACTATCATTTTGTGAGGGAACGTGTTGCACAGAAGCTACTACAAGTCAGGTTTATCTCTTCAAAAGATCAACTTGCGGACATCTTCACTAGGCCTCTACCTTCTCCCATGTTTGAGGTCTGTAGGCGCAATCTCAACCTCCTAGATACTTGAGGAGTGAGTTGAGATTGAGGGAGGGTGTTAGACTTCGTATTGTAGCCCAACTGTATAAACCATACCTTATTGGTATTGGACTTGTATGTCATCATTATATATATGTGTGTGATAGGCCACCTCTTTGAGGGTTGAGCCAGTTCTCCCAAAACCTAGTTTTACACGAGGCCAACCTCTGCGGGAGGGACGTCCACGCGCGCGCCGTCCTCGCCCACCGCCTCCTCGCCCTCGCCGCCCTCCCCGCCGCCGCGCTGCTCCTCTCGGTGTGGATGGCGGTCGGACGCGCCGAGGCCGCCGCGCTCGCCGCGGGCGCCAAGGCCGAGGGGCTGACGTCCGTCGCGGGCCGGTGGCGCCGGGTGGCGCTGCGCGCGGCGCTCCTCCTCGCCGTCGCCCTCTGCGCCGCCTCCTGCCTCTTCGCCGGCGCCGCCTCCCACTACAGCCTCCGGTACACGTCCGGCTGCTCCGTGGACCTGACGACGGGGATCGTCGTCCCGGCGCAGGTGCTGGCGTTGGTGAGCATGGGTACTCTGCACTGCAACTTTGCGTGGGCGGCCGTGTCCAGCAACTAGAGGATCCGTCCGTCTAGCCAACCAGCCGGCGTAGCTGTCCGTCGTCGTCGTCGTCGTCGATCGTGTTCGTGTTAGGGTGAAGTGTGTGTGTGCGCGCGCGTTGTATCCGAACTGGATTGGCGTGTCCGCACGTCTGAAGGTCCATGTAACTCAGGGAGTGCGTGCGTGGGAAGAAGAAGCACTCTATGTGCCGATGGCTGGCTGGTTGGATTCTCGATCTCAATGGTTTTAGTCGTCATGATCCATGGTGTTCTACCCGTTTCCCCGTTGCTGCTGTATTTGCGTGCCTTCGTTCGCTTCTGTCGCTCGATTCGATTCCAGTTCACTCCGGCGACTCCGCTCGGGCTGCATGCGTGCGTGCTTGCTGGCGGTGCTGAACCGTGTCGGCGTACGGACAGAGGTCCCATGGCAAGACAGAGAGAATACTTGCTCCTGCGACTCGTCGCCCTCCTTTCCACGTGAGCCGTTCTTCGGCGGTCAAAAGCAGAGAGCCCGCTGCGCCCGGGGCCCAGGATTTCCATCCAAGGTGGCATGCGTGGGGTGCAGTGCATCTGCTGTACCAGGTGTGATGCATACACCGGTGAGGAAAAACTGACACTTTAGTCTGTGAGATGGGTTACCGGGGTGGGTTTTCTTAGGGTGGCGATGATAACAACCATGAGACATCACAAGAACATGATCAAGGTGCATGGGTGATACAATCGAGGTCTATTAGTAATGGATATTGCCATATTGGAGGTCTTGTTCTTGTTATTTGATGCATACACCTTCTTATCGGTTCCATGCATGGGTTGGTACTACTCTACTGTAAAGAGAACATCGAATTCACTCCCTAGTACGCCCATGCACGATGGACGGATGATCGTGCAGTTCTCATGAATAACTTAGCACCTTACCTGTCTTCCCACTCTTGGACACAGGTACTATCTTGCTAGTAATGCAGTAGTACGACTCTACTGTGCACATCCCGAAACAGCCGCAGAGGATCTCAAATGGCAAATTGTCTCCAACAGCGGCGGCGCGACGTACCCAGGCAGAAGATTATTATCCTGGTACGCAGCGAATACTTTCAGCTGCCACTGGTATTCCGAGGTGTAGCTTATGAGGAACACTGTATCCCCAACCGATCGATTTATTATTAATTTTATGAACTCTAACAGATGAGGTTGCTTGCTTGTCAGTAACAACACTTTGTGGCACACTTAACCACAGTTTTTCACTTTTTTTCTATTTTGAGAACCACTGAAGCACAGTTTAATGGATTGGTAGACGATGACGACGAGGAGGACAGGTGGTTGGACCTCCGCCGCCGCACCTCAACACGTAAGCAATGACCAGATGACGAAGCGGACTGGACAAATCTGATGCCATGCTCTCCTCCAGCCAGCGCCAAGTGGATGCATCCCGATTCGTCTCTCCTACGCTGCAATGAAGATTTCATTTCGGAAAATAGTGAATGGACGATGCTTTTTGTTAAAAGTTCAGGCCATTTATTTAACATTTTAGCTATGTGTATCTAGCAAAAGAAAACTTTAGCTATACGTACGTCACCTGAAAATTGATTTTTTTTTTGGGTCAATCTTTTTTTTGGCCAATGATTCCTGCTATCAGTGCCAAGTGGATGCATCCCGATTCGTCTCTCCTATGCTGCAATGAAGATTTCATTTCAGAAAATGGTGCATGGACCATGCTTTTTGTTAAAAGTTCAGGCCTTAGCTATATGTATCTCGCAAAAAAAAAAACTTTAGCTATGCGTACGTCAGCTGAAAATGATTTTTTTTTGGGTCAGTCCACTTTTTTGGCCAATGATTCCTGCTTTCAGGTTCGTGCTTTTTCCCTTAAGCTGTTTTGTGAGCTGGTTTGGCCTGTTTCTTTTTGACTGACCACATATTTGGATCAGTTGACACTAGTAGAAAAAGAGGCTTCCATACGCCCCCATTAGTCCCCAAAATAATCGAACCGCGACCAAATGGGTCTTTAGTCGCGGTTCGGGAGGAGACCCGCGACCAACTATCTGGGCCCAGCGCGCTCGGTCGACAGCTGACGGACGGGAGGGGCTTTAGTCCCGGTTGGCCTGGCCAACCGGGACTAAAGGTCCTCAGGCTGGCCCGAAGGCCTTTAGTCGCGGTTGGCCAGACCAACCGGGACTAAAGGTTAGTCCTTTAGTCGCGGTTGGCCAGACCAACCGGGACTAAAGGTTAGTCCTTTAGTCGTGGTTGGCCAGACCAACCGGTACTAAAGGGCCCATCAAATTCCCACCCACCCACCCCCCCCCCCCCCGGACCGCCTTTTCAGTTTTAGAAAAACCAAAAGAAAATGATGGAAATGTCATAAAATAAGTTTCTCATGTGATATGTGGTCTAGTTGTTGGGAAAATTAACAAATATGAATTTTGACTTTATTTGCAAAATCTCTCTGGAATTTCTTAAAATGGGCATAACTTTTGCATACGAACTCGGATGAAAAAGTTTTTTATATGAAAAATCATCTACTCAAAAAGTTACATCCGAATTTAATGGGGGGAACCCCGTTAAACATTTTCAAAATCCTCAAAAACCTAACCAAAAAAAGATACGGGGCTTTTAAGATCTAGAGAGGCAATAAAATTCAAAAAAATTCAAATTGTGGTCAAACTGTGGTCAAACAATGGTCAAACTAATTATTCTAGAATATTAGTGTTACTAAATAATTATTTCAGTTTTTTTAAATTTTGGTCAAATATGGTCAAACAGTGGTCAAACAGTGGTCAAACAATGGTCAAACTAATTATTCCAGAAATATTAGTGTTACTAAATAATTATTGTTTTTTAAAACAAGAGTTTCAAACTCAAACAGTGAAATGTGTCACTTCATGCTCAAGCTAAATTCCTGAGGGTTAATAGAATTGACATCCTACTATTGTCAGGAAAACAACAAGTGCAGACTTGGAAACGAGGGAGAATAGAACCCGGAAGTTAAGCGTGCTCAGGCTGGAGTAGTGAGAGGATGGGTGACCGTCCGGGAAGTTAGATGATTTGGAATGATGAGGGGTGATTAGAGATTAGAGGATAAATTGAGCAGTGATGAGGGGTGGTGATTAGAGATTAGAGGTTAAAATAATTCAGAAATTTGAAAATAAAAAAATTCGCAAAAAAACCAGGTTTAAACCTGCGGAGGAGGCCTTTAGTCCCGGTTAGCTACGAGAACCGGGACTAAAGGACGGGCCTTTAGTCCCGGTTAGCCACGAGAACCGGGACTAAAGCCTTTAGTCGCGGTTCGTAAGAGGCGCGACTAAAGGGAGGGTCTTTAGTCGCGCATATTTAGTCCCGGTTGCACAGCCGGGACTAAAGGCCTTTGCGAACCGGGACTAAAGGCCTTTTTTCTACTAGTGTGATTTGCTACTGGGCTGAACCACATTAATATACCGCCCAACCCCCCCCCCCCCTCTCTCTCTCTCTCTCTCTCTTTGGTTTTTTACGCTTTTCTGTTTTTATGTATTTCTCCTTTTGTTTTGTTTTCTTAATTAGTTGGTTTCTACTTTATTTTGTTGATAGTTTTGGGATGTTGGGTGAGTGTACATATATACACAGAAATACTATGCAATATGTGCGAAAATTACAATGCAAAGTTGTGTGCAAGTTTTAAGTTTTTTCCATTATCTTTCTTCTTAAAGAGTAATACCAATGGTACCAATTCATTGCTCCTGATTAAAATTTATTGTTATTTTGATTTATTTCTTATTTTATTTTCTTTCTTCTTTAAAGGTAATATCAATGTCATTTATTCAGAGTGCGGCGTTTCTGCTCCCGGGCTCAGCTGCACCCACGCTAACGAAAAAAATCAAAACAAATACTAGAAAAATTCAAAAAATTCCATTTTTTGGGTGGTAGATAATTTGATGTGTGAGGTTCGCTGCAAACTTCAACTCATTTGGACATTTGAGCAGCTCTCTGCAAAAAAGACAAAATCGGGGTCTGTAAAAAAGTTTACTGTTCACGCACTGTTTTGAACCAATTTGTCTTTTTTGCCGAGATCTGCTCAGATATCCAAATGAGTTGAAATTTGGAGCGGACCCCGCGCATCAAATTATCTGCAACACAAAAAATTGGATTTTTTCTGAATTTTTCTAGTATTTGTTTTGAATTTTTTTCTGGCCGGGAGCAGATGAGCCTGGGCACCGATTTGGATTTTCGATTTATTCATTCATTCTTAGGCAACCTTTTTCAGAAATTTACTACCATATTCTTATTCTTGCATATTTTAAAAAGTGCAAATTTTTTGCATATTATGCGATAAAATTGTCATTATTTGTTTTATATATTGTTTTTCATTTTCTTTCTTCTTAAAGTGTAATACCAATGCCACCAATTCGTTATTCCTTTGAAAGCTTGATATTTTTATTTTGTTTTAGTTTCCTTTCATTATCTTTACTAATTCCACTAATTCATTCTTTCTTGGAAAACTTCATTATTATTATTAGTATGATTTACTTTTATTTCATTTTATTTCTTCTTTAATGGTAATACCAATGCCGCTAATGCATTCCTTCTTAGGGAACTTCTTTTGTTGTGAAAATTTCACTATTATAAGCTTATTCTTGCATATTATAAAAAAACAAAAAAATTGTGCAAATTTTGTCATTATTTATTTTCTTATTTTTTTCATTTTTTTCTTCTTAAAGGGTAATGCCAATTCGACAAATTCATTATTTATTGGAAAATTTCATTACTTTCATTTTAGTTTAGTTTTCATTTCATTTTCTTTCTTCTTAAAGGGCAATACCAAAGCCACTAATTCATTATTTCTTAGAACTTCATCAGTTTTTTCTTTTTTAAAATGATAATACCAATGCCACTAAATCATTCTTCCTTAGAAAACTTCATTATTTAGTTCTTTTTGTGTTATTTCATTTTCTTTCTTCTACAAGGGTAATACCAAATTTTCCCACTAATTCATTCCTACATAGGAAATTTCCTTTTTTGCAAAAATTTCACTATTATATGCCTGCTCTTGCATATTGTAAAATAATGCAGTTTCTATGTAAATTGTGTGCAAATTTTGTCATTCTTTGTTCCAGTATTTTTCATTTTCTTTCTTCTTAAAGGGTAATACCTATGCCACTATTCTTTCTTAGAAAACTTTATTATTATGTTTTTGTGTTTTGTTTTTATATCATGCAAATCATTCTTTTTTATAAAAAAATGAACACAAATTCACGCAAATTTGATACAAACCAGTCAATCAAACTCAATTGAAACTACTAGAATAAACTATATTGCATAAATGTAATGAAATATGAACTAAAATTGCATAAAAACAAAAAAAACTAGTCTTTGGCTATGGGCTTCTCCCGATTCGGCTCGTCGTTAACGTCCTCGGCGCTGCCAGTGTCACCATTGCCCTCGCCCGCTGTACTCCTCGTCATGGCGCTCCGTCTAGAGGTGCTCGTAGCCCCCCCCCCCCCCCCGCCAACCCTCCTGTAGCTCGTGGGGGGCATGAAGGGTCGATTGGGGCCAAAGCCGGTACGTCGGGGCTGTCGAAAGGGAAGTTGAGTTGCGTCATGGAGGCGAATGTCATACGCCCACGTTGCCTGAGCCACAGACTGGTAGGAGCTGATCTAGATGTAGTGATGGGTTTCATGGTCCATGATCTCGATCACCAATGATCGCTCCAGCACGTCGTGGTACCTCCTCTGCGGAGCCGACGCCGGTGGCAGGTCGGGGAACCAAGAGGAGGATGCCGTAGGAGGATTCATCATGACCTCGAGCTCGGATGGCTGGGCATGGCGGTGTGAATCCGTGCTTCTAATCATTGTCTGGATCTAGCCATTTGGGCGGCAAGGGCGATGCCAGAGTGGATGCATGGGCGTGCCGACGAGGATGTGAGGTAAAATTTAGGGTTGCAGAATGGATTGAGTGGCGCCGGAATGGAATGAGGCCGAGCGGTAGGGAGAGAGCTAGATTTTACTCGCCGAACGGGCGACTGGGTAAAGATAAGGGTCGGGGCCGCCGACAAGTATAAATTTAATCCTTTAACACCGACAAGGGATCGGCTAGGTGCGATTTAGCCATTTAAAACCTGGTTTTACATCTCTACCATTTTTCAAGGGATCGGTTAGAGATGTTGTAAGAGCAACTCTAGTAGACCCCGCATCCCGCTCCGGCCCGCAAAATAACCCAAAATGCGGGTCAGGGCGGGAAAACCTGCCCAACCAGACCCCGCATCCCGCCCCGGCCCGCAAATATTTTTGTGGGGCGTGGCAAATCTTCTCCCCCAACCTCTAGTTTCACGGGCTGGGAGGCCGACCCGAGCTGAGCCCCTATCCGCAGCGGGATTTGGCGGGAGGGACATTTCTGCGCGCCCTTCCCCCCCCCTACCCTCCGCCACCATTGCCCCGCCTCCGCACGCTCCGGTGCTTCCTCCCCGGCCGTCCCTCGCCGCCATGGACGACCTCATGCTGTCCCCCATCACCGTCGAGGTCGGGCACGCTCCTTCCCCTCGGGCGAATCTCGTCGCCGGCCATGTTGGCCCCGCCGCTGTCGCCCAAGCAAACGTCGCGCCTGCCCGCAAGCCGCAGGGCAACGTGGTCGTGCAGGGCGGGAATCCGGCTGCCCCCGCCGCGATGGCCCGCGCTCCGGGCGCCAACGCCGTAGCGCGATCCCGGCCAGCGGCGGAGAAGGTCGGCAAGGTCGCGGGCGTAAAGCGGAGGAAGATTCCGGCTACAAAAAAGCCACCTTCTTCATCCTCTCACTCCATCCCGGAAAGAGGTGCTCCGGCGATGCCGTTCAACGGTGCCGCTCCCCCCGCAAGCGAGGTGTTCGACGAAATGGCCGGAAGGTACGCGTCTTCGGTCATGGCGATTTCCTTTCATTTTCGCCATTATTCTCGATAGCTCGTGACTTGTTATCGTTCACTATAGCGGTGGTTCGAACAATGCAACTACCGAGTTCGTGAACTTGTTGGACACGAACGCGGTTGACATTGATCAAGTCCCGTTCGCCGCATTCGACTACAATGAAACGGAGGGCGGCATGGATGATCATGGTTGTGAGGAAGAATTGGAGGAGATCGAAGCGGAAGCGTATGAGCAATCGCAAACAAGAACCGAAAAAGCCAAAGATCGAAGAACTACACGATCTTGGAAGATTAAGCTTTGATCAAAGCATGGAGTGCGGTGTCTCTTGATGCATGCACGGGTACTTCTCAAACCGCCAAGAGATATTGGCAAAGGATCGAAGATCAATACTTCCGCATTATGGCAAAGCAACCCAATAGGACTCCACGCACATTTCGGTCGCTTCAAGGGCGTTGGGAGAATATCAAGCCTATGTGCAGCCATTGGGCAGCTTGCTTGGAGCAAGTACGCAATGCACCTCCAAGTGGAACGGTGGAATCCGACTATGTGAGTTTGTTTTGCCTTTGTTCAATTTGTGCATCATCATATTTGCATCATGGGAAATGATTGCATCACTTTGTTCACATTGTGTAGGACAAGATTGTTCAACATAGATACAAGGACATGGAAGCTTCGGAAGGCAAATTCTTCAAACTAGAGCATTGTTGGGAGTTGCTCCAAAAGTGCGAGAAGTGGAAGTTGATCGACAAAGAATCCCCACCAAAGAGAGGCCCACTTACAAACATGGATGAAGATGAGGATGATGATGGCCCAAGAAATTTGCACAAGCCCGATGACGACAAGAAGACAAAGGAGAAGATGAAGAGAGAGCAAGAAGCATCGAGCTTGAGGGAGAAGATTGATGCCATGGTGCAATCGAACGAGTCGATGTTGTTGAAGTCGTTGGAGATCAAGAAAGAATTGGCCAAGAAGAAGTCAAAGGAGAAGCAAGAAAAGTGGCAATTGCTCAAAGAAGAGGGGCTGCGCAAAGCTGCCATTGAGGAGAGAAGAGCACGCGCCGCTGAAAACAAATCCATGTCCTTGTTGCTCGCCGAAGAGAACAAGATCATGTCAATGAACCGCAATGACATGGACGACCTCACCAAAACATGGCATGATATGGTAAGGAGAGAAATCTTGAAGAGGAGAATGGTCGCGTCGGCCGGTCCGTGTTACAGTTCCGGTGATGTTTTCTCTGCTCCATATGGTGGCAATGTGGATGATTTCGGTGCGGGAGTTGGAACAAGCGCCGGAGGTGGATTTGGTGGTGGCGATGAACTTCAAGATGGACTCGATGGCGCGGAGTGAAGATCGACCAAGATGGTGCCGGACATGGGCGCAAACTTTTGCAGGGCCCTCTTTTGCATTTGTCGTACTGAACTTGGCTTTTATTTGCGTGTAAAACTGTGTTATGTCGTTTGAATTTGAACTTATTTGTGGAAAATTATGTCAAATGCGAGAATTGCCGTTGCGGGTCGTCATGGCGGTGTCCGAGCAGAACCCGCAGAGGCCGACCCGTAAAAAGTATATTCCGCGAATATACTTTTTTTTGCGGGTCCGTTTGGGGGCCTGCATCCGTGGCAGCCCGAGCCAGCCCGCAGAAGCGGTTTTGCACGAACTGCAAACGCGTTTTGCGGGCCGGCGGGATGCGGGGTCTGCTAGAGTTGCTCTAAGAGTCACCTGTAGTACTCCACTTGCTTCCAACAATTTTTTGCCTGGCATTTCTCATATATTAGATTCTCATCATGCTTTCACTTTCAGGGGCTAGCTTATCATCTTCGGTCAAGCTGAGAAGTTGACCGCCCTGGTTGTGCTTCAATGCAGACAGCGACGAACCGATGAGTTTGCTTACAAGGTACTCCTACCGCTGATAAGCATATTTTCAAGTACGTGGGAGATAGTGACAACTTCAATAGCCATTCTTCTAACTTTAAGAGGGACGTGTGCTGCATATGTAAACCTTCACTACGCTTGTGTCTATATAATACAAACAAGTCAAAAGTGCTTAACGGATGGAATTCAATCGAAGACTGGCCCTAAAACAGCTCGCGTTGAACTGAATTCAGAGGACGAAACACCCCAAAATGTGGAAAAAGAATATTACCCTAGCAGATCAAATTAAGGCGATCCAATCACCGCACATCGATCACCCGGCCTCCATCCCTCAACCGCAATAGACACTTCAGCTGTCACCTGTCCCAGCCGTTGTACTGTACTCGGAGGTGGTACTATCGGCGTGGTGTCCTTTTAGGTTTCCAAAATTGCTTTTGGAGCTCAGCCTCCAAATTCAAATTTTAAATTTCATCAGAATTCATATTTTTACGTTTAAAAGATTTGTGAAAAAATACAGATATGCATGAAAGGCATAACACACATGTGTGTAAATTTTAAGGGCAAAATACGTTGAAATGAGGGTTGTGCAAAAAAAATGGAGCTTTTTAACACATGATACTATTCATCCTCTCAGGCCATGAATTTGTCTTTTTTGTACGGACTGCATTTCAAGGTATTTCATCCTAAAAATTTGCACACATACACATAACATCATTATTTACTTGTGCAATTGTTTTAGATTTTTTGGAAACCAAAAGGTTTTAAATTTGAAATTTTCAAAATATTCGAGCTCCGGTGAGCTCGGTCACCAAAACGACGTTATCTTTATTTTTTTTTGAAGGTCTAGATCATGTCTGGCTTTTTCATTGATGATTAGCAGAGAGCAGTGGAAAATGTGACAAAGGCGGTGATCCGAAGATCAAGAAGAAAAAAAGAAGAAAGCAAAGGAAAATACATACCCGCAGGCTCATCCTCATGCCTATACTCTCACGTATTATTCCCGAAGGGGCTCTCGATGCACTTGACTCCTGCCTGATTCCACAATAAGAATGTCTGTTTGATTGAGTTGCGTGTAGCTCGAGCTACGTGGTACCCCTTATCTTAGCTATCCATTTTTGCATCATGATCCGTGCAGGCATATTTGTCATTTTTGTTTCTCTCAAACGAAACAACGTATAAACTTCAAACTTTGCAGGACAACAAAACATTCTAATTACTATCTGGGAAAAAACTTTTAGATTTTTCCATGCATTTTAAATGCTAAAAATTATTTTTTAAATCAAAAAAATCTTCATTTTGTATATTTATGTCGGTCCAAAAAATCTGAAAGTTTTTTCACACATTGAAGTTGCAAAGTTTGTTTGATCTGCAAAGTTTGAAGTCTATATGTTCTTTCATTTGAGAGAAACAAAAAAGAGAAATCTTTTTGTTGTAACTTAGTTGGAGAGTACAGATCTCAAAGCAATGTTGAAGGGCTGAAAATAAGAGGTTCCACGTAGCTCGACCTACAGAGGAACTTTGTGTTGCATGCATAACGTCTTCTTCGCTTGCAATTTTACCCCGGAAGATGCAGTGGTTCCTCTCTTGCCACAGCTCCCCTAAAGTGAGCAAAGCAACTGTTTTGATCCCTTTTTTGTGTGTAGGCGGTGTGCTAGCGATGACGGCCATCATCATCTCCAGAGAGATGCTGTAATATTAGGTTCTAGTTATGTTTTTTTGCAGGGTTAGCTATAGGTTTTGTTAGGATCAGTTAAACATTAATCATGTCGGTTCACCAGCTAGGTGTCTCTCTGTACAGACGCTTTTGTTACAGCATCTCCTCGCTAGGCGCCCCATCAGACCAGCGAACCATCGTTGGATTAGGCAAGTTAGTTACAATTTTGTTAGTGACGTCGGTCTCTCCTGTTTTGCTTCCATATAAATGCACGGTGCTTCTTGCTTCTAACTACACCCTAGATTCACGCCTAGACTTTAGTTTTCTAGTTTAGTACTGTAATTTCGTTGCTTCGTACACAATTTGTCAGTTTTTCAGTGCTTCATACGAAATTTGTGGTGTAGCATATGTTGTTTTTTTCACAAACTATGTTTTTTTTAGTTGCAAACTATGTATTTTCGGAACATATGTGGAAGTTCATGGTCCGGTGTTTGTGCATGTTCGCTCTGTATGCAATTCATTACTTGCTTCCTATATAATTTTGTGAAGCTTCATAAGTTTTCATTTGGTGCTTCTTCAACAAATAAATAAAAAACAAAACATGCTTAAAAATTCCTTCCATTCTCTGCTTCAATAGTAAACCAAAATGTATGCACATGGCCATGTTATTTGCTTCCTGATTGTATCAATATTGCTTCATAGTGTGGAAGCATGATAGAACTCACAGACCATGTATACAAATATACTCGATATGACTAACGGTTTACGCCTATTTTTACAAAAATAAATGAGAAACATTATTACAACAACAATATTTTCATTTCCACCGCTAGCCTAAGTCGCAGTGCCTGCTGAACTGATTGATCTTGCACGCGCGCCATAAGCTCTCTATCCTTGACAAGGCAGTCGGCGAACATAAGTCGACGTCTGGTCCCGTTGAAAGCACACTCAGTGTGATGGTAACATCATTGGAATTGTATTGGGAATAAAAAGGCATTGTTGGAATAAGAAGGTGCTTTAAAATGTCTGCAAATAGAAGCATCAGCGGTAAACAGGGAAGCACAAGCGTATAGTGCTTGAAACAAAAATTACTATGATAACAGAAAAATACTAACGTAGGAAGCACAACAAGAACATTGTTGGTAAACGAGGAAGCACACACAGATAGTGCTCGAAACAAATTTTACTAAAGGAAGCAAATTAAGTTGACAGTGACTGAAGCCCATATTAGTAGTAGTTCAAGCAAAAATTCACTACCACACAAATATATGCAACCAATAAATAAAAGTAGGAAGCATGGTTGACAAGAAGAAATAATTTGGTGTTGTCACTCCAAGCATAAAAACTGACTAAAATTGACAAACAAATTGAAACCAATCAGATATTCCCTAACTCAAGAAGGATGGATGTGAGCAGAACATATCTGTACATAAGAAGCACATCTAAACAGTCCAATGAAGCAAGGGAGACATGAAGAACTAATTTTATGCCATGAAAACATTTACATATCTTTTCCAAGATCGATCCGTCACAGATTGATTTGGACAAGATGTGGTAATTGCTACCAATCTAACATCCTACGTATGCTCAACGGAACTCTCAATGGAATAATTTACTTCGGACGACTAGAGCAGACTGTGAGTTGTAAGTAAAAGAAGTAGATGGCCCACGTACATACATACCTGGTCGTCCTGGATCGTGAAAACAGAGAATATCGGTGGCCGGCCGGCGGTGCAGTGCGCCGGAAGCAGGGCAGGGAGCGTGAGCTTGACGGTGACCAGGGTCAAACGACGCTGGACAAGAGAACAAGGGCGGCACGACGGATGGAGAGCTCGTCGGCGCGGTGAGGAGAGTGGAACGAGAAAGGGGGTGATTTGGGGATAGAGGTACGGGATGGCCGAATGTATGCGAAGGGTGGGTGTGTGGTAATCGGTTGGTTTGGACCCTTTTTTCAGCGAGATCTCGACCGTGGGATGATGTGGGAATAAGCGGTGAGCAATTGATCTGATGTTTCCTTCCTGTATCAGACGTATGAGCACAAGTGTTTCCCTATATGTAATCACATCATCAATAAGGATAAGATGTGCGTGTGTGCGTTCATAGAGGTAAGTGTATGCGCGTTTATATGAGCGTTTGCGTCTGTGCTATGTTTAAAAAAAAGTAACTGCCGTTTCATTATATCTGTCTGACAATCGCTCTAGCTCGATGCCTCGATCTCTAATCTTCACAGGTTTGACCGGACATGAAGCGAGCATCCAACTTATTGATAACCAGTTGTAAGTTTGGTTGGCGCTTGTGGCACAATTTATTATTGGGCTGCCCTCGTGTAGAGTACTCCGTCGCTACACGTCTATAGTATAGCTACAGGATGATCGGTCGTACGTACACGGTCGCTACACGTCCACAGTATAGCTAAAGGAGGACCGGTCGTACATACAAACATCGCGACGTACGTACTGTTTAGCGAAATTTTCTTACGATAATATAATGCTTCTGGTAAGAGAATCTCCAACGCAACGTGCGGCGCGCTAAAAAACGTTTACAGCGTCGGAATCGCGAGTTTTTGCGCACCGCGGAGCGCTGGCTCCAGCGGCCACGGTAAAATATAGCGCGCGCGAGTCGCTTCAGCAGAGGCGCTAAATTGCAACATGCGCGAGCAGCCGGCGCTTGTCATATGTTGCATTTTGAAGACAATATGATGCTATTTCAAACATCAAAGCATGACATAGCATAGTTCAAAATCACCCAAACAAGTTCATGACATAATTAAAGTTCAAAATCATGTCATACCACATCATCATCCAACCAAGTTCAAAATCATGCAACCAAGTTCATGACATAAAAGTTCACACAATCAAATGGCACATCAACAATGATGCCTCATCATCCTCATCTTTGTCCTCCTCTTCCTCCGATTCTTCATCCTCCAAAGACGATTCTTCCTCCTCCTCTTCATTGTGTCGCGCCGCATCATCATGGGGAGCTCGGAAGGCGTTGGCAAGATCTCCAACGGCATCATGCGAAGGTATGTGAGGCACACCGGAAGACATGCGTCCACCCATATCACCCGGAGGTGCTCCCATGCCTCCCATGAGAGACGCAAAACTCATGCCTCCCATGGTAGCCCCGAAGCCATCCATGCCTCCCATGGCCCCCATGGTAGCTCCGAAGCCACCCATGCCTCTCATGCCGCCCATTGTAGCTCCGAAGCACCGATGCCTCCCATGCCACCCATGCCGCCCATGCCAACCATGGCTCTTTTTTGGACCAAGACTTCTTCACGGGCAAGATTGACGTACTCCTTTTGCTTCTCATCGAGGGTACATGTGTCCATGAAGAACAAGTACTTCTCCCATTCCAGCAATCTAGTTCGCTCCTCCATGGCCAATTTCTTCTTCTCCAATGCCACATTTCTCTCCTCGGCCGCCACCCTCCTCTCCTCGGCCGCGGCATCTCGGTTCCTTGCCATCTTCCTCACCTCGTTCGCTTCCTTTCTTGCGTTCACAATAGCTTCCATAGCATTTTTTAGCTCATCATCTCCTTTCCTCTTCTTCTTTTCTTGCATCCATTTGGTCTTTTTGGCTTGGAGTACGCAACCGAGTTTGGTGTAGGGCTTCTCTTGCCGTCATCACTTGATGCCTCCTCATCATCATCCAGATCAATAATTCGCTTGCGTTTACTGCTCTCCTCATCATCGACACCATCACGGGGCTTCCATTTCTCATCATCCTTCAACGCTTCATAGCAATGAGGCAAGGTGAATGGTCTCCCTTTCTTGATCTTCCTTTTCTTGGTCTTCTTCGTTTTGTGCAATAGTGAGCTACAAACAAATGAACAAGTTAGCACTTGAAACACCAAGAAGAAGCATGATGAACATGGAAGAATCATGAAAGAAATGGCACTTATCTCTATCATTAATGCCACTTGGGTTCAACGTGTCAACCGCCTTAAGTGCGACCGCCCACCTTTGACAATCTCGGTTGATTGTCGACCACTGGGAGCGAAGAGATCTTCCCGAGCGGTCAATTCCACTTTTGTTGTGTAGATCAAAGTGCTCCTTCATCCGGAGCCAATATGCATCTCTACTTTGATCCCCTCCAACGGCGGGATCCTTCGACACTTGCAACCAAGTATTGCATAGCAGGATGTCTTTGTCCATGGTGTAGTTGCCCCCTCTTCCCTTCGGTGCATCAACGATGCCCATCCTAGTCCACCTCAAACTCATGATCATCGAAATGCATCTCATTGGTTTGAAACCAATGAGAATTGTTGGAGCCAACACCCATAGTTGACATATATGTCCCATCATTGAAACTACAAAGTATATACAACAAAGCAAATAAGCTATCCATATGTATGCATTCAAAAAACAACAACAACAAAAGTGGGCAAATTTTTACCTTGTGGGCATTTCATCGAACACCTTGTGTGCGTCGGCCGCCGGCGCCGGTCACCGTCGCATCCGTCGCGCGCCCTGCAAGCTTCTTCTTCGGCCGCCTAGAGGAGCCGTCCGCCGCCATGTTCTTCTTCCCGAACACCTTGCCCGCCTTCGCCCGCGCCGCATTTGGGAGCTTCGAGAGGGGGGCACGTGGCTTCACGGCGGGCGCCGGCGCGACGCCACCCGCCGCCGAGGTCGTCCGTGGCGGCATTAAAAGGCCGCGCGCGATACCGGTGCTTGGAGGAGCACCGGCGGAGGCGAAGCCAAAGCTCCCGGCGCTAGGGTTTGTGGCGGCGGCGGAGTAGGAGGGGTCGCGGGTGTAGGAAGGGGTGAGGGGGATGTCGGCTTGTCCGTCCATCGGGCGAATTCGCCGGCGGCGGCGCGGGCAAGGCGAAAGCGGCGCGGCAGAGAGGGTGCGGCGTGGGCGCTCAAGTGTGCAACGCGCGGAAGCGGGCGCACGAAACAAGCGGCACGCGATGCCGTTTCGACCCGCGCGCTAAACTACTTATGCCGCGCGCGTGGTTTTTGCGCCTCCGCTGGAGCACCCGGAGCGGTTGCGCGCGTAAAAAAACACAAATTTTCGGCGCGGCGCTTATATATCGCGGCTGTTGGAGATGCTCTAAGTGGGTCAATGAAGCCCGGTTTTCCTGGTGAATGCCATTACAAATGATGTAACTATGTTACCAATTCAATAAGGTAGCCATGAGTAAAAAAAGACAATCCTAACAACAACTAAAAGAAGATTATCCTACCCTAAAAAAGATTATCATAGCAAAACTAACTAACCCAAACCGGAGTCATCGTGGATATGGGTAGGTAGGAGGCTGGTCAGTCAGAGCCAACGCACGGAGGGTTCTGGAGCAGACACAGAGAGGGTTTTTAGGTGGGTCTAGTGTGTTAGAGTCCGACGTGGTGGACGTTCGGTCTCCGCCAATTTGACGTCGGTGTATGGGATTTCAGATGTTTGAATTAGTTCAATAATTTTTATGAGCGGTTTTGGATCACTGAAAGTGTTGGGACAGGTCGAAACGGACATTTTTACAAGCAAATACGTCTATAAGTGAAGCGAACATCCAACCAAATTGAACTGTGGCACATGGGGTGCTTTATTGTCGGTATTAACTTTGTTGCGCAGTTTAATGGACTGATGGTAGATGAGAAGGAGGATGACAAGGACATGTGATTCGACCTCCGCCGTCACACCTCTGCAGGCATGGGCATCTTCAATCCCAACCCCTAAAATGGATACACTATTTATCCGCATACTGTTCTAAACCAGTCTGCAGATATTGATGCGTGACCCGCCATCCCATCATGGGGAACGTATCTGGTGTACCAAGGCAATTGGTGCTACCGGTGCACCGGACCCTGTTGCACATAAAAAAATATTCAAAAAAATCCTTAAAAAATTTAGTGTATCGACACAACATCAATGTATGTTGTCACAAAAAATCGAATCAAAATTCAAAACAATGCTCAAGATACAAAAATGACAAATTTGACCTCAATGTGCTAATGGGCCAAAACTGAAGCCCAACTTGTGTTATGTACTATTCAGTGTCAAATTTGTTATTTTTGTATCTCAAGCAATGTTTCAAATATTGATTTAAATTTTTGTGATAACGTACATTGATGTTGTGTCAATGCACTAGATTTTTTTTCCAGATTTTTTCGAACATTTTTGAATGTGCAACGGGCAACCGGTGCACCGGTAGCACAGATTGCCCCGGTGCACCAGATACGTCCCCTCCCACCATGCCCCTTGAATGTCTTATCCTTTTTCTTAAGCCCGCAACACTTATAAGATCCATGCATAACTAAAAGGGTTGGGTGTGTTTTGTTGTGCCGTTGGTGTTGTTGCGTTGTCATACAAAAATTAGTCCCTCTGTTTTAAAATATAAGGTGTATTAATTTTTTGAAATATCAAACATCTTTATGTTTGACCAAAATTTGTAGAGAAATATATCAATATATATAATACCAAACCAGTATCATTAGATTTACCATGAAATGAATTTTTCATATTTTACTTATATGGTATTGCGGATGTCGATATTTTTGGCTCTGAAGTTGATCAAAGTTAAAGAAATTTGACTTTCAAAAAATAATACACCTTATATTTTGGAACCAATAGAGTATTTGATTTGGCGAGTTGGGGAGATGGTGGAGTGTTTTTTTATTTTTATTCATAATGTAGTGTTTTGGTGGGCCTTTCACGGTGTGGTTTTGAGTTATCTGTTAATCAACCTTGAAATTTTCTAGTTCGGCGTCTGCATGTATTATATTGGTGCTACGGTATACATGTTGGCAGTGATGAGAGGATGTGTGGGATTGATATGTTTTACATGTCGATTGCTGCCTATTGATTTGAAGATTCGTTGACCCGGTCAAAATTGTGAACCAAACTTAAAATTGAATATGTTGATCTAATAGAAGAGCTCCAAAACTAGGGAGCATAATGAATAAAAGAATTAAATGAGAGAGCTCCTTGAGAAATTATTAACCCAGTCAAAATCGGGTGACATGATTTCAAATTGAAGACCTCGACGGAATGTGAGGCCTTAAAAATTAGGGAGCAGATTGTATTTACTAGAAGAGTTGGACGCGCTTTGCTACGCCGATTGTATTTCTAATCAAAGGGTTCGGGTGACCCAATTATAAATTGGAGACCTCAGTTGATTGTGAGACCTTAAAAATTAGATAGTATAGCGTATTTACTAAAAGGGTTGGACACGCTTTACTGCGCCGATTGTGTTGTTGGGATTTCATAACGATAGAAATTGATTTGAAGCATGGGGAAGATAGTGAAGTGTGTTTTTATAGTGGTTTTTTGGCAGCGTGATTTTCTGTCATCTGCTAATCAACCCATACATGGGAAAGTTTGTAGGTGCATATACTATATTAGTACTACAGTGCACGTGTTGGCGCTTCTTTGTTAGGTGGTGAGAGGGTCTACGGGACTGGTGTGTTTTTACAAAAATGGTTGCTGCCAATTAATTTGAGAAGTTGTTTACCCAGTCAAAATCATGAATCAAATCCGAAATTGAATACCTCCACTGAATGAGAGAGCACCCGAAGAAATTGTTGACCCGGTCAAAATCAAGAACCAAATTCAAATTGAACACCTCAATTGAATAGGAGAGCTTCAAAATTAGGAAGCAGAGATGATAAAAGAATTAAAGAGAGAGCCCCTTAAAACGTTGACCCAGTCAAACTCGATGACCCAATTCAAAATTGGAGACATCAATTTAACACCTCAATTGAATGGGAGGGCTCTAAAGTTAAGAGCGTGGTGTATTAGATGATAAACGAATTGAAGAGAGAGCACCTTAAATCATTGACCTGGTCAAAATCGATGACCCAATTTTAAATTGAAGACCTCAACTAAATGTAAGGCCTTAAAAATCAAGGAGCATAGTGTATTAGATATATAGATAACATGTAAATATTCCTAGTACAACAATAGTTAAATGTATATATTACATCTGAGATAACCGGATGGTCAACAAGTTTTTTGAAGTCATCGATTCCAAATTCATTGATACTAGAGTTAGAATCGGCATATGTCGTCCCACACATGGTGCCCCTTGAGCTTCATACAAAATGTATGTGCATGAATGACATGCCCTCGGTCCTATAATACATCACAACAGTGCATGCAGACTATACAACATTAGAGCAACATTGAGTGAATGAATGAATTAATAAATATGTAGAGCAAGAAGAATCAGTACTTTCGATCCCAATGACCACATTGTCTCCACTCGGTGAATCACACCGCAAAACTTCATGACAGAGTTGCAGATGAAGTACCATTGATGCGACATTGAGTTTACATTGCGTTCATGGATGATGTGCATGCCCTAGGGCACAAGATTCTTTTGCTCATGAAATGAAGCATGCACGCGCTGCAAAAGGTCGAGCTCCTTTGATTCCTGCCTGCAAAGTTCGGTTGTTTGCAATTTCGAGCATCAAATTCATTGATACGACAATCACCTTTTGGGTGTGATGAGATTCCGGTGAGAGCACTTTCTTCCCTTGAAAAAACCACTGAAAAATCTAAGTGAAAATTGTTTCAGGACACTTTTTAGTTACGAAACATTTTAATCCATGAGCTTGTGAGGAATGCAAGTTCGTTGTCGATACCAGTTTGGCCTTTTCTCCGCAAAACCTCTGAAGGCACAAGAATTGACTCTCGCAAAAAAAAGGCACAAGAATTGACACAGATCGGGCCGTTTGGGTGTTCCTCTTGGGTCGGTGGCTCAAACATGGCGATGTAAGCTAGCAGGAGATTTTCCTAACAACGACTGGAAAAGAAAAATACCCTGCCCTAAAAAAAGATTATCTTATAGCAAGCTAATAAGGCAAACTGAATTCTTTTATAGGAGGTCAAACGCGCAAACATAGCGACCCACGCAAGGGAAGATCATCCCAGCAAAGCTAATCTTTTTAGTACTTCCATCAAGCTAACCTTGGCCAAGAAAAAATAAATCAAGGCGCATTGATGACCGTTCATCCATCCGTTGCCTGGTTGGACGAGTCACTCCTTCTAACCGTCCAAGCAACGAACTGGTTGTAGGTTGGCAGGTATGAGGTATCCTGTGGTGTACATTGATCGATGGGCTGTGCCTCGCCTTGTCGCTATCGATGCATGTAGACTGGAGGCTGGTCAGCCAGAGTGAATGCGTGGAGAGGTTTTTTGGGTGGGTTCGGTCTGTTGGAGTTCGACGTAGAAGACATCCAGACTTGTTTCAAGACATTTTTAGTTATGAAACATTTTAATACATGAGCTTGTAAGCAATGCAAGTTTGTTATGTTCTTCCTTTTTGTGAGAGAAGTTTGTTTCACCCGTAAAAAAAAGGATAAATTTTGTTCTGGTTCAAAGTGCCGAAATCACTTTGTCCCTGTCCGAATTACATGTTTTCTCCGCAAAACCTCGAAAGCCACATGAATTTGCACAGATGATTCGGCTTGGGTGTTTCTCTTGGGTCGGTTCAACGCGGCAACGCGGAAAAGTCACGCCGTACTCAAGCGGAAGATGATTATCCTGGCACCGACTAGTAAAAAAGGATTATCATCCTGCCCTAAAAGAGATTATCATGGCAAGCTAATTAAGGCGAAGCAACGTTTTCTTATCTTAGTACTCCTATATTATAGGAGGTCAAACACGCGAACATGGCGGCGCACACGCAAGGGGAAGATGACCCCGGCAAAGAAATCAAGGCGAATCGACAACCGTGCGTGCATCCATCCGTCCGTCCCCTCGTCGTTGCTTCCTCCAGCCGTCCAATTCCAGGCAACGACCCAACTGGTTGTAGGTTGGCACATAGTAGTAGTATCTCATTGGTTTGAGACCAATGAGAATTGTTGGAGCTAACACCCATAGTTGACGTATATGTTCCATCACGGAAACTACAAAGTATATACAACAAAACAAATAAGCTATCCATATGTATGCATATAAAAAACAACAACAACAAAAGTGGGTGAAATTTTACCTAGTGGGCATTTCACCGAACACCTTGTGTTCGTCGGCCGCCAGCGCAACAAGTGAGCTCGCCGGCGCTTCGGTCGCCGCCGCATCCGTCGCACGCCTTGCAAGCTTCTTCTTCGGCCGCCTAGAGGAGCCGTCCGCCGTCATGTTCTTCTTCCCAGACACCTTGCCCGCCTTCGCCCGCGCCGCATTTGGGAGCTTCGAGAGGGGGGCACGTGGCTTCACGGCGGGCGCCGGCGCGACGCCACCCGCCGACGAGGTCGTCCGTGGCGGCATGAAAAGGCCGCGCGCGATACCGGTGCTTGGAGGAGCACCGGCGGAGGCGAAGCCAAAGCTACCGGCGCTAGGGTTTGCGGCGGCGGCGGCGGCGGAGGGGTCGTGGGTGTAGGAAGGGGTGAGGGGGGTGTCGGCTCGTCCGTCCATCGGGTGAAATCGCCGGCGGCGGCGCGGGCAGGGCGAAAGCGGCGCGGCGGAGAGGGTGCGGCGCGGGCGCTCGAGTGTTCAGCGCGCGGAAGCGTGGGCACGAAATAAGCGGCGCGCGATGCCGTTTCAACCCCCGCGCTAAACTACTTATCCCGCGCGCGCGGTTTTTGCGCCTCTGCTGGAGCGCCTGGAGCGGTTGCGCGTACAAAAACACAAAATTTTCTGGCGCGGCGCTTATATAGCGCGGCTGTTGAAGATGCTCTAAGTAGGTCAATGAAGCCCGGTTTTCCTGGTGAATGCCATTACAAATGATGTAACTATGTTACCAATTCAATAAGGTAGCCATGAGTAAGAAAAAAAGACAATCCTAACAACAACTAAAAGAAGACTATCCTACCCTAAAAAAGATTATCATAGCAAAACGAACTAACCCAAACCGGAGTCATCGTGGATATGGGTAGGTAGGAGGCTGGTCAGTCGGAGCGAACGCACGAAGGGTTCTGGAGCAGACACAGAGAGGGGTTTTAGGTGGGTCTGGTGTGTTAGAGTCCGGCGTGCTGGACATTCGGACTCCGCCACTTTGACGTCGGTGTATGGGATTTCAGACGTTTGAATTAGTTCAATAATTTTTATGAGCGGTTTTGGATCACTGAAATTGTTGGGACAGGTTAAAACGGACATTTTTACAAGCAAACAGGTGATCCAAGTTGGAGTTGTCCTAAGCTGTACCATACAAAGCGAACGTCCAACCAATTTGAACTGTGGCACATTGGGTGTTTTATTGTCGGTATTAACTTTCTTGCGCAGTTTAATGGACTGATAGTAGATGAGAAGGAGGATGACAAGGACATGTGATTCGACCTCCGACGTCACACCTCTGCAGGCATGGGCATCTTCAATCCCAACCCATAAAATGGGAACGAGATCCTCTGACTTGGGAAGTTCTACTGCCGAGGGACGTTCTTCGCGCTGCACCGTCCATCAGCCATCGAACGATACGAGCAGAAACTAGCCTGCGCCAGCTTTCTCGCTCGGGTGGGAACACAAGTAAAGTAAGCGGCCCATCGGCCCAGTCCGACGCTACATCGCCTCACTCAATCGCCATCATCGTCGGTCAGTCGCTCTGTCTCTCCCTAGGGTTCGCTACGCCGGCGGTGAAGAGCAGCCGCTGCTCCATCAGGGCGCGAGCAGCCTAGCCGTGGAGCGGCAGAGCCAGCCGTTGCCCCGTCCATGGTGTGAGGATGCCTAGCCGTCGAGATGGCGGAGCCAGCCGCGGCCACGTACAGGGTGCGACGCCCCCGGTGCCGTCGAGACCGTTGAGCCGCGGACCAAGCATCGTCGATGCCGCTGATTCTTCCCCAAGGATTTCTCTGCTGCTTGCCTCGCGTTGCATTGGTTTGCTGCTTGCTTTGCCTTGCTGTACATGTTCAGTTTCAGTTGTGCAGAAACTGCAATTTTAGTTGTGCAGACAGCAGAGAAGCAGCAACAACAAAGAAGCAGCAACAGCAGGAGAAATGCCAGATTGAGCTTGTAACTGATGTGAATTGTACACTTCAGTGAATAGTGTGACTGAATGTTGTATCCAGATTGTAATCATGTAATTTGAGAGTGTAGTTGAGTGAATTTGAGTGTGATTACTGTTACAAATATTGAATGTGAATCACTGAAGTTCTGTGTACCGTAACCATTGTACTGTTGTGATCTAAGATTGTCAATTTGAGAGCACAATACTGGTGCTGTTAATTAAAGAGGATAACACATGTTGACAATTTGAGAGCATGTCCTTCCAGGAATACAATCACTTGCAAGTCATAATGCTTGCTTTGGCTGCCGAATGTACAATGAGCGTGCATACATAAATTGGAGTATTATCTTAGAACCTAGAACTGAACCGAATGGCCAAAAGGTAACTGAACTGAACTGAATGCCCAAATCTGCCAAAACCATGCTTGTTTGTGCTCTCATTCAAGTATAGAGCACATGATTGCCCCAAAACAGTAGTGCTTCACCACGACCCAGTAAATAGATCATCTGTGATTGGTCCCTGTAAATTAAATAAATAAGTTGTTATTGAAAAAATACCATCTCTATATGGGCAAGATTACCATCAACAGTTGAGTGAAGCTGAGATTGTTCTTGTAATCTTGAGACTCTTTTCCATTGTCCTTGTAAACTATAACATCTGCAACTTGTCCAGCACCACTACATGCACAAACAAATCTACATGATGTAACTTTGCCATCGGTTGGCCTCTTGTTTGTATACCTTTTTCTGACCTCAGATCCTTTCTGTCCACTGTAGGTAAGCCAAAATGCCCAAGCCTCATCTGAATTTCTAAATTACATGCCAACAAGAGGTACCAAACTAGGCAATACAACTCTGTAATGTAAATGAAATGAATATTAGACTTGTGGAAGTGCATACAAAATATTGGGACTAATAGTACTGGAAAAAGATTTCTGTAAGGGAATAAGCAAAGAGTAGCAGTAATTGGGATAAGAATAAAATCAAGTAAAATCAGTCTACTTGGGATAAGAAAAATACTTATTAGAATTGGAATCATGGTGCAGTGTATCAGCCTCTTCTTCCCTCTCTGTTACTTCTTCCATTAGAAGAAGGAATGCTTGATCAGAGTTCAGCAAGCTGCTTCTTTCATCAGAAAAAGGGATGCCTGATCCGAGTTCAGCAGGCTGCTTCTTTCATCAGAAAAAGGGATGCCTGATCCGAGTTCAGCAGGCTACTTCTTCGATGAGAAAAAGGGAAATTTGATCAAGTTCTAAAGCAATCTGATGGTGGAAGTTTAATCAATTTCAGTGTTTTATTCATGCAGGCTACTTCTTCCATCAGAAAGGACTAGGGAGACTTACGTGAGATTGAGGAGCAGAGCACCGTCCCCGCTGAGCGCCGGGGATCTCCTTCCGATCAACTTTGGCGCCGTTTCTGTGGCCTCTCGCGCCTTTTTCCCTCGCTTCCCTCGTCTCCCTCTCGCTAGCGTCGGACTGGGCCGATGGGCCGCTTACTTCTGCCCACCCAAGCGAGAAAGCTGGCGCAGGCTGTAGTTTCTGCTCGTATCGTTCGATGGCTGATGGACGGTGCAGCGCGAAGGACGTCCCTCGGCAGTAGAACTTCCTAAGTCAGAGGATCTCGTTCCATAAAATGGATACACTATTTTTTTGCGTACCGTTCGTGACCCGCCATCCAACCATGCTCCTTGAATGTCTTATCCTTTTTCTTAAGCCCACAACACTTATAAGATTCATGCATAACTAGAAGGGTTGGGTGTGTTTTGTTGTGTCGTTGGTGTTGTTGCGTTTTCATACAAAAATTAGTCCCTCTGTTTCAAAATATAAGGTGTATTATTTTTTTTTAAAATCAAACATCTTTATGTTTGACCAAATTTGTAGAGAAATATATCAATATATATAATACCAAACCAGTATCATTAGATTTATCGTGAAATGAATTTTTCATATTTTACTTATTTGGTATTATGGATGACGATATTTTTGGCTCTGATGTTGATCAAAGTTAAAGAAATTGATTTTTCAGAAAATAATACACCTTATATTTTGAAACCGATGGAGTATTTGATTTGGCGAGTTGGGGAGATGGTGGAGTGTTTTTTATTTTTATTCATAATGTAGTGTTTTGGTGGGCTTTTCACGGTGTGATTTTGTGTTATCTGTTAATCAACCTTGAAATTTTTTAGGTCGGCGTCTGCATGTATTATATTGGTGCTATAGTATACATGTTGGCAGTGATGAGAGAATGTGTGGGATTGATATGTTTTTACATGTCGATTGTTGCCTATTGATTTGAAAATTCGTTGACCTGGTCAAAATTGTGAACCAAACTTAAAATTGAATATGTTGATCTAATAGAAGAGCTCCAAAACTAGGGAGCATAATGCATAAAAGAATTAAATGAGAGAGCTCCTTGAGAAATTATTAACTCAGTCAAAATCGGGTGACATGATTTCAATTTGAAGACCTCAACGGAATGTGAGGCCTTAAAAATTAGGGAGCAAATTGTATTTACTAGAATAGTTGGACGTGCTTTGCTGCACCGATTGTATTTCTGATCAACGGGTTCGGGTGACACAATTATAAATTGGAGACCTCGGTTGATTGTGAGACCTTAAAAATTAGATAGCGTAGCGTATTTACTAAAAGGGTTGGACGCGCTTTGTTGCGCCGATTGTGTTGTTGGGATTTCATAACGATAGAAATTGGTTTGAAGCGTGGGGAAGATAGTGAAGTGTGTTTTTATAGTGGTTTTTTGGCAATGTGATTCTGTGTCATCTGTTAATCAACCCATACATGGGAAAGTTTGTAGGTGCATGTACTATATTAGTACTACAGTGCACGTGTTGGCGCTTCTTTGTTAGGCGGTGAGAGGGTCTACGGGACTGATGTGTTTTTACAAAAATGGTTGTTGCCAATTAATTTGAGAAGTTGTTTACCCAGTCAAAATCATGAATCAAATCCAAAATTGAATACCTCCACTGAATGAGAGAGCACCCGAAGAAATTGTTGACCCGGTCAAAATCGAGAACCAAATTCAAATTGAACACCTAAATTGAATGGGAGAGCTTCAAAATTAGGGAGCAGAGATGATAAAAGAATTGAAGAGAGAGCCCCATAAATCGTTGACCCAGTCAAAATCGGTGACCCAATTCAAAATTGGAGACATCAATTTGACACCTCAATTGAATGGGAGGGCTCTAAAGTTAGGAACGTAGTGTATTAGATGATAAACAAATTGAAGAGAGAGCACCTTAAATCATTGACCCGGTCAAAATCGATGACCCAATTTTAAATTGGAGACCTCAACTAAATGTAAGGCCTTAAAAATCAAGGAGCATAGTGTATTAGATATATAGATAACATCTAAATATTCCTAGTACGGCAATAGTTAAATGTAAATATTACATCTGAGATAACCGGATGGTCAACAAGTTTTTTGAAGTCATCGATTCCAAATTCATTGATACTAGAGTTAGAATCGGCATATGCTGTCCCACACATGGTGCCCCTTGAGCTTCATACAAAATGTATGTGCATGAATGACATGCCCTCGGTCCTATAATACATCACAACAGTGCATGCAGACTATACAACATTAGAGCAACATTGAGTGAATGAATGAATGAACAAATATGTAGAGCAAGAAGAATCAGTACTTTCGATCTCGATGGTTGACGAGCCCAATGACCACATTGTCTCCACTCGGTGAATCGCACCGCAAAACTTCATGACAGAGTTGCAGATGAAGTACCATTGATGCGACATTGAGTTCACATCGCGTTCATGGATGACGTGCATGCCCTAGGGCACAAAATTCTTTTGCTCATGAAATGAAGCATGCACGCGCTACAAAAGGTCGAGCTCCTTTGATTCCTACCTGCAAAGTTCGGTTGTTTGCAATTTCGAGCATCAAATTCATTGATACGACAATCACCTTTTGGGTGTGATGAGATTCCGGTGAGAGCACTTTCTTCCCTTGAAAAAACCACTGAAAAATCTAAGTGAAAATTGTTTCAGGACACTTTTTAGTTACGAAACATTTTAATCCATGAGCTTGTGAGGAATGCAAGTTCGTCGTCGATACCAGTTTGGCCTTTTCTCCGCAAAACCTCTGAAGGCACAAGAATTTACACAGATTGGGCCGTTTGGGTGTTCCTCTTGGGTCGGCGGCTCAAACATGGCGGTGTAAGCAAGCAGGCGATTATCCTAACAACAACCCAAAAACAAAAATATCCTGCCCTAAAAAAGATTATCTTATAGCAAGCTAATTAAGCAAATCGGATTCTTTTATAGAAGGTCAAACACGCAAACATGGCGACCCACGCAAGGGGAAGATCATCCCAGCGAAGTTAATCTTTTTAGTACTTCCTGCAAGCTAATCTTGGCCAAGAAAAAAAAATCAAGGCGAATCGATGATGGTTCATCCATCCATCCATCCGTCGCTTGGTCGGACGGGTCGCTTCTTCTAGCCGTCCAAGCAACGAACTGGTTGTAGGTTGGGAGGTATGAGGTATTCGTGGCGTACATTAATCGATGAGCTGCGCCTCGCCGAGTCGCTGTGGATGCAGGTAGGCGGGAGGCCGGTCAGCCAGAGTGAATGAGGGAGGGTTTTGGAGCGAACGTGGAGAGGTTTTTTTTGGTGGGTTCGGTCTGCTGGAGTTCGACGTGGCAGACATCTAGACTTGTTTCAAGACACTTTTAGTCATGAAACAAACAATTTAATCCATGAGCTTGTGAGCAATGCAAGTTCGTTATGTATTTCCTTTTTGCGGGATAAGTTTGTCCTGGTTCAAAGTTGTCGAAATCACTTTGGCCCTGTCCGAATCACACGTTTTCTCTGCAAAACCTCTGAAGCCACGTGAATTTACACAGATGATTCGGCTTGGGTGTTTCTCTTGGGTCGGTCCAACGCCGCAACGCGGAAACGTCACGCCGTACTCAAGCGGAAGATTATCCTAGCACCGACTGCTAAAAAAGGATTATCATCCTCCCCTAAGAAAAGATTATCCTGGCAAGCTAATTAAGGCGAAGCAAAGATTTTGTTATAGGAGGTCAAACACGCGAACATGGCGACCGCAAGGGGGAAGGAATCAAGGCGAATCGACGGCCGTGCATCCATCCGTCCGTCCGTCCCCTGGTCGTTGCTTCCTCCAGCCGTCCAATTCCAAGCAACGACCGAACTGGTTGGCAGGTTGGCAGGTAGTATCTCCGTGGCGTACATTGGTCGACGGACCGCACCCAGCCGTGTAGACAGACCCGTCGGCGTACACTGGACGCTGACCGGATACGATCAGCGGGCTGGACGAACCCGACGCGATCGCTCCAAGTGGACGCATCCCGATCGAGCTCCCGATCCATCCAGGTCCGGCCAGCGCTACCAGTAGTAGTAGAGTTACTTCCAGTGGGCCCTGTCACCACGTGGGCGTCGCCGGCGCCTCCACCGGGCCAGATCCGCCACCGGCCCGGCTACTGACGCCGCGGGCCCACCCTCCCCTCCTCCGCGCCACGCCAGCCGTGTGCGAGCAAGTCACCTCACCTCACCACCGGACGGAGGAGCTGGGGGTTAGCGGGCCGAGGGATAAATAGAGGACCGGCCATCCCGGCCGGCGGCGACAACCGCACCCACGCACGCCACGCCACTCAGCGCCTTGGCATCACCGCGTCCCTACTCGTCTCGTCCCACCCCCGGCGGCCCACAGGATCCGTCCGGCTGCGGTGAGCGAAGGAGGAGGGAGTGGAGATTTGATTTGATTTGTGATTTCGGCTCGTGCGGCGGCGATGGGGGTGCTGTCGCGGCCGGAGGAGGTGCCGGCGCTGCTCAGGCTCAAGCTGGCGGCGGGGCGGATCAGGCGCCAGATCCCCCCCCAGGACCACTGGGCCTTCGCCTACGACATGCTCCAGCGGGTCTCCCGCAGCTTCGCGCTCGTCATCCAGCAGCTCGGACCAGACCTCCGCAATGCCGTAAGCACGCCCCCTTCCCCCTTCCCCTTCCCCTCCGGATCCCCTCCGATCCGAATCCCTGAAATCTCTGAAACATTTACGGCCGCTGATGTTGCTCTGGTTCTGACCCTGCAGGTGTGCGTCTTCTACCTCGTGCTCCGGGCCCTGGACACCGTCGGTCAGTACCCTTACTCCGGCTGCTCACTGCGTTTGTTTGAATTCGTTTTGCCGCGTTTGGTACAAATTCTGAGTTGTTTCCCCTTTTTTGTTGCGGTCAAGTTCATCACTGCTTTCCTTTTTGGTACCACTGTTTACTCACTGTGATTAGTCTAAGTGCAGAGGACGACACCGCCATCCCTAACGAGGTCAAGCTGCCCATCCTTCGGGACTTCTACCGCCACATCTACAACCCGGACTGGCTCTTTTCATGTATGATCGGATCTCTCTCTCTCTCTCTCTCTTTCTTTAAGAACAAGCTGTCCTTGTGCTCAACTCAATTGTGCTCTTCTTCTTGTTGATCTAACCATGTATGTACTGTGGCCTTCAGGTGGAGCAAACGACTACAGAGTGCTCATGGATAATTTTAGACAAGTCTCCACGGCTTTCTTGGAGCTAGGCGAAGGGTAATAATTCCTGTTCCTCAGCTTCACAGCGCTTCTCATCATTTTCTCTACTACTTTCCTAGTAGTTCCCAGTATGCGGTTGGGAACTTGTGCCTTCGTACGAATTGTTGTTTTGTCAAAGTCCTTGGGGGACACATCAATCATTTAGTCAGCACTGATACACTTTTATAAAAGTATAAACGCAAGACTTCTCTAAATATGGAGCTTTTATTGGCTATTATTAGTGAAATTGTCATGTCAGTCAGATTTGTAAGGGTGAAGTAAAAAAAGAGAGTAAAATGCTCATAGTTACACTTACAGTACAACCAGACAAAGAAAGAGATTACAAACAACTGAATAGTCGGATGTACTTGTATATTCTGAAGGTTTTATTTATTGTTCTCAGAATCATAACCACTAGAGCTTATGCCAACTTTTGCTTGTTTTATGTTGAGTATTTCTTCCAGGTGGTATAAATGACGTACCCTCTCATGTTTTATTATCTGCATGCCATTTGTGCAGTGGCACTTCAATTTGTGAAGCCATGTATTTTGAGAAAACATTTTAGTACACTAGACACGTTTTGCCATCTAGCAGATGTTTATATGCAAGAAAGCAAATGTTACATATTTACTGTCCGTTTTCAGAACCAGGCTATTAAAGTCATCGTAGTAGTACTTACATGTTGCAAATGAAGCTTTCTTTTCCGCGTTTGTTTTTTCATCAGACACAGCTTGTCCATTAAGTGCAAGTAAGTTCTTTTGAAACTTGCAGAATATAATTATCATTCTTTTGTTTTCAGATACCAAAAGGCTATTGAAGAAATCACTAGGCGAATGGGAGAAGGAATGGCTAAATTTATATGCACGGAGGTCTGTTAATCTAGATCACCCAATATATTCAAGCTTTTTTTTTCTTGCAGTCAAGTTCATCAGTGCTTTCCTTTATGTAATGTTTGGTCACTCTATCAAATTTCTATTATTGGTTGTCATAGCAATCTGTTAATGTTTGGTTACTCTACATAAGGAAGATGATTGGGAGCATTGTGGCATAGATAAATGTAGCTGTCACATTAATAATGACAAACACTTTGCCATGACTTTCTGATGTACCACAAGAACTTTGATACAGCCAAACTTTCCCTTGGTGACTTGTGGTCAACAGAAAATATGCCACATGATTATCTCGATCTGGACATTATGACTAAATAGCTATTTGATATCATATTTTCTTTGGGTGTTGAGATCGGTGAATAGAAGTGATACATGTTTAACTTGCTTCTGCTTATTAATTTATTAATTAAGTTTGATACTGTTATTTGTTTGAATTAATTTGTAACAACTTTATTTTGTAGGTTGAAACCATTGATGACTATGATGAGTACTGCCACTATGTAGCAGGGCTAGTAGGCTATGGACTTTCTAGGCTCTTTCATGCTACTGGCACAGAAGATCTGGCTCCGGATCATCTTTCAAATTCAATGGGTTTGTTTCTACAGGTAGGTTTAGTTCAATCAAATTTCTGTACTTGAACTATCATGATAAAATAAGAATTTTTTTTTTACATTTAACTCTAACTAATGTTTGGACTTCCACCTGCAGAAAACCAATATAATAAGGGATTATTTGGAGGACATAAATGAGATACCAAGGTGCCGTATGTTCTGGCCTCGGGAAATATGGAGTAAATATGTTGATAAACTTGAGGTACATCAACCCATCAAGAAGGGAATTGCATATGAATCATATTGTAAATTTAATGCAAAACTCTGGTGCTTGACAGTAATTAAAATATTTGATTGAACAGTCAATAATGAAATCTAAATGTCCAATCCAATCCTTTTACCTTTGTTAAAAAGTCTACTCATCCCTTTATCACATTTTTTTTTGTTGAAGTAGCATCCGCAATTTTCTGCTCCACAATAATGCTTTTTTGTTTTGGGATATAAATCAGGATTTAAAATATGAGGAAAATTCAGAAAAGGCCGTGCAGTGCTTGAATGATATGGTAACCAATGCTTTGATCCATGCCCAAGATTGCCTTCAATACATGTCAGCATTGAAGGACAATTCCAATTTTCGATTTTGTGCAATACCTCAGGTACACTAGTGCTAGTTTCTCCTGTTACAGTCTTCAGTTAAAATGTCCTGTTAGAGTTTCACTATCTATCAGGACTAAATAATGTCTTTGCAAAACACTGCCTAACAATCTAGTGGTACATAACCGAAACTTGCTCATAGCTCAGAATAGATTTATGGCACTAGCCATGACTTATGATAATTGAGTCTTTATTATTTCGATTCCTGGATGTAATTGGTGTTGGTAGGTGCCAGGGATTAAAGATAGGCATGCATACCATGTTTGTAATTGACGTATTACATTTTGTGGCAATCAGTAATGATAAGTTTTATCCATGGGCACAAGGTTGTAACTTAAGGATTGATCTATACCAGCACACAATTTTCTTTCAGACCTGTTCTGCTTCCTTTTTTGTATACATACTCAACATTTGTACCCTTGCTAGTGGAAGTAGTTGCTACTCAAGCTAGTTTTCAGCAATAATAACATAAACCTTCTGTTACAAAACACTAGCTATTTTGCAATGTTAGTATCTTTCATTGTGTGTCATGGCTGATTGGCCTTCTAAGTATTGAATTGGAGATATTTGATATTTTGCTCTTGTTTTTACCATCTTCATCAAAGTTCAATAGCATTCCTAGACCCTAGTTATACAGTGGTGGGGTGTTATGATTTGACTTGCCTTTTTTTGTTGAAGTATGGGTCTTCCATCTATTCGTGAAACAACTTTATTTACCACATTATTTTCAACTGTTTGTCTTTTCAGATAATGGCAATTGGGACCTGTGCTATTTGCTACAATAATGTGAAAGTCTTTAGAGGAGTTGTTAAGATGAGGCGTGGTAAGACATATTTAGTTCAAGTTGACAAGCTGTACTAGCCTGCAATTTACCAGAAAATACCCATTCGATCACCTCT
Source organism: Triticum aestivum (assembly GCF_018294505.1). Taxonomy (NCBI): domain Eukaryota; kingdom Viridiplantae; phylum Streptophyta; class Magnoliopsida; order Poales; family Poaceae; genus Triticum; species Triticum aestivum. The sequence continues at coordinate 511,170,216 of NC_057808.1, forward strand.
TTACACAATGTTTAGGAATTTAATGTGGATAAATTATGCAGTACTCTACTTCTTCATATCACATTTGTGTGTATGGTTGTTGTATGATTAGGAATCAACACGACAAATCACATCATGGAGTGCTTCGATGTTCCTTGGCATCAGAAAATACAATTGCTGCCTTTTAGTTTAATTTGTAGTTTGCTAATTTTATATTATTTCCCAAAGTATCATAGGATCCACCTTAGGCATTATGATTTAGTAGTTAAATTATGACCATTCTTATTATGTGTGGGTGTGGGTGGGTGGGTGGGGGGTGATCAACAAAGATGTGAACCTTTCAAAGTGACTCGCGGTTGTGCGTTCTTCTTGGACAGATGGGTTAACATTTGAGTAGAAGAACCTCAGTTTCCGTAATCAGATAAGAAGAAGCAAACTATAGTTTGTTTTTCTTGTTGTGCTCTTTCTGCCAAAACTGTTATTATTCTTTTAACCAACGGCTACCTTTATTTGGTCTATTGAATAATTTGCATATTTCAGTCACGTGTAACTTTCTATTGCTTCTGACCTGAGCGCAACCTAACATGTACTCCCTATCTCTCAGGGCTCACTGCACGGATAATTGATGAGACAAAATCGATATCAGATGTCTATTCTGCTTTCTACGAGTTCTCTTCATTGCTAGAGTCGAAGGTATGCTCTGGAGTATGGATGCAAAGAAAAATGGAGTCTAGTCTAGCATACATATAATTGAACATTCAGATATTTTGTCCTGTTACACAAAAAATAGATATACTTGTTGGATAATGTTTTCATTGTTTTGGCTAAGGCAGTCCTGTAGATTTAGGGATCGCAGCTTAGAATGGCTTGCTTTTGAGCTCAGAAATCCATAAGTGGGTAGCTTTGCTTCAAGATGATGGCGTGCTAAGCTCTTAACTTCATATCTGTTTGTATAAACTTGACATTTTCCTTTTTGACCATCTGATAGTTTTGCTCCAAACGTCAAAGTTTAGGGAAAACTCCTTACTGTCCCTCACCCATGTTGCTGTTAGTGATGGCCTTTGATGGTTAGCTCAGTTGTTCTCTAGCTGTGATTTTATCCATAATATGTTTGGTCGCCATGCCCAGATTGATGATAACGACCCAAATGCTGCGCTGACACGGAGGCGTGTGGATGCAATAAAGAAAACTTGCAAGTCATCCGGCCTGCTGAAGCGAAGGTTTGTTGCATGATTTAGAGTTGTACCTTACTGCTGATATCTTCATCCTCACTGATTGTCTGGTTCTACAGGGGTTACGATCTGGAGAAATCAATGTACAGAATGCCTATGCTGGTGAGTAATGATATAGATATATATAAGCTGAGAAACCCTGCAAGTTCACTGCTGTATAATTTTCTGAAGCCACTTTATCTGTCATCCCCAGATCATGATCGCGCTTCTTCTGGTGGCTATTATCTTGGGTGTACTGTATGGCAAGTGATCCTGTCAAGATGGTCCTCTTATGTTCGTAGTGGCACCGCCTCGCCTACCTATATGGTACGTTTTGATCTGTTTCCAGTAACAGCTCGATGATATTTCGTTTGCACTTAACAATGCTGATTGGGAACTGCGTTTGTGTAGGTTTTGCACGTGTACCTCCTGACTGCAGATGGATATGGCTGGTTTGCATGTAGTATTGTGCTATGTACCCTGCTGGTGCCATGCATGCTAATTATTTTGTTCCTTATTTGTGTCGTCTCATATGTTGTTCCAGCTTGTAATTTGTTTGAATCTAGGAGAGACTTCCTTAGTGACATGTATCCCATGAATTTGGCGTGGCGTCTTGGTTGTCAATGATGCTACATTTTGTTTATTTGTGAATGTGTGTGATGCATATCGTTTTGCCATGCCACCTGTGCAACTCGATTATAAATTGTCCAACAGGCTTGTGGTTGGGCTCTCTTTTTTTTCAATACAAGCAGCGGGGAACACCAGTAGAATGTCAGGAAAACGATCTTATGTCAAACTCCTTACTTTTTTTTTACTTTGCATATAAGTTTGGTCTCAGGTCAAACTTCGTATCTTTTTACTCCATGTAAGTCTTGTCTTAAGACAAACTTTGTAAAATTTGAGCAAGATTATATGAAACAATATCAAATCAATATTGTTAGATGCATCAAGGAATTAATTAATGTATATCTTTAGTGTTGTAGATGTTGATATGTTTAATGTAAACTTGTTTGTACTTTATGAATTTTGACTCAAGGCAAATCTTAATGTGGAGTAAAAAAACCCGGAGGGAATACATACAACCAACAGCAACCAAAACGTAGGTAGAAAGCACACTCTGAACTTGTAAGAGAGGTGATAGTAGCTAGCTGGTATAGATCAATCTCTCTCTAGGTAGCAGTTTGCAGTGGCGATTACAAGGGAATCACAGAATGGATCGAAGAACAGGCAACTTAGCGGGGGAAGGAGGAAAATAGGAGAAAGCCAGTAAAGCCGTAATCCACTGGATACTCTGCTCCTTGTCTGCTCCTTCATACTTTTAGGCTTAATTTAGTTTGGAGGAATTTCATAGGAATTCTATAGGATAGGATTCTTGTAGGAATTTTGAATTTAAAGTTCTTTGGTTCACAGAAAATGGATTCCTATCCTCCACATTCCACAGAAAAATAAACATGAGCCTAGACTCAATGAAAAAATTTCTATGATGTGAACCAAATGACATATCTTTTTCTAATCCTACTCATAGAATTTGAGATACATGTCATCTCATTTCCTACAAGTTTCCTATTTCTATGATAATCCTATCCTATGAACAAAAAAAGGCCTTAGCTACAGGGGGGGTCGCGGACGGGCCAAGTCCATGGGCTGACCCAAGGGGCAAGCCCCTGTACATGTGCATGTTGGGAGGGCTCGTAACAAAACTCTGAAGAACATGACGCTCTTTAACAAAAAGGAAGACACCAAATGAAACAAAGCTCACATAAAGACCATGCTGTCGAAGACCCTCGTATCGTTTCGTGCCCTCCAAATCTCCCAAACAACCAGAATGTGAAGGGCGTCAAGTTTGTTTCTGCTAACACCTTGATAAGAACTCGTAGCTGTGATCCATGAGGGTATGACAATCCGTTGGAAGCGATCCTCTTTGCACTCCTACATTGCATTAGAATTTTCATATTTTTTCATATACTAGACTCCTAATCTCACCGTCAGAATACGCAAATTAGGAGCTTCAACGGATATTGTGCAAACTAAGTGGCAATGGGATTTAGCATCACGAGTCTCGGGCGTTCGGGGGCAGCTTCTCACGAAAGTGATCCAGCAATACCAGCAGATGCATTGGCAAACAGTTTGTTCAAGAATGCCTAAAGCAGGATTGGAATGTTAACATAGATGTCGCAACATGTTCTAGAATTGCATGAAAATTGGAACAATACACACAACTGACCAACAAGGCAAGCTATAATAGTGACTGTACGTTGATATTCCAGAAATATATAGCGAGTACCCATACATGCAGTCAGGCTATAATCACAACCACAAATATGAATCAAACAATTTTATTTGTGAAATGCAATTGTGTGTCACAGTATTTTCAAGCCAAGGGAGTAAAATTTTCGAACCCAAAGAAGCCATCCTGAATTCCACAAGGCAAGCAATCTCGGCATTCCATGACGCAGGCAAGCGATTAAACAGTTGAGCAGAAAAGGATCCAATCACTATTGCTAATGAAGAAGCAGAAGCGCAACAATGACCACAGACCAACCCACCCAACAGTAAACATCATCCAAAAACTACAGCAGCAGCAACAGGAAATTAGCCCACCCGGACTTTGATGCCAGTCAGAAAATAACCAGTACAGGGGAAACACAAGTGCGGTGACAACAACCAGGCACAAAATAAGGTAAATGGGGGCAAGGGCACCATACCCACACCACGGTGACTACAAACCCCAATATCTGTTTTCAGCTAAGTCAATAGAATACCATCCATCCATCACTTTCATTCAATTCTCACCATTACCAGGTGAACCCATCAGTCCCACGAGCTAGAAGCGCCTCCACCATAACCTCCACCACCACCGTAACCGCCACCGCCACCGCCGCCATAGCCACCACCTCCTCCACCGCCGCCGCCCCTCGTGTCGCGACGGAAGTCACGTCCACCAAATCGAGCACCGCCGCCGCCTCCTGACCTGCGGTTTCTGCCTCCTCCGCCGCCTCCAAACGAGGAACGGGCAGAATAGCGCTCCAGCCACTGAGGAACCTCCTGATTGGCTTCCTGCATCAGTTCACACAATGGCCTGGCCAGTGACATGTTGCCCTCATTGAAAAATGCAGTTGCCAGACCAGACTTCCCAGCTCTACCAGTTCTCCCAATGCGGTGAACATAGTCATCTATGTCATTTGGCAGATCAAAATTGATGACGTGGGCGACATCTGGTATGTCAAGCCCACGAGCAGCAACGTCAGTTGCAACCAGGATGGGAGTTGCTCCACTCTTGAAGGATCTCAGCGCATACTCCCTTTCCTGAACAAGACCAAACAAGCACAAGGAAAAATGTGTTAGCCTTGCAAAAGGACGACAGAAAAAGCATTCGGATATTCAGATGGTGGTGACAATTCAATGTTTTAATTAAAAAGGGATCCACCATCAATTGGATGTTCAAGATAGATATGAGATTCCAGAAACCAAGGGAATTCCATATATAATGTAAAGGTACACACAGCTGACATACCTGTTGTGTACGATCTCCATGAATACTTGTTGCAGGGAACCCATTTGTATACAGCCAGTTCTCCAGAGCATCAGCACCTCTCTTTGTCTCCACAAAGACCAAAGTAAGAGAATTCTGCACAAGAGAACAGAGGTTGATGAGTCGTTAAGAATTTAATGGCGCCATTAAGAATTGCATGGTGCGTTAAATCATCCTGGTTGTCCTTGTTGAAAATGCAGTTGTCAAACTAGACTAACCAACTAAAAACGCTGTTTAGAAAACTTGTGGTTTACTTAGCTTGCAATCACCCTGTTATGCTCTCCCAATTTTTAAAGCTGCTGTGAAGAAATTTGCAATTCTAACATCTGTTTGGTTAATCAGGTAAATTATGTCATCCATTTGCCCTCGCACATTCATATATCATGTCTCAAAAAGGAAATAATAAGAAAAAAAATGCTGGCCATGCTCCCAAGCAAATTAACCAGATTACCAGAATGGTTCGCAATGGTAAACGGAACACTAATCTAGTGAGAAGTCCATGAACTAATAGAATCAAAACAATGTAAATAAAAAAAAAACAGTTGACGAATAGCACCTTTCCAGGAACATCATTAGCCTTCTGCGCATGAATAAGGTCCATGAGGTAACTTCTTTTATCCGCTTCAAGGACAAACTCTACCCTTTGTGCAATCAAATCAGTACTTGAGCCAACTCTTCCAACAGCAAGGAAGATGTAGTCTGCAAGGAAATCTGATGCCAGGCGCTGCAGAAAAGGAACATTAATGAGAAAACAAAACAGTAGACAACAAAAAAAAACATTTTCCCTGCCATGTAGAAGTAGAAAATTGAACGAATGCACATATGCATTCTCACAATATCGATTTCCCACATCAAAAAACAAGAAATGACGGTGCAAAGCTAATAACTGCGCTATTCAACTTCAAATGCAAAACAATTAGACAAATATTCATGCATGCAATTTTCTGGCCAACAATTTACAGCAAAATAGAATAATACATAATCTTGTTTTCGTTTATTAGAGGTCTAATTAACAATGGCAATAAGTAAATTTGCAACTTGAAAACAGTAATTCGTAAGAAAAAACAGCAATATTGATGCCCATGTTGAAAGGAAAAGGATGATGCATATGAACTCCCCACTACCTCAGCTAGGTGTCCAACTGATAAGTGATAACACAACATTAACAAAGCACTTGGGGCATATAAGAACATAATTTAGAGCAGGGGGTCAAAGAGAACCATACTTGTATCTCCTTTGGAAAAGTAGCACTGAACAGCATGGTCTGTCTCACACCACGAGGGGGCATGTCCATCTGCTCAACAATCTTGCGTATCTGTGGCTCAAACCCCATATCGAGCATCCGGTCAGCTTCATCAAGAGCCAAGTAATTCACCATTTGCAGTGATACTCTAGCTCTCTCCAGCAGATCCATCAAACGACCAGGAGTTGCCACTAGTATATCAACACCTCTTTCCAGTTCTCTCAACTACAATAGAACAAACAAATGCTTAATAGCAGTCATTTACAAGGCTTGTTATTGAAACACAAAAAAGATATGGCAACACACATCCAGTAATTCGTGGCCATTAAAGCAGGCAACTGGGTTAGATGTTTTAAGTTGATTCAATTGCTGAACGAAGACGGGTTTGCTCCGATGGCTGTTTAAGTCATGAGATATCTTACTAAGATTAGTGTACATACTACAGCTAAAAACAAAAATGCAAGGATCTTTGTTCCCTTCACAATGTATCACTATTTCACTACTTGACAACATGCTGGATACATAACCATTCTCACAACCTGCATACTTTAAACCTCCATGCCATGTTATAACTGTCGTAAACTACTGAGTCAGTTATGGTACAGTTCTAATCTTCTAGCACAATGTACATTGCAAGTGTCGTGCTAGACAATTCTGCATAGAATGGGCAGAGTGACAGAGTCAAGGTTTTTGAGTCGCGACTTGGCGAGTCGCCGTGAGCCCTGCGGCTCTGCGTATAGTCGACGAAAGTCGCTGTATAGTCACCATAAGTCGCTGTATAGTCGCGAGTCGCCCTGATTTTTGGAAAACGACTTGGCGATTAGTCGGGACTATACAGCGACTAATCAGCGACTCAAAAACCATGGACAGAGTACCAACAAAGATCACTTGTTAATTTGTTTACAATACTGTGTGTTAATTTGGTTATCGTGAAAATAAACTATAAATCAAAAAAGAAATACCTGCTGATGAATTGGTGCTCCACCATATGCAACACAAGCCTTAACACCAGTCTGGTATGCAAATTTCTTTGCTTCTTCATGAATCTGAGAAACAAAAAATATCATATAAGAAACAAGAACAAAATAAACAATGGCACCCAAAATAAAACCAAAGCAGTCACTTACTTGGACTGATAGCTCGCGGGTAGGAGATAATATCAGAGCAAGAGGAAATGCAGTCCTAGCTCTTGGCCTCTGTGGTGGCCTTGACTTTAGGATCCCACTGATGATCGGGAAACAAAAAGCAGCTGTCTTCCCAGACCCAGTCTGAGCGCAGGCCATCAGATCCCTGCCTCCAATGACAATCGGAATGGCATGCCGCTGCACAGGTGTGGGCCTCACATACTTGCACCTCCGAATATTCTCATTCAGTGCATCACCCAAGTCAATCTCTGCAAACGTGTTGACTGCTGGAGGCACATCGTGGCCACTTGTCTCCACAGGAATGTCCTCATAGGCGTCAAAATTGATGCCCGTGTTCTGCTGACTCTCAAAGTCAACATCCACAGCCGCCGGCTCACTATCGCCAAAAGGGTTTGGTTCACGGTCCCTGCGGTCCCCCCACCCACCAGGGCGGGAGTTCCAGCCGCCACCACCGCCACCAACAGCACCACGTCCACCACCACCCTGGCGGACAACGCCTACGCCAGCGCTAGGAGCACCAGGAGGGGCAGCCCAGCGAGTACCACCAACAGCAGCTGCGTACCCACCAGAAGGCTGCACAGCACCTGAGGGGTATGCGCCAGCTGGTGTTGGAGCAGCAGCTGGCACTTGATTCTCTGGTGAGCGGCCACCGCCACGGAGGTGAGGAGGGACGTAAGAGCTGTGAGTGGGACGCGAGTTCTGGTGATTGGCAACAGGGGCGGGAGCAGCACCAGTCGCGGGCGCCGATTCCTCGGCGTTCGCAACTGAATCAGCCCATGAAGATCGCATAATTTTGCACAAAACCTTTGATGAAAGAGCTACGGCTGATCGCTAAAACCTGTGAATATCAGAAACAGCTATTCAGTACAAAAAGTAAATCACGACAATATGTCAAGCAGTAATAAATACAGAATCTGAACAAAAAGAACGGCTTCTAGTTAGATTTCTTCGCCTACGTGGGTCTGCTTTGGTAAGAGCAGCGGGTAAAGATAACATGAACAGATTTTTCTATCAGATAAACTATGATTGTATCAATACATGTGTAATGCAGGTCCAGGTCAAATCCATGATATATAAATATTGGAATATTAAGTTTCAAACCCAGAAGATACCATAGAATCTGCACTAACATGTGTTGTCCGATTAGGTTGGTCGTGTGCAAGACAAGCTACATAGATTTTGCTCATGCACACTGCAAAATACCAACAAAAACCTAAGTACAAAGCCTCTTAATGTAATCTGCAAGTCTAGTACTTATCCCTACCTGGCAGCAGACCAACATAATACGTATCAGAATCAAAACAAAACCTGTAGACAGACGGCACAGTCATACAGTAGATCTACTGACGGGGACGAAACAGGCTAACATAATAAGCAGTAGATCTCGTCCAAACACAAAACGGCGTCGACGAAAACAACGCAGTAAGACACCCAGAGCTTACCAACCGCACTAAATCGCCACGGAAATCTCGCTACAAAGAGAAAACGCGGCATGCAAGGGGGAAAATCGCGTTAAGCTTCTAGATCGAACCACTGCGAGAAGGAAACCGGCCGCACTAGTGCGTACAGGACTAGGCAGCAGCAGCGGGTCGCGCTAAACCTTGGCCAGGAGAAGCGCTACCGTCGGTTAAGCAAAAAATCGAAAACCCTAGGAATCTAGCGGCCCTGCGGCGCCGGAAACTCGCCGACAGCTAGAAAACCTCGGAAGGCAACAAGCAGCAGTACCGCGACGGTTAGCCTAACACAGGCTCCCACGGGAGAACAAAACCACGGGAACCCGCAGCGGCGGGGGACTGGATCGGGCGGAAGCGCCGCCCAGATCGGCGCGGGGGGAGGAGGAGATCGGGGAGGGGAGGAGCGGGGAGCTGACCTGCGGCGAGCGAGCGGGAGGGAGGGAGCGGGTCGGAGTCGGCGGGGTTGGGGGCTGCGGGGGGCGGGTGTCGGGAGAAACCCTAGAGAATCGGGGGGAGAGGAGATCGAAGGTTGAAGGGAGGAAGGTGGGGGAGAGGAGCCGAAGGGAGCAAAGAAAAGCTGCGGGTGGAGGAAGGGTGCACGCACCTGGCTTGCCTTGGCTAGGGTAGGAGGTGAGGGCGCCCCAAAATATCTGCCAGCCTGCCCTTTTCTGACTTGGCCGGCCCGCAACGCGGCCTCTCTCTCGGTGACGGTGGTGTGGTGCGGCGTCCGGGCTGGATTCCTCCCTCCGGCCGCGTCATGGGCCCCTCCCCTCCCGAGACGTGTACCGCTCGACTTTGCAACTTCGCAGTGCGCGTGTGTTTGTGTTTTTTTCTTCTTTTTTGGCTATGGACCTTTTCTTTTTTTGCGTTGATGAGAAAGGGGTTCCGTGCAAGGTTTGGGAAAGAAGTTTCCAGGGAATAAAAAAGCTGGGTTCTATGTGGATTTGGACAAAGTCGAAATCGTTATATAGTTTGGAGGTGGTGGTGGACCAACGGTCACCCACCTTCTGTTCGCTGATGATAGCGTGGTCTTTGTGGAGGGGTCTAGGGCAAATTTCGAGACTCTGCGCTCCATATTGCATGAGTATGAGGCTGCTTAGGGCCAGAAAGTAAACCTTGATAAATCAGCGATTTTTTTTTGGTAAAGACACACCGGATGAAGAAAAGAACGAGCTCAAAAATGTGCTTGGAATAACGGAGGAGGCCTTGAGTGAACGATATTTAGGTCTCCCCACGGTTGTGGGGAGAGCTAAGGATGGTACGTTTAAGTACGTCAAGGACAGTGCTAAAGGCAAAGTATCAGGATGGAAGGGTCAAGGTTTATTAAAAATGGCTAGGGAGGTTTTAGTCAAATCCGGACTGCAATCCACACCAACTTTTACCATGAGCTGTTTTCAACTCACGAAGAAAATGTGCGGGAACCTGTCATCTATTGCTTCAAACTTCTGGTGGGGTGAAACAGATGGTCATAAGAAGGTGCACTGGATTGGGTGGGACAAAATGTGTACGCGAAAGCATGAAGGAGGGCTGGGCTTTAGGGATCCGGAAGCGTTCAACCAAGCAATGCTTGCCAAAGCAGCTTGGCGCTTGCTGCAAGTGTCGAGCTCGCTGTGTGGACGAGTTCTGAAGGCGCAGTATTATCCTGATGGGTCGATTATGCAACGTGCCCTGCCGGCGGATCATACACTTTCAGAAGTATATTGCATGGCCGCGACCTCCTTGTTGACGGCTTGATATGGCGTATTGGCGACGGGTCACGAGTCTGGATCCACCATGATAATTGGCTCCCAAGGAGCGGTAGCCTCAAGCCACTGGGTCAAAGCTACATCGCAGGCATTACACGTGTTGGGGATCTGCTCGAAGCCGATGGCTTCTCATGGGACAAACGGAAAGTGCAGGAAATGTTCGCCCCGGATGAAGCTCAAGAGATTCTTCAAATACCCGTTGGGGGACCGGGGTGCAAGACTACCAAGCCTGGAACTACACCAAGAATGGTATCTTTACGGTCCGCTCGGCATACCATCTACGCATGAGCCAGAAGAAGGTAACACTACTAGGAAAAGGCCTGCTAGTGGCGCACCTGTTTTGGCTACTAATGGCGCACTACAGGTGCGCCACTAGCACCACGCCACTAGTAACTAATACTAATGGCGCACCCTGGTGCGCCATTAGTATACCATATATTAATGACGCATCAGGGAGTGCGCCATTAGTATGTCACAAGGTGCGCCATTAGTATGCCTCCCAGGGGGCCATATTTACCTTATGCTCTGGCTTACTAATGGCGCACCTGTAGATGATGCGCCACTAATGTGCTTACTGCAGTGCGCCACTAGTATGAATATTAGGGATTTTTTTCTTTTCTGATATTTGCACAGGTTACAAAACATATTACTGCACAGAATATAAACAGCACAACATATAAACAACAGATTTATCGAATACAATAAAAGATTAGTCTCCGAGTACAATTCATCATATTAGTCTCCGAATTTAAAATACTGAACAAAGTTAGAACATTATAAGTCTCGAGACCGCGAGTAGCGAGTTTGTCTTCACATTACAAGTCGATATCGATCATCTAAACTATCATCACATAGAAGAGAGCTGCGGTCATCACGATGAGCATCATTGCGATGAAACTGGTCTTCATCCGGTTCCTCCAACGCTCCCTCCTCTCTCCCGCTAGATAGCGCGCGTATCTAGCTTCCGCCTCCGCCCTAGTGGTGTACCCTTTGTAATTATTACCGCTGAAACGGTGAACCTGTCTCCGACACTCTTCCCAGTCGTCGTAGACTCCGGGAACCTTACCCTTGTACACGACATACGACGGCATCTCTATATATGCACTAGCCAAACAAAACGTTAGTAGCAATTCACAGACAATACATAAGCAATATATAAGTATGCAACAAAATGATCGGAAGAGAAAAGCAACACATTAATAACACGATTCATGGTCCTACTAATAAATAGCATCGATTACATATAAGTTGAACGACTGTCCAAACCAAAGAGACATACAAGTTCATTAAAGTTTAATATTACAACATGAGCCAATCGACATTTCAGAACTACATAGCATCACTACTTTTGACTCGACTCAGGGGCCGGAGCGTGGATGAAGCCGCCGTCTTTCGTGATGGTCATGAAATCGCGGGCGTTGTCAGCCTGCATTTGTAGCGTTGTTTCTATCTCACTGTTGGACGGTTGAGATCTGAGGTAGAACTGCCCCGAGGTACGAAGGACATCTTGATGGATGATTTCCGCAAACTCCGACTGGATGCGAAAGAATTCTTGTCTGATGTCCGCGTCTTGGATTGCCGACAAGCGTGTGGCCCAATCTTTGAGATTATTTGGTAGCAGAAGGTGATTATGGTCCCGTACGATCGCCCGCATGTGATGGAGGGCGTAGTAGGCATCCTTCTGACCGCCACGCGGCTACTTGACGCAGGGGAACGTCGTATTGTGGGTGAACACGTGCTTGCCGTACCTACGAATTGGCCTCTTGAAGGTGCCTCCAGATCTGGCGTAGCCGAGGAGAGCATCATCAAGAACTTTCTTGATATTTGTGTAGTCTATATTCGACTCACGGTCCGGGTCGAAATACGTGGCCATGGAATATTTCGGGCTTAAGAGGATGAGTGTGCAATGTGTGTCACTGCACAAAACACGAAATGTTAGGAAAAAAAGAACAATCGAAATCTAAGAAATCATATGTTACGAGGCGGTGAGGGGATGACTTACTCGGGAAAGTAAGGCACGAGGAAGTTATCCTTATCTGGGTTTGCCGGAATGACGCCTTCGAGGTATGAACTCGCGACTTGCCGGTCCCCAGCGCTGCCCAAGATCTTGGCACGCATGTAGAAGGGGTCGACTATCACGATGTCCGGGGTCTTGTCTCTAATGATTCGCATCTCCATACTCAGCGAAAATAGCCGAACGAAGGTGTAGTGCAGCGGATGAAGGTTAAACATAGCGAAGATGTCATCAAACCGCAGGACGATCATACCCCCGTTGGCGCTATCCACAAAGCCCTTGCCCTCTGGCACCTTGGCCACAAAAATCGGGTATGCCACATCATTCTCGGAGAGACGCCGCTTCTCCACAGAAAGAACACTGTCATGCAGACTCCGTATAGCACCGGTTGCAGCATTGAGCAGATTAGTCGGTAGCATCGCCCTACCCGCCACATGCACCCTCCTCGAGATATCCTTAGGTGAAGGTGGCCCATCCTGAGCACGGATCGTACTCGGTGCCGGCTGGCTCGCACCGCCCTTGTTATTCTTTCTTTTCCGTCCCTTCTTCTTCATCTGCTGTAATGGGATCGAGTTCTGCTCAGAGACCGCCTTCTTGAGTGTGTTGGGGCTGATAATATTTCGCACCTCGGGTATCTGAGGCTCGGTGAAGGCGGCAGCTGGAGGCATCTCCTGAGAACTGAACGCCAGACGACGCCTGTTGCAATTGGGTTTCTCCGCGGTACCAGCTAGATCGCGGTCGTCTTTTGCCGGGTTGGGTTCTTGAGAAAGAGGCCCCAAGAATTCGTCACTGTACCCATGTTCGTTGAAGTACTTATCGACGTTGGTAAATGTACCGTCGTCGTCGTCGTCCGGATCCTGTGCCATATGCATGTCCGAATCCTGTGCCATATGCATGTCCGGCATGTCCGGTAGCGTTGCGGCGGTCTTGCCATGGCTTGGCGTCGGCACGACTGGCGGTGTTGTCTGTGGGGTGGTGTCCCCCGCCCCCAAACGAATCTGGCTCTTCGGCCAAAGCAGGGGCCAGCTTAAGGAGGCGCTGAGGGTCATCACATCATCTTCGTCGGCCCCAGCGGGTCGAATCGGAGGTAACAACTCGTCGCAGCCTGGCAGCACCCGAACCAGTTCAACCCTATACACGGTGGGTGGCATCGGATTACCGTGGAACACGGGGTTGCCCGGTTGAACGATTCTGCCCTTGGCGACATCGATCAACTCGCCGCCCACGAAGTGTAGGAGAGTGCATGGAACGTCGGCGGCGCCCTGCGAAAACATGTAGGGCGTCAGGGATGCCTAGTCAAAGGCAAGGAGATGAAGTCATCGGCCGAGAGGCTTAGTTACCGTGATGGCGTCGAGCTCGGCTAATGTCGAGGCACCGCCAACGGCGGGCGTGCAACTGATGGAGGGGCCGCTTGCTGCCGAGGTGCCGGCCGGCGTACACCCGGGTGCATTAAGCTCCAATGCCCGTGCCGGCGCCGGAGACACCAATACCGCCTCCGCCGGAGACACCAATGGCACCGCCTGCACGTTGTGCGAGTTGCTGGCCGTGAAGCTGGGAACCGGGGGCGGCCCTTGTTGGTCGCCCGCAATCCACGTCTGCAGCCCCTGAATCAAGGTAGGCACAATGGCGGTGAGCGTCGTTCCCAGTTGTTGTTGCACTTGCTCTTGGACAATCTCCGGAATCCGCGCCACTTGTGCCTTGAGTTCTTGAACCTTGCGCGACTGGCTTTCCGAGCTGGTCTTTCTCTCCTTTCGCCCACCAGCGTTACGGTGTGACGACCATTTTGTGGACAAGCCTTTGCCGGCCACACGACCAGCTGACGACGGCTTACTGAACTTATCCTTGTTTTTCATTATGTTCAATGCCCTATTTAGAGTGATGTCCCAAGGGGAGCTCTGAGACGACCCCGCGCTACTGCTTTCAGTCTCCTGCGGAAGGAATGTGAACCATTTAGAAATTTGGCTTCATTAATTAGAATGCAACCATATGGAGCTAATTACGCGGGGGTGTATTCCTTACCAGAACACGCTCAAGCGCCTTGGTCTTCGCATCCGTGGTAAGCTACTTTGTTACCGGGTCCACCTTGTACCGGGCCCTGACATAGTTCCTGGTCTGCTTGTCACGGTATTTCTCGAAGCGGGGCGGTAGGCCTTGCTCGGCACGCTCCGCGTCCTCCTTGTCCCATATAGGTTCCGCCACTCTGTAACCGCCGGGACCGAGTTGGTGGACCCCTAAGTTCATGTCCCGCATATCTTCCCCCCACTGACTTGATTCCACGGTTGCGCTGCTCTCGCACTTGATCTTGAACTCCTTGTAGTCATCTTCGCTGATCGAAGGATTTTTCGCCTTGATCTTCTCATAACTATCACCTTTGTCAATCATTCTCTTCACCGCGCTTCTCCAAGTAGACAGGGCCATGCTCATCTTCGTGAGGGTGGCACTGTTCACTTTATTCCCTGAGAGGCGTGTGTTTGCAAAGTCAGCGGGGAACTTGTATCGTTCGTGCAGCTTCGTGAAGAGGAGGTTGCGCAAATTCCCTCGGTCCTTATGCCTTAGGTTCTCGGTGTTGATCGAGACGGTGCTCCGGAGAATGCACCCGAGCTGAACCGAGTACCCCTTGACTAATTCTTTGGGCGTCGTTGGATGCCCCTCGGAGGACACTTCAGTAAATTCCTCCTTGACAGTGCCGAGCACGTTCGGGCGCCGGTACTTCCGTTGCCTCTTCGGTTGGCTGCCATCTGTGCGTGCGCTGCCATCATCAGTGGTGGCATCCTCGGCGGCACCATCAGTGGTGTCATCCCCGACGCCACTAGGGGTTGTGTAGTCAGGATCGGTGTCTTCTGCGGCGTCCTCATAGCGGTGAGGTTCTTCCTCCATCTCCTAGGACAGCTCCCAGAATGCCTTGCCGCCCGAACCGCCGGCCTCATCGTTGTGGGCCATGTTCTCTCTAAATAGGAAAAAAGTTTGGTCAAAAAGTTGGTTATTGTCAAGGAACAAGATCACGGTCTCATCATTTAGGGTTTGTCGACACCGAGGCATCCTAAAAGCTAAGCTTTTATCATTTACGGTTTGTCGACGCCGAGGCACCCTAAAAGCCTAAGCTTTCATCATTTAGGTTTTTATCGACACCGAGGCACCCTAAAAGCCAAGGTTTTATAATTTAGGGTTTGTCGACGCTAAGGCACCCTAAATGCTAAGTTAAGTTTTCATCATCTAGGGTTTATCGATGCCGAGGCACCCTAGGTTGACTGATATATATGGGTATCTTCTAATAATATACCCTATCAAGAAAAGGGAAGGAGAATTCTAAGTTGGGCCTAATCACTTGGCTCTATTGCCACCTATGGTTTAATGCAGCAAGAATAAAGGAGCAGTTGATCCTACTTAATTAAGTACTAAGATACCCCGGCCCATGCATTAGTCGCAAGTACCCCATATGTCCTATTTTTAGCAAAGTCATGCTAAAATTCATGGAAAATTTCAGCATGACCTTTGCTGAAAATAGGACATATGGATTACCCGAATTTTCCGGAACGGAAGTTAATCGACATTCCGGCAAACTCAAGGGCCTCTCGGGGTACAACAGCAGCATCACAAGTTGACAAAATTCCCAAGTAGTACAGCAGCAGCATCACAAGTAGTACCAATGAACATATAGTGCAGCACAT
Organism: Triticum aestivum; assembly: GCF_018294505.1. NCBI lineage: Eukaryota > Viridiplantae > Streptophyta > Magnoliopsida > Poales > Poaceae > Triticum > Triticum aestivum. The sequence continues at coordinate 511,186,207 of NC_057808.1, forward strand.
TCTGAATTTCGATAAATGACAGCAAGTTAACTCATGCTGACAGCAACAAACTTATAACAACATAAATGAAATTGCAGTTGTACGATCATAAACTTATAACAACATAAACTCATGCTGACAGCAACAAATTGCAATGATCAAGCTATCTGAAAACAGAGTACTTGTTGATTAACTATCAAGCTATCTGAAAACAGAGTACTTGTTTATTAACTGGCAGGGTAGATAAGAGATTGCTTTGAAATCTTGAAAAGCAGAAAGCATTCTACACGTGTATGGGAAATAATAAAACCAGATAACTGACAGTTCCAAGTGGAGGTTCAATCAGCACAGCTACATGAAAAATAGTCATCCATGATAAATTGGCAAGGATGCTTATAACTGAAACAATGTCATACTACTCTGCATCTCCTTAGACAGTTATGGTAGATGAGATCATGTACCACAATAGCCAAGTGATAGTGATAACACAAGTGAAAAAGGTTCCGTGACTTCAGTCATTCAGAAACAATGGAGCACCCAATTCTAAAACAAGCGCAATATCTGATAACTAGGATATGAAAGCACAAGTTACTAGCATTTGCCTAAAAACTAGAGCATTCTATTCCCTCTGATTACAATGCACTTCCTGGTTATTTTACACTGGTCAGACATCAGGAAGTAGTGTAGTTCATATGCATCCAGTGGCTCTACATATATCCAATAGACAACTAACACATGATGTACTAATTCTGTAATTTTGTCTGCAAATTAAATAGCCATATATCCATCTTCTGAGCTATGAGCCATGGACCATCCACCCCATGAACTAGGAGTGTCATGCAGCATAAAAACTGCCAGTGGCCAGAAGAAAAAACAAGCATATCAGAACTAGGAGCATCCAAAGCGGCAGGATCACAGTGGCCAATTGCTCAGTTTGGAGTTTGGCACAGGCACCAACTCTAGTTTGAGCTACACACATCACATCAAGAACTGCACCAAAGCAACTGGAGTTTTGCACCACCCAATACCTTCACTGACACCAAGGGACCCACCACCACACCCAGTTCTCTCACACCACACCAGCTACATCAAGGACATCTAACAATCATCATCTAAAATGACTGTAAAAAAACAGTTGTTTCTACTGCCAAATTACCCAGTTTTCTCAAGCAGTCAATTACACCATGATGATACCAAATTCTTGTAGCAGTACAATGAGTTCACAGGATAAAAAAATCATCCACATTCACCAATCACCTTGTTACAACAAGCAAAAAAATTCATTTTCATGGGCAACTAAGGGCCAGGTGAACTGTGGACTAACTTCAGTCACAATGTTGGTGGCTACATAATCTCCTCAATCAAGAGCTGCTAGCTATAGGGTGCACCTAGTACTTGGCGCGTCGGCTCAATCAGGCATGGGGCGAAGGAAGGGGAAGAGGAGAGGGGAGGGGCACCTGTGCAGGGGCCGGGTAGTGACGGACGGCAGCGAGGTTGCACGGGCGACGGACGGCGGAGGCGAAGCCGCTCGGCGAAACAGAAGGCGCTGACCGAGGCGTTGCGGCCTCGGGCGTACGGCGGCGAGACAGATCCTCTGTCGCCGGCGACGGGTTAGGGACGGTGGCGAGGAGCAGGGGACTGACTGTGTGTCGGAAGGAGCAGGAGCATGGGACTGACCGGAGCAGCAGTGGCGACGGCGAGATGGGGTCGGTCAGAGGAAGAAGACGTGCTCCGGCGGGCCTCCTCCTCCTCCTGGTGGACGCGGGCCTCCTCCTCCTAGTGCTCCGGCGGCGGAGCGGGCGCGGGGGTCATCGGGTGCGGGGGAGGCGGCGGGGGCGCGGGGGCGGCGGCGGCGCAGTACGGGTCGGGGCAGTGGGCGGGTGAGATGTGATCGATTGGGGAAGATAGAAAGGGGACTGGGGATTTTAGTGGGGGGGAAGGGTTAGCAATGGCGCACCCCCTAGCGGTGCGCCATTAGTATTTTTTTTATAGCAATGGCGCACCTCCTGGCGGTGCGCCATTAGTAATCTTTTTTTGGATAGCAATGGCGCACCCCCTAGCGGTGCGCCATTAGTAATTTTTTTTGGATAGCAATGGCGCACCCCTAGCGGTGCGTCATTAGTATTTTTTTAGGATTTTTTGTTGCCTAGCGGAGGGCTGGCAGCGGCATCTTGAACCCTAGGTCTCGCTCGGGGGAGGGAGGGGGTGGGTGGTGCGCTCGGCCGATTCCGTTCGGGGGAACCGAGCGAGGAGACAGGGGAGGGTGCGGGGGGTCGACAGCGGCGGTGGAGCGGGGGAGGGTGCGGGGGGTCGTCGGCGGCGGTGGAGCGGGGGAGGGTGCGGGGGGTCGTCGGCGGCGGTGGAGCGGGGGAGGGTGCGGGGGGTGCTCGGCGGCGAGGGGATCTGGCGAGGGGGGATAGCGATCGAGATGGAGGGGGATCGAGATCGAGTGTCCTCATGAATAGTCAATATTTTTTCATATTGAATATGAAAAAATATCATCAAATTTGAAAAAATATTCATGAATTCAAAAAGTGCCCATGAAATTTAAAAATATTCATGAGTTCAAAAAATATTAACAAATTCAATACTTTTTGTGAGTTAGAAATTCAATACCATAATAAACATAAATAAATATTCATGAGGACACTAGAACAGAAGAAATATCATTTCAATATGTCGAAATACAATCGAGAAATGAAGGCTACAATTTAAATACAATCGATCTTAGCTAGCTATCTGTTCACAATCTTCTTGCCCTTATTTTTCGTAAATGGAGTTCTTCTCTTGAACGGACGTCCTTTAGGTAGGGTGGTCCTGCTTCTTCTTGTGGTGTATGCTGGTACTTCATCGTCGTCGTCATGTTCCATCTTCGGGTCGCCGTACTTGTCGAAGTCTTGCTCATTGGCGACTCCATCCATTCCGATGATCTTCCTTTTGCCTCTCCTCACGAACACGACTGGGCTTTGACGGGTCGGTAATGAAGAAGCATTGGTCCACTTGGGAAGCCAGTACCCATGGCTCATTTTTCGCGGTGACGTTTGCGCCCGCGGTCTTGGATTTGGCTTCGGGTATAACCATGGTGGTGAAATACCGGTCTTCTTTTAGGACGCTCTTGGCCCATCTGACACGGAACATCGGGACCTTCTCTCCAGCGTAGCTCAGCTCCCAGATCTCCTCGATCCTTCCGTAGTATCTGTCCTTGTCGTTACCGGTGTAGGATTCCATCGTTACCCCGGAGTTCTGATAACCATCGCTCTTCATGTCCTTTCCCTCGGTGTAGAATGTGTAGCCGTTGATATCGTACGCCTCATACGTCATCAGGTTGTGCTCGGCGCCCTGTGACAAGGCGAATATGAGTTGTTCTTCCGCGGAAGAATCCTCATGTAAAGGGTACGACAGAAGCTTCTGCTTGAACCAACGCGTGAAACATGAGTTGTGCTCTTTGATTATATCTCCGTCCGTCCTCTGTTGGCCTCGGTCATTGTACGTGTTCTCAATAAAGGTTTTGTGCTCTACCACCCAAGGATCGACCACGTCTATGTGTTGTAGCGCGACTAGGTTTGCTCTTTCAAAGTCGGCGAGTCGACCCTCGAAGTCGACATGCATTTCACGGCGACCCTCACGGTGACCCCATCCAGCGAGCCTGCCGAGGTGCCTGTTGACGGGCAGACCAACGGGGTTCTCAATGCCTAGATAATTCGTGCAGTAGGAGATGCACTCTTCGGTCAGAAAGCCCCTGGCTATGCTTCCCTCTGGACGTGACATGTTGCGAACGTATCCTTTGATGACACCATTCATCCTTTCGAACGGCATCATGCTGTGCAGGAACGTCGGCCCGAGTTGGATGATATCCTCCACGATATGGACCAGCAGATGCACCATAACGTCGAAGAATGCGGGCGGGAAGTACATCTCAAGCTCGCATAGTATCACCACGATCTCTTCCTGTAGCCTTCTGAGTTGCCTCACGCCAACCGACTTCCGAGAGATGACGTCGAAAAAGTTGCATAGGCCAAATAGCGTTTCATGGACGTGCGCGTCCATGATCCCACGGATTGCAACTGGAAGTATCTGCGTCATCAGCACGTGACAGTCGTGAGACTTCATCCCGCTGAACTTCTGCTTCGCTGAGTCTAGGTATCTGCTTATCTTCCCCGCGTAATCGTAAGGAAGTTTTACTCCTACGAGGCAGGTGAAAAACTGATCGATCTCCTCCTGACTTAGAGTGAAGCACGTGGGAGGGAAGTCATTTCCGGTCTTCTTGGCCTTTTTGCCTTTGCGACGACTTTCCGTGTCCTGCTTCGCCTCATCATCATCATTAGCGTGAAGCTCCTCCCTGATGCCCATTGATTTCAAGTCTGCCCTTGCTTTCGGACCATCTTTGGTCCTCTCTGGCATGTTGAGTAGGGTACCAAGCAGACTCTCGCACACGTTCTTCGTGATATGCATGACATCAAGGCTGTGAGGCACACGGTGGATCTTCCAGTACGACAAGTCCCAGAAAACAGACCTCGTTTTCCATACCTTCAGCAGCGGCTCTGGCGCCTTTCGCTTCTTTCCCGGCTCTGGCGCCTTTTGCTTCTTTCCCGGCAGTGGGCAATCTTTCCAATTTTTCAACAGCTCGTCTATTTCCTCGCCGCTCCTCGTACGCGGGCGTCTTCGGGGTTTGGTTTCACCATCGAACAGATCCTTGCGTTTCCTCCATGAGTCATCGTCGTGAAGCCACCTTCGATGTCCCATGAACACGGTTTTCGAAGACCCGGGATCTCTATCTAGCTGGCGATACGTTGTGTCATCCATGCACCTGACGCATCCAGAAAATCCGTGGACCACCTGCCCCGCGACATATCCGTAACCGAGATAGTCCTGCACCGTCGTGAGCAGTGCGACTCTCATAGGGAAATATTCTTTCTCTGCGGCGTCCCACGTATTGGCTGGCGTTTTCCACAGCATGTCTAGCTCCTCTTTCAGCAGCCCCAGATACAGATTGATGTCGTTCCCTGGTTGTTTCGGCCCTTCAATTAGCATACTCATGTGAATGTACTTCCTCTTCATGCACAACCAGGGGGGAAGGTTGTACATCCACACAAACACAGGCCAGGTGCTATGTGTGCTTCTATGGCTGCCAGACGGATTGACTCCATCGGTGCTCGGGCCCAGCACGATGTTCCTTGGATTGTTCCCAAATTCTGGGTGTTCGAAGTTCAACGCTTGCCACTGGCTCGCATCCTTAGGGTGATTCAGCATCTTGTCTTTTTTATTTATCTCCGGATCATTTGCGTCATCTTCTCGCTTCTTCTCCTCCCTATCCGGGTGCCAACGCAGGAGCTTTGCTACCTTAGGGTCCGCGAAATACCGCTGTAGACGAGGAGTGATCGGAAAGTACCACACCACTTTTCGAGGAGCTTTCTTCCTCTTCTTGTATCGAGTGACGCCGCACACCGGACATATGGTAGACTCCGCGTGCTCGTCCCGATAAATGATGCAATTGTTCATGCACACATGGTATTTCACGTGCGGTAAATCCAGAGGACACACGATTTTCTTCACCTCCTCGAAACTGGTCGGGCACTTGTTCCCCTTGGGAAGACGTTCGTGCCAGAATGACATGTTCTCGTCGAAGCATGCGTCAGTCATTTTGTGTTTTACCTTCATCTCCAGAGCCATGAGCGCTACTTTCAGGCGGGTATCCTCGGGCCTGCATCCTTCATACAATGGAGTAATCGCGTCTATCTCCAGTTGATCCAGCTTGGCTTTCTCTCGGGCGGCAGCTCTTGCGTTATCCGTCTGCTTGAGAAGCAGATCTTGAATATGAGGGTCCTGCACCCAGCCCATCGATGGTCCATCGTCGTCTGCTCCGGCATCTTCATCTTCATGATCATGCCCTTCGTCTGCTCCGGCATCTTCCTCATCATCATGTCCGGCATCTTCTACATGATGACTGTGTACTACATCTACTTCGTGATCATGTCCTGGAGATTCTTCGTCGTCTCGCCCGCCCTCGCCGCGGTTGTCTTGCTGCCCTTCCTCATTTCTTGCCCGGCCCCCATGGACGACTTCATAATCATCTTCATCACCTTGCCACCGATAGCCATCCATGAAACCACGCAAGAGCAGGTGGTCCCGCACCTGTACGGAATCCGGGTCAATAAGGCTCCTCAGCTTGCATCTTCGACACGGACATCTTATCTCCGTCTCGTTCTTTTGAAGCATCTCGGCCTTCGCGGAGTTGAAAAACCTATTCACGATGCCTTCGGTCATCGTGCGGACCATGGTCGCCTGCGGGGTAGAGCAAAACGATATTTTAGAACCAAGAAAAAAATTGGCATGACTTTGCCTAAAAATAGGACAAAAAAGAATGCATAGTGCCAAATTCTCGCCGAAACGAAAATGAATCAACATTCCGGCAAAATATTGGCAACTATCGCATTTCAGATACCGGTACCTGCAAACACAAACATATATGCAACACCACAAACATACATAGATCTAGCTAGGCCATAAAAAGTGCATGTGCGCACGTTGTTGGAGGGAGAAAAAAGTAGATCTACAACATAAAGAAAGCTTTCCCCTTACTTATCTATCAAAAAAGGTAATTTAACCACTTAATTTGGATGAATCTATGGTGCAAATGGGGTGAGGAGGAGGAGGCAGCCGAGACAAGCTTGGAGGAGGAGGTGAAGAGAATGAAGTGGGGAAAGTGAGTGTGGTAGGTGGCTGTCCAAAATATCTAGCTGGTCCCAGGTTACTAATGGCGCACCACCTACAAATGCGCCATTAGTAACCCTGGTTACTAATGACGCACCAGCTGGTGGTGCGCCATTAGTAGTTTTGCAAAAAAAAAATGTTAGTAGTGGCGCACGGGGTGAGTGGTGCGCCATTACTAGTTTGAACTAGTAATGGCGCACTGTGCCCTGGTGCGCCATTAGTATTTTTGAAAAAATAAATAAAAAAAGTTTGTTAGTAGTGGCGCACCATGGGTGTGGTGCGCCATTAGTGTCCATCACACTAATGGCGCACCAACACGGGTGCGCCACTGCTATATAGTAGTGGCGCACCACATGTCTGGTGCGCCATTAATGTCCATAAGATCCGGACGGCCGGAGTCTTCATCCTCAGTGGCGGATCACAAGTCTTGGTTGAGCCTTTGGGACACGATCGCGCCGGGCAAAGTTAAAATCCATATGTGGAGATTGATTCGGAACGGGCTTGCTGTGGGAGCGGAATTAAGGAGGAAGATCAAGCAGGGTGTCTTTTGCACTGCGTGTGGTCGGGAAGAAACAAACTACCATAGATTCTGGGGTTGCTATCATTCTGCTAAATTCTAGAAGATAACACAGTCGGAATTGGGAGCACCGGTGGCGATCCCGCTGGAGTCAGCTTGCTCCCAGAGTGCGTTGTCAAGATGGTTGATGTCGTGGTTCGCGGAGGCTACGGATGATGAGCGAGCGGTCATGGTTCAGGGTGCATATGCGCTCTGGCTCGCGAGGAATAATGCACGCGATGGGCAGCGGATCGAGGAGGCAGAGATGATAGCAAAAAGAGTCTTCCATCTAATGGGCGAGTGGCAATCGATACATGGCCGGAAGAGCAAGCAAAACACACCAGCGGTGAAGGAGAAATGGGGGCCCCCGGAGGAGGGGTGGGTGAAGGTAAACGTCGACGGAGCCACATCGAAAGGGGGTGACAACGGTGGAGCCGGGCTGGTATTTCGGAACCATGATGGTGCTTTCTTGGGAGGTTTTTGCCATGTCCTTCCACTGGGAAGTGACCCCGCAAGGACTGAACTTCTGGCGTGCAGAAGGGCCGCACAGGTGGCTGAGGAGCTGAACATCGCCAACCTACACGTCGAGATGGATTGCAAGGAGATCGTATGTAAACTTCAATGCACGCAAAAGGACTTCTCACCGCTATGGCCTGTGGTGGAGGAGGTCAAGCGTCTGCTGGCCTCGAGGGAGAGCTGGAAGATTTCGTGGGTTAGGCGTGAGGCTAATAAAGTTGCCCACTTGTTAGCTAGGGAAGCTGTTTTTTCTAAGTTAAGCAAGGTGTGGCTGCATGTGCCCCCAGATTTAATTTTGCTGACTCTTTCGGACGAAATCCCCGTGTGGGATGTTTAAATAAAGGTGGGACGGAATTTCAAAAAAGAAATCGTTATATAGTTGTATGTTTGACTACTAATTCTTGCTTCTTCTTTTTTTGTTAGCTTGGGCTCAAGTGTTTCTTTCTTGTGGACATCTGAAGGCATCGCTTCTAAACTAGAATGACATCTCACTTGCATGTCTATCTTGTTTCTCGAGGATTGCGCATACTCCCTCCTTTCATTTATATAGGGCCTAATGCATTTTTCGAGGTCAACTTTGACTAAATGTTAAAACAATAATATATGACATGCAACTTACACAACACATATCATCAAATTTGTATGTGAAACGAGTTTCGAATGATATAATTTTTACATTGTACATATCATGTACTATTAATCTTGTCAACAGTCAAAGACGGTTTTGAAAAAACGCATTAGGCCCTATATAGCTGGAAGGAGGGAGTATTTAACTTTACATATTGGTTACCAACTTCAAATTGCATTTGTCTTGCTCCCAATATGGCTATATGCCGATATGCCGAGCTAGTTGATTGTGAATTTTTTTCTTTTTGGGAATTTTGGAGTGAAAGAATAATATGATTTTATAGTTTACATCAAAGTTATCGATTCCGTGATCAGGAGGAAACAGTTCATCATTTGTTTCTTGCTTGCCCTCCCACAAAGTTGTTATGGTGCACAATTCATATGACATTAAATTTGCCTTCACCTACACGTACGTCGAATATGCTTGGTAACTAATTAGGGGGTGTATAGTATAAAACTAGGGCAGTGGGAGTTTGTGCTTTGCTTTGGGTTGTATGGAATTATATGGATCGTTGTGTTTTAACAGAACAAAGATCCACAACTTTTTTGCAGGTTAACCACCGAGCTACACGATGGATCAGTGTGTGGTCCTTACTTCATCGTGCGGAAGTGGGGGAGCTCGTGGTCTTTAGTTGCAACCAATAAGAGATTGTAGCACGGGATACATATAACCTGTTTGAATGGCGGTCCAATAGTAAGCTATGTGTATATATAACATATCCTATTTCTGTTGGTCGTGGTTGTTTTTGTTTTACTTTTCTCTGTGTACTTAAGTACTGAATTGTGAGACTTAAGCCTTTGTAAATAAATGGATGTGTGCATCGTAATGATGCACACAGGCAGGGGTAATCCCCCTTTTCCAAAAATAAATTAATGGAAGTTATTGATAATATTGGTTTCACAAGCAATTTCAAGCAGTTTTGTGCCATATTAAGTGTTTCATGTCTTAACTTGACATCTACATGTCACTCTAGTTAGTTTGTCCATGTCCTTTTTCAAAGAAATATGAACCAATAATTATTTATATTATTTTCAATCCAATTGCACATAAACCAGAGGCATTATACGACAATGCATCTCCCACGTATAAGCAACACAATTATCAACATAAAAGAAAACGAATACATGTAATGCTTCATAAATCATCTATGGTTATTGAATCCATGTGATCGAACTTAGATTTGAATTTATATGTGACCAACGTGCTATTTTCATACATTTTCTTGACCTCATGATTTATTTGGGTTTACGAAAAGATTTGAAAGTGCAAGAATCAAATTATGTCAAACATGTGTCCATAACTTTCCTGCATTGAGTATTTTTTTTAAAGTCTCACAATACATGAATAATGCAAGCAAAAATGTAAATATATGAGCTGTGTCTGCTCTTCGATGCCATGTAATGCTATTATAAAGTGCAATATATTTCATATATTCATTTTCTCTTTAGAACTTTGTTTGGTAAATCAAATGATTGTCATGTTTTGTATGTTGGTGTATGAATAATCTTCGTAGAACCCCCATGCTTATTGAATTCCTCTAGTCAAACTTGCTTTACTATCTATATTGTACATTCAAATCAAATACAGAGCAAAAGGAGAATATTTAATTTTAGTGAGGATGATGCCGTCAAATCTAACAGGTCGCACAATACTCAAAAAGACCTATAATGCACCATGGTTTTGTACTAACTAGATGCAATACGCATATGATATCCCTCGTCAGTGGTGTCAAGTTGCACACGACTTCGTTTGTTGATAATTTATACGATTGTCTATGCACTTTTTAAATGCCCATGGGGATGTACGACCCAACCACCTAGGTCAAGTCCTCATGAATGCGAATTTGGGTTCTTATTCTTTCACAAAAAAAACATAATTGTAGGGGCTTCCCGGCTCGTACCGCATCCATTAGAAAAAAACTTCTAAAATGTGTGCGCTATTCTGTTCAAGGTTTCGTTATGACACGCATAATTTCCCATACCTATGAAATTGGCACCTTGGTGGTTAGTTTTATAATGCATCCTAATTACTCATCTAATGAGAAAATGGAAGACACGGTGAATTAGCAATGTCATGTTATATCTTGATGGGATGCATTGTATCGGTTCATTGTCTTGTGGTGTAAATGATGGAAAATGCACTGACTAGTGAGGACATGTTATACCACCGTACACTATATTTGCATCATTTAGCTATTTGGATGATGTATTACTTCTTGCCATTGCATAGGAATTGTTTTCCAAGGTCGTATACCATTTTGAATCTTATCACGTGTGACATTGTACATGGCCGGGTAATGGGCTATTTAAGCCTCATTTGAGGTAACACCGAATCCAAGAGGCACGGGGGCATCTTGTTGGCAGCCATGCCCGACGGGCAAGGAAGAAGGGGGTGTAATATAGATTTTTTATCCATTGTTTAATTGGTAAAATATCCTAGTTATTGGTCAGTAGTCTTAGCCCTTGACAAAGCTATCTTATCCGAAAGAAGGTAGTCATAAAAAGATTACTATCCATTCTTACATGTTACCAGACCCTTGGCACGACTCATAACTAGTTGTATGCCCAGGACATTGCAAACACGCCAAGCAATCTCGTTGTTCATCAATGTGGTCTACTCACCTTCTTTATAAACTTCTTCTTCACCATGATTACATTAAGCACATTTTTTATTACTCGGAGAAGGGTCTTGGCCATGTTAGTGTAAATAGTAAGGTGCATCTTACACCGTTTTGGTGCATATTATACGTACTCACACAAAGGCTAAACTATACTTTTTAGCTATCATTATTCCCATAACTCCATGGCATAGAGAAGATACATGAATAACACTAGTTTTTCTCTGATATTGCGTTAGTTTTATTTAATGCTGCAACCTTTTATTGTTTCAAAAACAAATCATTTTTGTGTATTATTGTTTTCACTTGTAAAATATATACCCTCTGCTTGCTAATTTGTTCATAATGGTGTAACTATAATCTAAAGTTGTGATGTGTTTGCATGCTTATTGTAATCAGTTTTTGGAATGCAACTCAAATGATTTGATCGTAGTCATTCAAAAATACACAAGGAAGAGTATGTATTTCTCACCACCTATAGTAAAAATATCACCAATAAAATTGCAAACAATAAAAATACGACAAACAACTATGAACGACTAGAGTAAACCAAACATGCTAACGAAGTAGGTAATGTATATTTACCATATGAACTTCAATTTTTTTATTTTTTTACTATTTTCCTACTTGTGTTACTTGCATTTTTGACAAATGCTAAGTTTCGCTGCCACCAACAAAACAAAATATTTCTTGCCCGTGGGGGACCGGGTTGCGTGGCACCATGAGAAAAATGGAGAATTCTCGGTGAGAAGTGCTTACAAGTTGGCAGCATCGAGTCTTCCCCAATTAGCCCACAACCCTTCGAGTTCATCTAGTGATCCGAATGACCGAAGCATATGGGATCTCATCTGGAAGTCAAAAGTGCCAGGGAAAGTGCGAATTTTTGGCTGGAGGGTGGCTACCAATACACTAGCTACAAAAGAGAACAAGTGGAAACGGACACTGGAGCTGGATAATACTTGCAGCATTTGTGGAAATTGTATGGAGAATGAGCATCATGCTGTGATTATGTGTACAAAAAGCAGGGCCTTAAGGGATGCCATGAGGGAGATATGGAATCTACCTGATGAAAGCAAATTTTGGTACACAGGCGAGAACTGGTTACAAGTGCTGCTTGATACTGAATGCGAGGAGATGCGCACCAAAATTCTATTGCTTATCTGGCGATGCTGGCACCTGAGAGAAGACTACATCCGCAATAACGGAAGAGAATCAATTGGTGGCTCAATGCAGTTCTTGAAGCAGTACGAGGAGGACCTGAGAAAGGCAGCAGACTCAGCTGAATGGACGGATGGAAAAGTTACAAAAACATTCCATGGCTCCTATGCCCGGGGCGATGTACCCCCTGACCGTGCTGCTGAAGACACAGACGGACGGTGGATTCTGCCGGAACGCGGGGTAGCCAAAGTGAATACTGACGCATCATTCTCAGCCGATACAGGGGAAAGCAGTGCATGAGTTGTAGCACGGGACTTCCGAGGGTTTGTGTTTGTGTCTGTCTGTAAGAGACTGCCCCGGTGCCATAGTGTAGAAGAGGCTGAAGGCCGTGCTATTCTAATCGGGTTGCAGACCTTGGCTGGCTTATTCAATGGCAAAGTGGCCCTAGAGACAGACAACCAAGGAATCGCGAAAGAACTGTTGGCTAAGAACCCTACACGTTCACCCAATTATGGCCTAATCATGGACATAAAGAAAGCCATGGCCTCCTTCTCAGCTTGCAGTGTTAAATAGGTGAGGAGGAACAGAAACTCACTGGCCCATGGACTGGCCACGGAGACAAAAAACACAGGAGAGCAAACACTGATTTCTGACGTTCTGAATAGCCTCCGCTCCCTTATGCTCTCTGAATGTACGGCCCCGTTCTGAGTAGGCGTCCTACTCTGTTCTAAAAAAAAAAAATCTTGCCCCATGGTTGCTCAACTTCTATTGCAACCAATAAATGTTCTCGCATGCAATGCCTTTTCTTTGATGCAAAAAACTATATCTATGACAACGAGTGCGACTACATACATCTACATGGATATATAAAGCAGTCCGACGACTTCAAATTTCTTTGCAACATTTCCAAATTTGGGTTGCTCATTTCATGGAGACAGTGCTATCAGTGCTGCATCGTGTTCCTTAAAAAAATGTCAAATCATACACACATGTACCATATAATTACCTAAATCGATTGTTTAAATGCCGGTATTACAATCACAATGTAAGTACTGTTTAGGAGTTCCTATAGATTCACGAAGGACCATATTAATTTTTTCTTGATTATGGATCATATCATATATTTTTACGGTCCGGACAAACTGCAATGTTTTGAATTTGCATTTCAAACATGCTCAAAACCCATCAAAACTCAACTTCTGCAAGGGAAATGGCATCCATAGAATCAGAGTTGGTTCTCGGTGCTCTCTCCCCCATTTGTTGTTACTCAAATATTAAAATTTCTCCCAAAGCATGTGCACTCATGTTTACGTCGATGGTAAAAATCGAAGAGTCGACGTTTACAGTTCTTCAGCAAAGTCAATGGTGTGCATGACTACCCAATTCTTTGGCGAAGTCAATGTTGTCAACAAATACCTGCATGCCACATAGACATATTTGAGTCTCGGCTCGGTGAGCAATAATTGAACTAGCATGATGGGAGCAAGGTAATACCGTTTTCCACCCATCAGGGTCAAGCACAGATGTGATCTTGGTGCCGATCCCTGGCAAGGGACCCGGCTCCCGCACCACTTGCCCTCCGGACAGCTTCACCACCTCGGCGGTCTTGTAGACATTGTCGGTGCCTATCGCTATCTGTTAAAAACCAACATATCGAGAGCTTAGCGACACAACAACAATGGTTCCAATCATCTACGAATTGCAAAGGCAATGGAGTTTATCCATCCATACCTGACCATAGGCATTCCCCTTGTCATATTTAGCGACACCGTACTTGTAGGTCAGCTCCACAACTGCATTCCGGTCTTCGGGCCCATACCCCATCAACGCCACCGTATACTGCATCAGAGTTTAATACATCACGCTTTACAAGAAATTAGATACTCCATCCGATCCATATTAATTGTTGCTGATTTAGTATATTCTTTTAGTATAAAGTTATATCAACGACAATTAATTTGGATTGGAGGGAGTAGTAGATTGAGCAGAGTGATCACCTTGTTTCGAGGGTTATCTTGCTTTCGGAGCAGTTCCATACCATAAGCCTACAATTTTGCGACAATAAGTCACTCTGGTGATCACTGAGATACATTAAGCCGTTGAACTGCCATGAACAACAAGCATTTTTAGCTGCCTACCTTCTCATAGAAGCTTATGGCTCGGTCGAGGTCGCCGACACGAAGCATCACCTGGCATAGTGGCTCTCGAGTCCCTGGCCTGTCAAGGATCTCAAACTTGTAGCCATCGGGGTCTTCGATGAACGCGGTCACGGTCTTGCCACCCTTGACAGTGCCATACTCCCTTGTCACCTTGCCTCCCTTTGCTCTTATGATTTCAACCGTTTTGGCCACCTGTTGTGACCAATCATAAAGGTCCAAGGCACGTTACATTAGTGTTAACAGAGCACCATACTTGATTCTCAAAAGAAAAACAGAGCACCATACTTGTCACAACACAATTGCAAAGACTTGTGAAACGGTGCCTTACATCATCGGTTGCGATGCCGAAATGACCGAACCCCGCTCCAATATCATACTTGTCAACCCCGTAGTCTGCAGACGAATCGCCACGATCGACGTCAGCAACGATAATAAACTTACAGTAAGAATGTGCTTCTTTATCGGGAAAAAAGTGCTTATACTGTACGACACGGCATCTAAGTAAGAACTAACTGTATGTGAGCTCAACGACGAAATGGGCGTCCTCGCGGCCGTATCCGAGGAAAGCATTGGTGTACTTCTCTTCGGGTATGTCACGCTTCCTCAGCAGCTTCATGCCCAGGCATTCGGTGTAGAACCTGCATTCATTGGCCCCGTCAGAATCCTCCGGTAAAAAACGACATCACACCGGTGGTGCATCGCGGGTACTACGGCCGGCCGACTGACTTGATGGTCCTGTCGATGTCGCCGACGCGGTAGACGACGTGGAGGAGCCTCCGGTGGTCCTTCTTGGCCCAGGCGAATGCCTCCTCTTTGCTACAGAAGGTGGCATTAGCGTGCGCGGCGCCCGCCGAGGCGCGGAGCTTGGGCGCGCCGCTCCTGCTCAGCCTGATCGGCTCCGACCGCAGAGCTGTTGGATGAAGAAGCAGCAAGGAATGAACGGAATCAACCAAATGCAACGCAACGCTCTTTTTTTTTTTTTTTTGCTGTTCGGGCCTGCTGAAATGGAGGAAGGAACACATGAGCTCACCTGCAGCGGTGGAGAGGAGCATGAGGGCGGCACACGCGACGGGGCCACGGCTGACCCTCATCGTCGTCGGCGCGTGACGCTGGGCCGTCCGGTGTGCTTGCGCGCCGTGCGCTGTCGTGGCTGGCGCTTTCTTGCTATCGCCCAATTTCCCCTGTTTTTATGTACAGTATTAATTAAGGTATATTTTTCTGTTAAAAAAATGTTGAACATGCTACTCGGCTCTAGCAGGCGGGGCCCACCCATCACATCTCGAAACCAACGAGCAGTCGAGCAGCATAGGCTAACCAGACCAGTGAGGACTGGATCATACCTCGCCGGCTAACAAAAAAAGCTGAAAAGCTCGAAAACCACAAGCGGCACTAGCGCCGCGGCGAACCTTGTACAGGCTCACGAGAGTAAAAACTTATGAGAACGCAAGCTAGCGGCGGAGGACCGGGTCAAGCGGGATAGCGGGCGGGAGCGCCGCACAGATTGGCGCGGGACGGGGAGGGGAGAGGGGAGCTGACCTGCGGCGAGCGGGAGGAGGGAGCTGGTTGGAGTCGGCGTGGGGGAGGAAGGAGGGTGTCGTGAGTGTGGGAAGATCAAGGAAGGCTAGCAACAACAACGACAACAGGTGGGTGCCGAAAGGAGGCAGGGTGGGACTGGGTGCACGTAGGGCAGGGGGAGGGCACCCAAAATATCTACCTGCCCGCCCTTTGCCGACTTGCCGGCCCGCGTCGACGTGTACGATTACACGGCCGCGGCAAGACGGTGGTGGCCCTGCCGGATCCGTCTGTATCCTTCTAGTGCGATATAGGCCCCTTCTCACATGTGTGCCCGCCTACTTCTTTTTTCTTTTCAAATTTGCCTCGCCTCATTAATTATATATAAAGGACGTGCTACACGTCAGTCGGCGGATGTTTTTAAAAGATCGGCCGGGTCGCAAGCCATCGGATCTAGTGCAATCTCGCGGCCGAACGTCTTCCTTCACTTTTGCAACGGAAGTCGGGTGGCGAGAATCCTTTAGATACAGAGGTCTTAGAGCAACTCCAATGGGGCGACCCATTTCGTCCGCCCGCGTCCGTTTGGAATATATGGTGAACCAGGGAAGCTGTGTTTATATATTGATAGAATGCACTGATTTACTACTTTTGTGGAGTAAATAGTGGTCAACCCACATACCAGTGAGGGCATGTTGTATCATGGTACACTTTGTTGCAACAATTAGTTGTTTGCATGTTATATTACTTATTATTGCCATTGCATAAGAATTGTTTTCCAATGTCGCGGTTATCATTTCGACTCTTGTTATATGTCACATGGACGAGTAATGTGGGTTATTTGAGCATGATTTGAGGTAATACTAGACCCAAGGCATTGTGGCAACTTGTTGGTAACCACACCTCAAGGGCAAGGAAGAAATGGGCTAGAATATAAATTGCTTATTCTCCGGTTAACTGATAGACGATATATGCTCCCCCTTTTATTGGCCAGTTGGCTTAGTCCCTAAGAAAGTAATCTTGTCTAAAATGTTGCTCAGGTTGTATTGTAAATGAGAAATGTTCTCATGGGCAATACCTTTTCTTTGATGCAAAAGGATATCTATGACTTCAGATTTCCTTGCAACATTTCCAAATTAATTTATGGATATAGTGCTATCACTATGCCATGGTGTTTAAAAACCAGTCAAATCATACATACTCCCTCCGTTTCTTTTTACTCCGCTCTTCGCATATAAGATTTGGTCAACGTCAAACTGCACAAAGTTTGACCAAATTTATATAAAAAAATATGAACATCTACAATACTAAAACTATATAGTATGAACATACGTTTAATGGTGCATCTGATAATATTGATTTCATATTGTGAATGTTTATATTTTTTAATATAAAGTTAGTCAAACTCTACAAAGCTTGACTTTGACCAAACCTTATATGCGGACTAAAAAGAAACGGAGGGAGTACATGTACCACTAATACCTACATTCGCTCCTTAATGGTTGGTATTAAAAATCACATAAGTACCATTTTAGGACTTGCTATACACTATGGAGGCGGGCATATCGTTTATGATCCTGGATCATATTGTTTTTTACGGTCTGGCCGAACACATTCTTCTGAGCTACATTTCAAACTTGCTCAAATTTCCCCATAAAATTTGAACTTCTCCATGGGAAATGGCATCCATACAATTGGAGTTGGCTCTCGTTGTCCTCTCCTCCGTGTGTCGTTATTCAGAGATAAAAAATTCTCCCAAAGCCTATGCGCTCATGTTTACAAAAATGGTAAAAGGGTAAAGAGTTGATGTTTACGGTTCTTTCCAAAGTCAAAGTTGTACATGGTTACCCGCAAAAAAAAAGCTGTACATGGTTACTCCAGTTCTTTGGCAAAGTCAATGTTGTCAACAAACACCTGCATGACAAATAGACAAACATTTAAGTCTCAAACCGGTGAGCAATCAATGGTCCGAAGATCAGCATGATGGTGAGAAGGTGATACCGATTTCCACCCATCAGGGTCCAGGATGGCTGTGATCTTGGTGCCGAGCCCCGGCAAGGGACCTGCCTCCCGCACCACTTTCCCTCCGGATAGCTTCACCACCTCGGCGGTCTTGTAGACATCGTCGGTGCCTATCGCGATCTGTCAGAAAAAACCCAGCATACCGAGAACTTAGCGACGCAACAACAACTGGCGGTTCAAATCGTCTATGAACTGCAAATGCAATTGAGTATGTCCTTCCATACCTGTGCATATGCATTCCCCTTGTCATATTCAGTGACACCATAGTTGTAGGTCAACTCCAGAACGGCATTCTGGTCTTCAGGTCCGTACCCCATCATGGCCACCGTATACTGCACAAGAGCTTGTCCAGTTTAACACATGGCGCTTCACAAGGAATTAAATGATAGATTGAGCATAGTGATCACCTTGTATTCAGGGTTGTCTCGCTTCCGGAGTAGTTTCATACCACAAGCCTACAATTTAGCAACCAGATGTCACTACGGTGACCACTGAGGTACAACAAGCCGCAAAACAGTCAAGACCAACAAGCAGTTGTGAGGTACTACTTACCTTCTCGTAGAAGCTTATGGCTCGGTCGAGATCACCGACACGAAGCATCACTTGGCATAGTGGCTCTGGAGTCCCTGGCCTCTCTAGGATCTCGAACTTGTATCCGTCAGGGTCTTCGATAAACGCAATCACGGTCTTGCCACCCTTGACAGGGCCAGGCTCCCTAGTCACCTTGCCTCCCTTTGCCCTTATGAGTTCAACTGTTTTGGCCACCTGTGGTGACAAACCATCAACGTTCAAGGCACATTATTGTTCAAAATAGAGCATCGTACTTGTTACGAAATAATCATAAAGGCTCATGAAATGGTGTGTTACATCATCAGTTGCGATGCCGAAATGACCGAACCCCGCTCCGACATCGTACGAGTCAACCCCGTAGTCTGCAGATGAATAAGTTGTCAGGTCCACATTAGCAATGATAAAAATCACAGTGAGAATGCATTTGTTCTGTGTGCCATGTAGTAAGAATTACTGTAGGTGAGCTCGATGGCAAAGTTGGTCTCCTCGGGGCCGTATCCGAGGAAGGCATTGGTGTACTTCTCTTCGGGTATGTCACGCTTCCTCAGCAGCTTCATGCCGAGGCACTCTGTATAGAACCTGCAACCATGACCCGTCAGAATTCTCTGCTGAAGAACGACACCGGTGTTGCAATGCAGCTACTACGGCCTGCTGGCTGACTTGATGGTTTTGTTGATGTCGCCGACGCGGTAGACGACGTGGAGGAGCCTCCGGTTGTCCTTCTTGGCCCAGGTGAAGGCCTCGTCATTGCTGGAGAAGGAGGTGGCCGCGGCCTGCGCGGCGCCGGCGGAGGCGCGGAGCTTGAGCTTGGGCGTGCTCATCAGCCTGATGGGGTCGGACTGCAGGGCTATTCCAGGAAGCAAGAAACAGATGAACGGAATCAGCCAGACGCAATGCTCGTGTTCTCGGTCGGCGTGGAGGAAGGAACGTGAGCTTACCTGCGCCTGCGGCAGCGGTGGAGAGGAGCATGGATCTCCGGGGGACGGCTGCGGCGGCGGCGGCCGGGGTGGCGCAGGCGACGGCTCCGCGGCTGACGGCCATGGGGAGAGCCCTCATCGTGGTCGCAAAGCTGGGCCGTCCGCTGTGCTTGTGTGTTTGGTGGCGCTTTGTCGCGCTATCTATCCTCACTCACTTAATTTCCTGGCCGAGAATGCCGGCTCCGTCTGCCACTGTCATCGCTCCAGTGAGAAGCCGACACCTCCCCTCGTATGCAAGATTAGTACTCCCTCCGTCCGAAAAAGATTGTCCTTCAAATGAATGTGTCTAATATCAAGTTTGTGTTAAATACATCTACTTGAAGGACAAGTTTGGAACAAGTTTTTTCGGACGGAGGAAGTAGTTTGCTAGCTTGTTATGCGATATCTGCTACCAATTAGGAAATTTATTTTTTCTAGGAAAACCACAATGAGAGTGGTTTTTCTAGCTGTCTACCGGGTACGTGGATGCCACATGATAAATAATGAGATTCGTGTAGTATTCGGCGGTCAACATGTATAGGCAGGTTATGTACTGAAGCGCAACCCATGTGTACATCTGCACATGTTGCATACCATTAAATTTAACACAGCATGTGTTGGTTGCGGGGTTAGATGTTGCCTAGGTCATAGCATTTAAGCGAGGCATAGCTCTCCACTAAGCATACTTTGTTCCTGGCGGCTTGGGCGGGGGAACAGTACACTTTGTGGCGGCGGGGACATGGATCCGGAGTTTTTTTTTGAACGAATGCTCACGAAGAGCCCGACTTTGAATTAACAAAGCTATCAACTGGCCAGGAGTTACAACAAACAACCCAAATTATTGCGGTCAGAACGATACAATGGGGAACACTGGATTGAGACACTGACTACAACCTCCACAGGCAGCTAATGAAATGGAAATTAAGATTATAGCTTGCAAAGGCCGAGCACTCCACACTAGGATCATTTGTAGCAGAGCGAAGCAGCAGAGTAGGGCATAGCCGACCTTCGAAGATGGCCATGCTCTAGGAACACCTAGAGAAGAAGGGGAACAACAACTTCCTTCTCTATCACGAAGAGGGACCCTTCCCCCTCGCCATGGCTCGTAGGCGCCGCACCGTCGGGATTTCGAGAAGCTCACCCTAGAGCTGGAAGAATGCCGCCCTCAAATCGACAGGTGAACATAGTGCGACCACTTTGATTTGGGATATCCCTAGCCGGCCGCTCCGCCACGATCCATGCCTAACTACTTGGAATGAGCTTCATGGAATCGGACGACGAAGAGGAGGCAACTCAATCCCTCACCTGCAGAGCCTCCCGACCACATCCAGCCTCCCTAACGACGCCTCCAGCAAGGTCACGACGCGCAAGGCGCCGCCGCCGTCAAATCCACAGTGGATAAAGGGTTTTCACCCGGGCACGGGGGTCGGGGTGGATAGCAGGGGACCTCGGCTGCGTCCCCATGGAGGAAAGCAGCGCCCTTGGGCGTTGCCGCCTCCGGGCCGGCCGGACCGGCCAAGGTTTCCCATGGTCCCCTAGCTGGCCACCAGCACGCACCAATGCCAGAGCCAGAGAAAAAATCGCTAGCTCCCACCGACGGTGAGAGAGAGAGAGAGGCGGCAGGGAGAGGGATTTTGAACCTCCAGAACTGATGAAGAAACTTCGCGCCGTGGCCGAATTCCACCAGCCACCCGCCGCCCCGCGCGGCCAGGCACGCTGGCCAGCACCCCTACGAACACCGCCAACCGCCCGACGGCGCCGCCTCTCCGGCTGGGGCCGCTGTCAGTGTCAAAACCGGCGGATCTTGGGTAGGGGGTCCCAAACTGTGCTGTTAAGGTCGATGGTAAGAGGAGACAGGGGACACGATGTTTACCCAGGTTTGGGCCCTCTCTATGGAGGTAATACCCTACTTCCTGCTTGATTGATCTTGATGAATATGAGTATTACGAAAGTTGATCTACCACGAGATCGTAATGGCTAAAACCCTAGAAGTCTAGCCTGTATGATTATGATTGTCCCTATGGACTAAGCCCTCCGGTTTATATAGACACCGGAGGGGACTAGGGTTGTACAAAGTCGGTTACAGAGAAAGGAATCTTCATATCCGGACGCCAAGCTTGCCTTCCACGCCAAGGAGAGTCCCATCCGGACATGGGTGAGAGTCTTCGGTCTTGTATCTTCACAGCCCATCAGTCCGGCCCACGTCCAACAGGCCGGACGCCCGAGGACCCCTTAGTCCAGGACTCCCTCAGTAGCCCCCGAACCAGGATTCCAATGACGATATGCCCGACGCGCAGATTGTCTTCGGCATTGCAAGGCGGGTTCC
This sequence comes from Triticum aestivum, assembly GCF_018294505.1. Classification (NCBI taxonomy): domain Eukaryota; kingdom Viridiplantae; phylum Streptophyta; class Magnoliopsida; order Poales; family Poaceae; genus Triticum; species Triticum aestivum. The sequence goes on from NC_057808.1 coordinate 511,207,914, forward strand.
TCCTCGGATGACTTCAAAGAGCTGTATTCGGCCTTCCATTTAATGTCGTACCCATCGGCTTCTGTGCATCCACGGCTTCAGCTTCCACGTGTCGAGCGAATACGAGAGGTCAGGGTATTTTTTGCAGATAACACCCCGGCTATGTAAGAGAAGTGTCTATTTAAAGAGATTGGATCTCAGATCCGTCCCACACCACGTGGAAAATCCTCAGAGCTTGCTAGGAGGAACCATTCCAACATGGCTAGCGCTCCCAGTTCTTCCTCCCGTCCGCACGGCTCCAAAAAGGCGATTGGGAGAGATGTTCCGTATCCCACGGTCAGCTGGTGAAGCTGCAAACACAGGGATTCCTTCCGCCCGCGGATCTAGTCCCCGTTCGAGCAGGATTGACTTCCTCCAACGGCGGGGCTCAGGCTGAGAATTTCCCCAATCCATCCAGGGGGACGAGTGTGCTTCGTCCCCTACTTGCTAAGAGGCATCGGATTTCCAATCCACCCGTTCCTCCGAGGACTTCTGGAGTATTATGGCCTCCAACTGCACAATTTCACTCCTGCCTCCATCCTGCACATCGCGGGTTACGTTGCTCTTTGTGAGCTATTCCTGGGCTGTGAGGCCCATTTTGAATTATGGAGGAAACTATTCTGCCTCGTCCCTCGTAACCAAGAGGGATCAATATTCGAAGTGGGTGAAGCTGAGGTATGGCGCGTTGCCGGGACCGGATACCTGTCCGGCACGCCGAAGAAGGCGTCCGAAGAGTGGCCTTCCGAGTGGTTCTATATTGAGGACGTCGCCCTTCCTGACCCAGTCCGAATGGGTCTTCCCGAATTTTCAAGCGCTCCGTTGAAGAAACGCCATAGCTGGCGCCCTCGGGGCCTCGAGGAGGAAGATAGCGCGGAAGTCCGCCAATTGATGGGCAAGATAAAGATGCTCGCCCAGTCCGGACTATCAATAGTCGAGGTAATGGCGAATTCCATAGTGTGCGGGGTTCAGCCACTCCAATACAGAGGGCTTCCCATGTGGCACTATAATGGGGAAGATGACGCCTCCCGCTGCGGTCGGAAGGGTCCGGACACCCCCGCCGCTTTGGCCAAAATATTGGCCGAGCTGTACAAAGGGGAGAAAGAGGAATTCACTCGTATTAAACGTCGAGATGGATTTTCCATGTACAATCCTCCTAGCTGGGTGAGTTCTAATCCCACCACTTTACTCAATCCTCTTCCTGAGTCATTTTTAATGGACATTAACCCATCCATTTGTAACAGGAATGGCGGAAGGTTACCAAGGGGATCCATAGCCCCGCCCCACAGCCAGAGGATCACAACCGGGACCTTGACCCCGGATTCGAAGAGGATCCGGACATATTTGTGGAGCTTGAGGATGGAGTATTCTACCAGACGAGCTATGACGGCACGGAAGTGGCCATCATCGCCGATTATCCGGGGCTCCTTCCTGCCTCGCATGTAAGTAATCAAGAGACACCCTCTCCGAAAGAGCTTCCTCAATACGCCTCACCCACCGCACTATTTCGTGCTCCAAAGGGGAGGCGCCCGACGTCTCAACGTGCGCCAGAGGCATCTCCTAGGAGAGCGGTGCCCGCGCCAAGCAAATCTTCGAAGAGGAAAGCGGATGACAATACGGCAGAGCCTTCAACAGAGAGGTATGGTTTTTGATCATTCCCCCTGACATGTAGGAGATATGCCCTAGAGGCAATAATAAATGATATTATTTATCTCCAAGTTCATAATTATGTTTACGTTCCATGCTATAACTGCTATGGTTCTTGAGTCTGCAATAACACGAGGCTCGGAGGAAGACTCATATGCACGTATGGAATAATAAACGGTAAGAAGTATTCTTAGTCTGGCCTCTAAGACTAGCTCAAGTGTTGCATGATGGTTCTGTTTTCCCGATCATGGGCATGTCTATGCCAGCAACTTTGAGGGCACAATGTTAAGAGAACATTTGTGTTGAATCGACCCGGATTGATGTTATGCTATGAGATTCATTCGTCACAAGTTAATGGTAAATAACACATAGATGGTTAACGTTTGCATGATTCCTTAGACCATGAGAGTATCGAGTTTCTTCATGCTTGCTTCATGAACTTTGGGGTTTGTTAAACGTCATCCGTAATTGGGTGGCTATTACGGCGGCTTATGGGTTCATGGAAAAGTATGTCAAGTAACTTAATAGCTCAAGATTGGGATTTGCTCCTCCGACGATGAAGAGATATCTCTGGCCCGGTGTTACGGTATCCATCATCGTCTGGCCAGACACTTTGTGATTTGATCACGGGGATGCCGAAACACGGTAACGAGAAAAGAGAACAATACCGGTAACGAGGTAACTAGCATAGTGGACAAGTTGTTGATCCACGGGAATGCCAACATGTCTCACCTCGGGTATTTGTAACATATCGCGAAGCAACAGGAATAGCACACGGCAACTGGAGGTTCACTCGAATAGTTATTCGTGTGGGTATAGGGGTCAATATGGGTGTCCACGGCTCCGATGTTGATCATTGATCGGAAAGGGTTCCAGTCATGTCTATACTTCACCGAACCTATAGGGTCACACGCTTAAGGGTCATCTATCTGCTGAATACTAGACAAGGAGTCTGAGAGAAAATCACCGAAAAAGTTTCGGACACCGGAAAAGTTTCGAACAGCGGAAAAGGTTCCGCAGAGAGAGGTCATCGGATGAGTTTTGATGAAACTGAAAAGTTGTTTGAGGGGATACCATTAAGTCAAATTGGTTTCGGCACATGCCTGATAATTCTTGGAGGGTGCCAGAATCATTCTGGAAGATTTCTGGAATTTTCCGGGATAATAATCGGATATGCTCCGGAGCTGCCGGAACCACTTCAGATGCTTTTCGCAGATGAAAATCACTAAACCGGAATTGTTTCGGAACGCGTTGAAAATAATTTTGGTGGGTATTGGAAATGTTCTAAGCCCACACAAATATTTTCAGTTCGAACGGACGCTGAAAAATGTCGTCATGAATAGTGAAAGTGCCTTTTGGGATATTTTATGGAAAGCCACCTTTTGGGGCTTTACTCAAAAGATCTAGGGATGACATGGATGGATTGGGAGGCCCTCATGGGGGCCCCCCCAAGGGGTGTGGCCGGCCACACTTGGGGCTCCACCTTGGAGCCCCTCTTGTTCCTTGGTTTCACTCTTATGCCCTTGAGGAAGGACTTCATTCATGTGCATTTTGGGTTTTTGTGTTAAACTACCCTACCCCTTGGGATTTCCTATAAATAGAGGTGGAGGGGCAGCCCTCCACACTCATCCCTTGCTCTCATACACATGCCATGCATTATCTGGCTTCTTCTCTCCCTCCCACGAAAAGAGTTTCGTAGAGCCGTAAGGCTGTCTGGGTTCCGGCAGGAACTAGTTCTGGACGGCGAAGCCCTGCCGGATAGATGACACCGTATGTGTGCAACTCTGTAGAGAGATCGTAGTTTCGGTCTTAGTTTGTGAGTGCCTCCCGAAGGGCTGTCCGTGTGACCGTCCGAGTTTCGAAGGTCCTCCCGAAGGGTTGTCCGAGTGACCATTCGAGTTTCGAAGGTCCTTTGATGGGCTGTCCGCGACACCGTCCGGGGGGGCTGTTCGACCGCCTCCCGGAGGACTATCTAAGGAGCAGATGAGGGTATACATCCTCGCGGTTGGGAGGTTGTAAATCCTAGCTGCGGGGATCTGCACCACCGATCGTCATCGACTCTACTTCCCGCTGCGCTACGAGTCGGTAACGAAAAAGATCAAACCTTGTATGCAGTCTCCATAGTGGTCCTGGGCTGGTGCGTAGGTCGAATTTTTTTGTTTTCTGCTGCGTTACCCTACAGTGGCATCAAGAGCCGTGCTATGCGTAGATGCAGGTTACGATCTAGAATACATGGAGATGTATGGGTATTGCATAATATAATTTTGGAGTAGATGAGATCTATTGCTGAAAATTATTTATGCGGGTGACAGATGAAATCTGTTACCCGACGTTCTTGTTGCTTCCCAAGAATTTGCGTTTGCTCAATCTCGAGACAGCATGGTGGAATTTTACAAAGTTCTGGCAATCCGTGATCCTGATTGATCATGGAAGTGCTATCAGTTCTTTGGGTTCTGCCGTAGTCAAAAGAAAGATGAAATTCGCAGATGAAAGGGCATTGCAGATATGATCTGCACGGGGGTCATGCGTATGACGAAGTTTAGTATGGGGTTCAAGATTTTATTATCTCGTGCTTCATACACCCCGCAAAGTTAATCTAGCGACTTGAATAATCATACTTGATGATGGACGTTGGTAGCTTCGGTTTGTTTCGAAACCTTAGAAGCCACGGAAAACAAGTTTTTGCATGAACCGATTAGAAACGTCTAACTTGGTTTTGCAGGAGGGTTTGCATGTGCTTGTGATGTGGTATAGCAATGCTCATATTCAATTTGATTATGTATGAGATGACTATATGATGTAATTAACATGACCTGCGTGTCATGATTCGGCATTATGACTGGAGCCATATGATTGCACTTTAATGACCTGCGTGTCAACCTTAAGTAATGCATTTATTTTATCCGCTATGGAGATAGCGATATTATCTGGTGCATTGACAAGGTGGTGGAAATCTTCATGAAGGTGAACACCGACGCGAATGCCGAAGACGAAGAAATGAAAGACTTCTCCGTCAGAAAGGGCTATACCATATCATGCTATTATGAATTGCCTGAGATGTTTATCCCTTATGATGCACCCTTCTTGATTGCGCGGTAGTCGCCTTTTTATTAGGGTGATCTCTCACTAAAATATCAAGTAGTTAGTGTTCTCCCAAGTGTAGCACCGTCACGGCACCTATCTTTTCGGGGTGTGCCATGGATGCATGGGTACGAACGATTAGAGAAGTGTGAGGCGGGTGAGGTCAGACCTCGCAGCAAGATCACTTGGTTGTCTTGACGTTCATGGCATGATCGTCCTGAGCTCGGAACACACGCATCGAAAGATGAGCAAGAGTCACATAGAGATGTGATCGGCAAGTTGGCCTACCGATTAAAATTCCCGTTATGAGATGATGATTCTATGGCGATGAATTGAAGTCTGGATCTTGTATCACTCAAAATTAATTATGAGAGATATTGATTTGAGTGGGAGCGCACTGTTGAATTAACATGTTTAATTCTCAGTGCAATTAATTATGAACATTGTCTAAGTGTTTCTTGCAAAATAGTTGTAGAATAATGGCTCGCGTTTCCACCTTCCCTGTTAAAATTGAATAGCTGTTAAATATCTGGTTAAAACTTTACGATTGGTAACGTAATGTGAGGATTGTCCTCAAAAGTGCCGAGAAGGACTTTGTCCTATCGCATGCTTTCTGTATCCTCCCGCTAATGCTATGGATCATGTGACTCTCGTCCTTCGATCCAAAAGCTAGAATTCTGTTACGGTCAAGTGGAATATGTTTGCTTCCATGAAACCCAAACTTCGAAAGTTGGGATAGTTATATGATATTCATGGAACTGAAAATTATTTTCAGATACAAACAAAGCAATGTTTGTTTGCAAGTATTAGTAAAAGTGTTTACTATGCATTTGACTGTTGGGAAAGGGATCCAGAAGAACGCCTGTCATATAATGAAAGGTGAATAAAACAACAACTTAAAGAGAAAGGAAGTGTCCAAAGGGTGTTAGTATGACTTACACGCCTAGGAAGTCTGCGGCTAACGCCACTCTTAAGTTGGGTGCTTCTTTTGCGAGTAGGAGAAATACTAAAAGTTAAACTGTTAGAAGTATAAAGGCGGAAAGAAAGATGACTGGAATATCCAGCACATGTATGAATGTCATACAAGTTTATGATGTATAGTAGGCTGGTCAAAGATATAGTTCTTGGGAATTATGGTTAAACATGTTAATCACTAATTCTTGGGTATTGTGAGTTAATCACAAAGATACCCGCTCGATTGCATTCTGTTACAAATCAATGTAAGAGCTAGTATGGCCTAAAAGGCTAGCCAGGAATGAGGTTAAGGTATACACAGGGAACATAGTAAATGTTACTATACCTTCCATCGGTGTATTGCCGTCTGTATTTATTTTCATAATTCATTTAGAGTTTTACAAACTCTAGCCCATTGCATAAGGTATCTTGCAAGAAGGTTGTTCATAAGAGAACTTTTTATGTTCGATGTTATGAATAACAGAAGGGCCATACTTTCATTATGAATGAGATGTATGTTATGAGTATTGATAATAATACAATACCTCTGGGTTTACTTTCATAATTCATTTTAGAGTTTCATACACTCTAGCCCATTGCACAATGTTTGTTGCAAAAGAGTTGTTCATAAAAACAACAATTGTTGTTAAGTATTATGAAAAACATGAAGGGCCATGCTTCCATCCAAGATGGGATGTATGTTATGAATATTGATGGTAATATGATACATCCATAACACTGACGCTAAATGTCGCAAGACTAAAAGAATACCACACAAGTGTGGCACTACATTTGGTCACATTGGAGAAACCCGCATGGAAAATTCCATTATGATGGATTTTGAAGTCTTTTTTGATTTTGAATCATCTGACACTTGCAACTTTCCTCTGAAAAGTGAAGTGACTAAAATACCGTTCACAGGCCATAAGGAACGAACAACAACCTTATTTGTGATCATACATTTGATGTGTGTAGTCCGATAAGTGTTGTTAGTGGTGGATTTATTTATCTTCAGAAATGACTCAAGTAGATATATGGATATTTACTTGATGAGACGTAAGTCTGGATCTTTTGAAATCATTCAAAAGGTTTTCAAAAATGAAGTAGAAGTTATTGTAACAAGAAAATTATGTTTCTGCAATTTGATTGCACAAAGGAATATTTGAGTTACATGTTTAGCGAATGTCTGATGAGTTGTGAAAGGGGTTTCATAACTTGCACCTCCCGGAACACCACTGCAAGTGAAAAGTCTGTGGAGATGTAATCTAACATTTATGACATGGTAAGGTCAAAGAAGACATAAATAAATTTGTCATTATCCGTTTTAAAGTGATGCTTTAGAGACTGCGGCTTTTACACTGAAAAGAGCTACATCAGGTCTGTTGAAATGAAGTCATGGTATGGTACGCCCAACCATGTTATATCTTTTCTTAACATTTGGAATATGGGGCTTGTGTAGAAGGTTACAAACCTATTCCAAATCAGACAAGTGCTACTTTGTAGGTTATACCAAAATGTTGGGTATTCCTCCCTCACTATACCGAGGAAAATAGTTTTGCCGCAAAACGGTGTGCTTTTAAAGAGAATGGTTCTTTCAAAAAGGTAAGTGGGAGAATAGTGCAACTCGACGAGATAAATAGTATCTTCGTCATCAGATCAAAGGAAAGAGACATTGGAAGTAATTCCAGAGTTTCCTACTGCGACTAATACGGAAGTCTCTACAATAAAATGTATGAACTTTGGTCGAACTTGCAGCTGAACCATGTAGGCAAGGCTCGTGCAAACCTCTCAGGCGCGCAAACGAGATATTGTTGTTAGACAACATTATACCTACGATACACAAGGAAGCGTTGATGGGCCCTGACTCTGGAATTGGCTAAATGCCAATACAACCCGAGTTAGTTTCCATATAAGTGATTCGAGATTAAAACCTTGATACACCTTTCGGAAGACTTAGAGTCCAACGAATATTTATGGAACTTAAAACTGATACGGATAATTTTTTTATCCATAAAGCTCGACTTGTTGAAATAACAAGTTCAAGAGTTGACTACAATGAGGTTGTTTTCATCATAGCGATGCTTAAAGTCGGTTCGGGTTGAACTAGCAATTAATACATATTTCAATTATGAGATATGTAACATGGATGACAATAGGATTTCCATCTGATGGAAATGAAACCAAGGACTTGCATGTGTTATAGTCCAAGGCATTTTGTCTATCCAGAGGATGCTAGTAAGGGTGCAAACTTCAGAGTTCCAGCGATGGACAGAAGAGAGCAAAATGGAGTTGGAATCTTCGTGCTTTGATGAGATGGTCAAAGGGGTTTGACTTCATCAATGGGTAACGAAGATGCTTGTAATTCAAGAAAGTAAGTGGGAGCGTAATAATATTCCTAAAAACCTTGTGTGCTTGACACATTGTTAATTGGAAATAAATTTCTTGACATGAATTAGGACTTCATTTGAAAATAGTTTTTTGATGAAGTGCTTAGGCTAAATAGCCTCAATATTAGGCATAATGATCCATGGAGATAGATTTACCTAATAGGGCTAAGCAATGAATACATATTGACAAGGTGCTAAAACCTTTTAGCATTTAAAACCACCAAGGAGTGATTCTTGCCAGAGTCACATGGAAGAGTTTTTTGCAAGACTCGGTGTCCCAAAACACTGATGAGCAAAATACATGATGCAGATTCCACACACTTTTGTGTTTGGATTAATCATGTATTCCATGGTATGTAAAACAACCAGATATGTCCGATACTCCCAAGGTGTTGCGAGTATGGATACTAAGGTGATCAAAGTACTGATCGTGGGACAATACTGAAAGATGTCATTGAGTACTAGAGTAAGTACCGATGATATGTGTTCTCGCAAGCGGAGATCATGAAGAGTTCGTTGTAAAATGTTACATCGATACAGTCTTCATCTTTTCTCCATGCGATTTTCGATTTAAGTTAAGGGTCTTGTGTAATACACAATATGGTGGCATGGTAGTTGGAAATTGTTCCCAACAGGATACTGTGGCGAATTCTATAACAAATGGCTAAGTATGTTGACGCTTTAGAAGCGACAAACAAGATGTTGAATCATATAGTTCATTCATGAACTTAGTATGGTTCCAAGATGGCTTTTGTCAGGGACACTACTGCAGGTAGTTTCTCCATAACTCAGTCTGAGGAATCCAGGTTCGACATGTGATTCACATACATAAAAGCCAAGTCCGCACAAAATATGAATTTTGTGAAAGCGTGAAAACTCGAGGATATGCAGAGATAAACACGGAGCTGAAGTTGTCAGATCCGATGGACATCAGGCTATACCACATGAAGTGCATTAGCATTAACTAGATTATTGACTCTAGTGCAAGTGGGAGTCTGTAGGAGATATGCCCTAGAGGCAATAATAAATGATATTATTTATCTCCAAGTTCATAATTATGTTTATGTTCCATGCTATAACTGCTATGGTTCTCGAGTCTGCAATAACACGAGGCTCGGAGGAAGACTCATATGCACCTGTGGAATAATAAACGGTAAGAAGTATTCTTAGTCTGGCCTCTAAGACTAGCTCAAGTGTTGCATGATGGTTCTGTTTTCCTGATCATGGGCATGTCTATGCCAGCAACTTTGAGGGCACAATGTTAAGAGAACATTTGTGTTGAATCGACCCGGATTGATGTTATGCTATGAGATTCATTCGTCACAAGTTAATGGTAAATAACACATAGATGGTTAACGTTTGCATGATTCCTTAGACCATGAGAGTATCGAGTTTCTTCATGCTTGCTTCATGAACTTTGGGGTTTGTTAAACGTCATCCGTAATTGGGTGGCTATTACGGCGGCTTACGGGTTCATGGAAAAGTATGTCAAGTAACTTAATAGCTCAAGATTGGGATTTGCTCCTCCGACGATGGAGAGATATCTCTGAGCCCTCTCGGTGTTACGGTATCCATCATCGTCTGGCCAGACACTTTGTGATTTGATCACGGGGATGCCGGAACACGGTAACGAGAAAAGAGAACAATACCGGTAACGAGGTAACTAGCATAGTGGACAAGTAGTTGATCCATGGGAATGCCAACATGTCTCACCTCGGGTATTTGTAACATATCGCGAAGCAACAAGAATGCACACGACAACTAGAGGTTCACTCGAATATTTATTCGTGTGGGTATATGTAACATCCCAAAATTCTAAATTTTGGAATGTTATAATAAATAGATAGTTTTGATTGACTGTTTGATTGATTGAGTGAAACTGAGTGAAATTCGAAACTTTTGAAAGTTAAATGAGAGGGAATAAAAGAACTTTCCCAAACTTTCACTTTGCTTTTATGATCTCCGTGAATTCAAAATCTTTTCAAATACAAAACCCTTGAGTGAAGATGATATGACTTCTTCCATTTAATTAAATGAAAAGGGGTATTTGAAAATATTTGAGTTTCATTTGAAAATATTTCAAATTCAGAAAACTTTAAGCAACTCAATGATTTTCATGAGAGAAGATAAAATGAGTTCTTCAAAACATATAAAATATGAGTTGGAAGTTTAAAAGAATTAAATTCAAAGTCCCTTTGAATTTATTTTCAAATTTGGAGTTATTTGGGTTTTATTCAAATTATTTTTATCCAAAAATAAAATATATGTAAAATAGGGTAACATGATTTCCTACATCAGAAAATTGGAGAGAAATAAATTTGAATTAAATTTGTTATTTTTAAAATGATTTTTATTAGGTTTTATTGAACCAGCAGCACTCTTTGCTTTATTTGACTCTCTGTGTATTTTATTTGACTTTCGAAAAATGTTCATATCGTAAAAAACCTTTTTCTGAAATTTTGATGTATAATATGCCTATGTACAATATTATTTTTGTTTTCGTTATACAGTTTTCATTTCTGTTTCTAATAAAAAAAACTGTACGTGCCGCCCAAATTTTATCCGTCGCCTACGTGCACAGTGCATCCATGCCTGGCCATGTTGTATTTTTTTGGTTATGTGTTTCAGAATTTTTTTTTCTTTTTCTTAATTTTTTTCTTCCTTCTTTTAGTGTTTGAAAAAAAAAAATGTCGCACGCACGCGCGCGGCCGGCCGAAGCTTTAGGCCCATGCGCTTTTCTCTTTTTTTGTTTTTCGTCTACGTTTAGTCCCACATTGCTTAATCTTTGATCCCTAAGCCTCTTTTCCGCCTGAAAATATAGATCCATAGAGCCTTCAAAAAAATCATCCGATTTTGGGTTAAATCAATATTTTGGTTTGACTAGATTCATTAAAAAAATATTTTTCTCTTCTCCGGCGGGACTTCTGGAAGTTGTCTTCTTTCTCCGAAGTCGTCTTTTCTTTACCTTATAAGGTATCTTTTTTTTTTTTTTTTATTTCCATAGTTTATTATTTCTAGACTAGTACGGTAGAATAATTAGATTATCAATTAGTCTCTGTATTTATACATTAGACCTTGAATTCTTTTAGCATAATTATTTTTTTCTTCCGTAAAACAGCTTAGCCCTGATTTTTCAAGTTGCCATAACATTTTACTTGTTCATCCAAATTGGATGAAACCAGCGCCTATAATTTCGTCTTGTTTTCACCTATCCAGCGAACCTGTCACATCAACTTTTTGAAATTTTCAAATTTCGAAATTTGTTTCATACTCAAATTTCTTTTGATCATATCTTTTTATCCGTACCACCGTTTTCGATGAAACCAACGCCCACTTCTTCATTACGACCCCCTCTATCCAGTAATCCTACTTAAACATGTTTTTGAAAATTTAAAAATTTGAATTTCAAACAGATTTGTATTTGAACTTCATTTGATCGTAACTTGAGTTTTATAACTCCGATTTAGTTGATTCTTTTTCCAAATCAAAGCTCTTGACCTAAACTTTCTGCTAAGGCCAAATTCACATAATTTTGGTACTGTTAGAAATTGTTTTATGTTGCAAGAGTTATTTGATTGGTTTTGATGTCTTCCGAATTGTCTTCTTCGTTCTATCCGATCTTTCGAGTGATTGCTTATATGTGGTTACTATTGCTTGCTTATGATAGATTGACCGGAGTGTGATGAGTAGATCTATCCCGAGTTATGAGTGCGAATCATCTTCATCAACAGTACAAGGCAAGTTCACACTTTGATCATACCTCTTTACTGTCCAGTTTTGTTGCATTAGATCAATCCTCAAACATTTGCATGATTAGGATCTGATTAATATGTGGGTTTTGGGAAGTAGATGAGGTAGTACCTATTACCTGTTTTATTATCAAACCCTTGGGAGTTAATTCTACGTTTGCTTATATTGTTATTCTACGGACCGCAAAGAAACTGATTTGAGTATATATGTTCAGCCAGAAGAAGAAATAATGCCAAGGCATCGGATTATAGAAAAATCTGGATAATTCGAGACCTTAAATGCAAGGAATTATGATTTCCAAATTGGGGGATCAAAAGCAGATGCTCTGATCAAAACACAAGTAAGTTGAATAGACTTAGAGGCACAAACGGTGGCAATTTGATTGGTAGACAACCAGCTCATGTTCAAAATGACGTCCGAGCCGGAAGGATGAATTCTAGGCTCTAATTGAGGATTGCGAGCATTCGCAACAAATTGAATCAACGGACTCAAAATGATAATGACAAGAGATGCCAATAAGATTACGAGACTTAAGATTAATCATAATGCAAGTAAGCAAGAATTTCAAGAGCAAAAAGGCTCCTGAGGATTTTCGGAAGATCGAATGGTATTTTGAACACTTTTGTGAAATACTTGAATCAACTGGGGATGAGCGGATACTCGGTAAGTGCGAGAATTATCCGTAGGGGTATTCAGGTGACAAAGAACAGCAAGGCAGTAAGCTCAAAGGATTCTCGGAACAACAGATAGAATTTCGGGGTATCTTGTAATAACAAGATCAACTGGGAAACATTGTATGAATGGCGAGTATACGTTGTTATCCATAGGAGTTTATCGATGAAATGGAATTGCAAAAGCGATGAACACAAGTTCTCGGGTTATCAGCGGAGAGTATCTTCAGGGTCTTCACGTGCAGCAGACGATCATCAGTAATAAGGGGCTCTCCGGGTGAAAGTGATAACGAGATCCTAATGTTAGATTTAGCAAAATTCACTTAACCCGAATAGAAGAGAGATCAAAGTCCCAGAGTATAGACAAGGAGTAAAAGATCCTAATACCACCCAATGGCGACGTGGGCCCGTAAGCCACACAGCCATGTTAGTAAAAGTTTTTCAATGACTAGACTCGACTTTGGCCAAGGAGTTGTAAAGGGGGATTCCTACAGGCAGTCGGCTCTGATACCAACTTGTGACGCCCCCGATTTGACCGTACACTAATAATACACGCAAACGTGTACGATCAAGATCAGGGACTCACGGGAAGATATCACAACACAACTCTAAAAATAAAATAAGTCATACAAGCATCATAATACAAGCCATGGGCCTCGAGGGCTCGAATACAAGTGCTCGATCATAGACAAGTCAGCGGAAGGAACAATATCTGAGTACAGACATAAGTTAAACAAGTTGCCATAAGATGGCTAGCACAAACTGGGATACAGATCGAAAGAGGCGCATGCCTCCTGCCTGGGATCCTCCTAAACTACTCCTGGTCGTCGTCAGCGACCTGCATGTAGTAGTAGGCACCTCCGGTGTAGTAGGAGTCGTCGTCGACGGTGGCGTCAAGCTCCGGGGCTCCAGCATCTGGTTGCGACAACCAGGTAGAATGGAAAGGGGGAAAAGAAGGAGAAAAGCAACCGTGAGTACTCATCGAAAGTACTCGCAAGCAAGGAGCTACACTACATATGCATGGGTATATGTGTAAAGGGCCATATCGGTGGACTGAACCGCAGAATGCCAGAATAAGGGGGGGATAGCTAGTCCTGTCGAAGACTACGCTTCTGGCAGCCTCCATCTTGCAGCATGTAGAAGAGAGTAGATTGAAGTCCTCCAAGTAGCATCGCATACCATATTCCTACCCGGCGATCCCCTCCTCGCCGCCCTGTTAGAGAGCGATCACCGGGTTGTATCTGGCACTTGGAAGAGTGTATTTTATTAAGTATCCGGTTCTAGTTGTCATAAGGTCAAGGTACAACTCCGGGTCGTCCTTTTACCGAGGGACACGGCTATTCGAATGGAAACTTCCCTGCAGGGGTGCACCACATAACCCAACACGCTCGATCCCATTTGGCCGGACACACTTTTCTGGGTCATGCCCGGCCTCGGAAGATCAACACGTCGCAGCCCCACCTAGGCAATAGAGAGGTCAGCACGCCGGTCTAAATCCTATGGCGCAGGGGTCTGGGCCCATCGCCCATTGCACACGTGCACGTTGCGAACGCGGCCGAAAGCAGACCTAGCCTAGTAGGCGTTCCAGTCCAATCCGGCGCGCGCCACTCAGTCGCTGAAGTCACGAAGGCTTCGGCTGATACCACGACGTCGAGTGCCCATAACTGTTCCCGCGTAGTTGGTTAGTGCGTATAGACCAAATGGCCAGACTCAGATCAAATACCAAGATCTCGTTAAGCGTGTTATTTTTAAGTATCCGCAGACGCCGACCAGGGCCAGGCCCACCTCTCTCCTAGGTGGTCTTAACCTGCCCTGTCGCTCCGCCACAAAGTAACAGTCGGGGGCCGTCAGGAACCCAGGCCCACCTCTACTGGGATGGAGCCACCTGTCCTTTCAGCCCCCTCATCAGAATCACTTGCGGGTACTCAACGAGCCGACCCGACTTTAGTCACCACATGTGTCATGTATATAAAGTATATAGTATATACCCGTGATCACCTCCCGAAGTGATCACGGCCCAGTAGTATAGCATGGCAGACGGACAAGAGTGTAGGGCCACTGATGGAACACTAGCATCCTATACTAAGCAGTAGGATAGCAGGTAAGGGTAACAACTGTAGCAACAATGACAGGCTATGCATCAGGATAGGATTAACGGAAAGCAGTAACATGCTACACTACTCTAATGCAAGTAGTATAGAGAAGAATAGGCGATATCTGGTGATCAAGTGGGGGGCTTGCCTGGTTGCTCTGGCAAGGAAGGGTCGTCAACTCCGTAGTCGAACTGGGGTCGCCGGCAGTCTCGGGGTCTACCGGAAAGAAGTAACGGAGGGGGAACAAAATAAATAACAAAGCAATCAAAGCATCACAAAGCGTAACATGGCAATACGCGGTGCTAGGTGTGCCCTAACGCGGTAGTAGGTGATACCGACGAAGGGGGGAAACACCGGGATGTGTGGTGAACGAATGGGCTGCGTATCCGGATTCGTCTTGTTGTTCTGAGCAACTTTCATGTAGAAAGTATTTTCATCCGAGATACGGATTAAAAGATATGATTTTCAAAAGAATTTATTAATTTTTAGAATTTAATTAATTATTTAATTTAATTCGAAACTGGATTTATGACATCAGCATGATGTCATGCTGATGTCAGCAGTAAACAGGGGTTGACTGGTCAACCTGACCAGTGGGTCTCACTGGTCAGTGACACATTTTAATTAAACATATTAATTAACCTAATCAGGATTAATTAGGGGTGGGCCCCACTGTCATTGACTACTTAATTAGCTAATTAGGTTAATTAGGTAACTAATGTTTAATTAGTTTAATTAGTTGTTTAGTTTAATTAATCAAAATTAATTAATTTAGATAATTAATTGTTTTTATTGTTATTATTTATTTATATTATTTAATTCTTTTTTTATAAACGTTCTCAAGGGGGCGTGGGCCCTGGCTGTCATAGGGCCAAGGGCGAATCGGGCAAACGGGCGTGCGGGCGCACGGGTGTGGTGCCCGTGGCCGAGTCCGACCACGGGCGCGGCCGTGGAGAGGCCGGCCGGCCGGAGCGCGCGGGCGGCAGAGGACAGCGGTGGCGGCGGCGGCTTGGCCGGAGCAGAACCGCGGCAGGGGACGGGCAGCGGCGGCCACGCGCGGCCATGAGCGCGTGCGGGGGCGAGGGTGCGGGGCCGCGGCACGGGCGAGGCGCGCGAGAGCATGCGCTAGGCGGCGGCGAGCGCGGCGAGTCGACGAGCGGCGAGCATATGATACCGATCCAGGGATGACACTTAAGCACAGAGACTTGATCCATTCGGGTCGGGTCGCTACAAGATGGTATCAGAGCATATGTTGACTGTAGGACGTGACCCTAGAAACTGGCAAGCCCATAGGAAAATATTTTTCTCTACAACTTTCTTTTCAAAAGGATCTTTTACCTCTCTTCTCTTCTGAGCTTATACAAAAATTCCCTTTTAGTGAGACTATACCCCTTTCCCCTTTTGACCACACGAAGATTCGACTGATGAGACCACTCCAAGAAGGACAAGATATCGGACAACCAAGACCACTTCGGAATGAAGAGTATTTTATCGAGCATTGTTATAATTGGAACTACAACGGTTAAAGACTCTGAAGACTAGGAGAATTTGAAGGCTCTGAAGAATTTCCAGATTGGTATAGGAAGGCTACCCTTATGGAACTTGGCAGACTATGGAAGCCGTCAATACCCGAGACAAAGGCGTATCGGAGAAAGACCGGAACATGGAGCATTAGAACTCAAAGTTTTTGTTAAGAAAACCCAAAGACAGGAGATATTAGTTATGGAATGAAAGCTCATGGCAGTAACATGGGCATAGACACGACTGACCATGGTGTTATTACCCGTTTATGCTATTGTCACCGTGCGGAGTTAAGCATGCAGATGCATGGAAGGATTGGATGGTAGAAAGCTGATGGAGCATCTATCAGCAAAGGATGCAGTTTTAACCTTAGCTGGTGTATCGCCAGGATCTGGAGTATTACATCAAGGGTTTTAGAATGGACTTTAGGAAGTCATATTTGACAAGGAGGCAATTCGTGAAGAACCCAGGAACCAGAAGCTGAAAGTAGCCAAGCCGGAGGAGCTAAGACCTCGAGATATCAGAGATTGGTCAGGACCTGAAGGACAGTAGGACCATGGTTCCTGCCAAGGATGTTGAAACCCGGAAGTTTGATTATAACTCCAGAATATTGAAGGACGTCACGAGAGACTTCGCGTCAACAGAGATGATCTGGCAAAATAACTTGAGAGAGACAAGCACGATCGGAACAGGCCATCGGAGACATGACCAAGACTTGAAGAGTTGGATGACGTTGAGATTTATTGACCTTTAGAAGACCAAATCCCTGTTATATACTTGCGTTAGATGCGATGTTTGTGAGCTGTCATTTGTTTGATGTTTTTTCCCGACAGCCACAAAATAAAATCTGTCTTTTTAAAACCATTGTTTGCATTGTGTGTATCCCTCTCTATTTCTCTTATCCCACCCCAAAACCCCTGGACCCCATAAAGGATGAATGGAGATGAGCTCATATTATCTGGACTGATGAGTCAATTGGAGACGGACCGATGGATTCAGAACATGGAGGATCACATGAAGAATAACCCTATAGCCGCAAAGGATATGGCCCAGCATGCTCTTCAATGCTTTGAAAGAGGTGCTGCTACTTGGTGGAAGATGTACCAAACCATCAATGGATGGCAAAGAGTAACCACTTGGAAAGAATTTAAGTTGACTTTGCCAAAGTCTCGGTTTGTGTCCCAGAAATTGAAGCTTTATGGAAGTGGTGTGAAGAAGCCTTGTGCATGCAAGCTCTGTGGAGAAATAGGACACAAACATAAGGAACACAAGGATGAAGGCCCTAATTGTGAAGGAAGTCACCCAGCTGAAGAATGCCCAACTAGGCAGATTACTTGTTTCTTGTGTGAAGGGACTACCCACTACCCTGCTTAGTGTCACATTTACCCCATGGTACAGCGAATCATCCAGCAGAAGAAAGAAGCAATGAAAGGAGTCCTCAAGGAAACTTTAGAAGAACCTGTGATGAAGGAAGAGGTGGAGGACACACACAAAGGAAACAAAATTAAAGCCTGCACCAAGTCATGCTATTCATGTGGAGAAGAAGGACACATCTCCCAGAATTGTATGAATGGGGATCTAGTAGAATTCCCAACAGAGGAAGTAGAGTATGACCCACAGGAAAAAGAAGCCCTGATTGGAATGGACAAGTCCAGAAAGAGAAGTAGATCGGATTCCAGGAAGGACCTGAGTCATATCACCTGTTTCAGGTGCAAGCAGTCAGGGCAATACTTCAGCAGTTGCCCAAAAAGGAAGCCGAGGACCCAAGGAGGCTATGTAATCATGAGGAAACCTCGAGACTTGTCAGAAGTAATATGTTCCTTCTGTAATGAAGCAGGGCACTTTGCAAGAGATTTTCCCAAGGAGAAGGAGACTCGTGCTAAATAGTTGAGTTGCAACAAAAGGAGTATAGTAGAAGTAGTGAGAACATCTCTATTATTGAGGTGTTGAGGTGAGGCCTGTAATGGAAAAGCAAGAGATTGTAATCGTTGGAGAATCAATAAGGTTATCATCATTGGTACTGATTGGATTTTATGAGTTGTTACTCCATGAAGAAAGATTTTGACCATTTTCGAGGATATGAGAAATATGGTCTATGGAAGAATTGGAGCATTTTAAGGGTGGTAGTACCCTGTGAGGACACTAAACCCCTGGAGAAGATAATGATATTCCACGGAGTGGATTTCGGACTAAACAAGTATGAGTTTTATCTCGATATGTTGGATACCCCCAAGAGTATGAAGGGAGGAAGAATGATTGGATGTAAAGGAGGTGTGATGTTGGTAATATGGAGCAATTGTAACTCCATGATGAGTCTGAGTAATCACGTCTTAGCTTGGTACTAATAGAAGGAAGGGAGACAGAACAATTGGATGGATTTAAGAATACTAGGGAGTTGGATGTTGGATGATGAGTTCAAGGTTTGCAAGTGATGAGATGGGCCATAACCCACAGGCCCAGGACCTGCCAAGAAGCAAGCACACTCTTGCTGAAGGAAAAACCTTGGAAGAGGATATACCTGTATCAACCGACGATTTTATAGGAGTTTACGCAAAACCTGAGAGTTGTGAAGGAACGATAGATGTTTGTTTGGCTTGCAGAATCCATGGATTTATCCGAACCTGGTTCATCGACAAGAGAAAATCTGCAATGCTTGTGAGGATGACCGAGTGTTAGAATGCGAGATTCGCTAAACCATATACAAGGTAATGATTTGGGTGCGGGATGGATTGATCACCATACCGACTTACTCTTATTATTCGCCTTGCTATGTGGGATGGAAAATCTGAGTGACTTGCCTATAGTAGAGAGACGACGATCAAAACCTTGTTTAAACCTTAGAATGGTAAGATAATTTTCCCCCTATACAAGGCAGTTGTTGCCAATCGTAGTATATACGGTGAGAATGAAGCCCAGACCCATTTCCTGCAGGAGAAACCATAAATTGATGACCACCATGAGATATCGATAGCTGTTTAGTATTGGCGCCAGACCCGTCAGCTAAGAAGAACCAGTCACAGAGGAACCTTACCAAGATGAAAGGACATAAGTATTGAGGAAAAGGTTATGCCACTACCGGAAGAGCCCAGAGAAGGAATTTTCCCGAGAATTTGAGAAGACCGGCCCCGTCAAGAATAAGGATGGAGTATATGAGT
This sequence comes from Triticum aestivum, assembly GCF_018294505.1. NCBI lineage: Eukaryota > Viridiplantae > Streptophyta > Magnoliopsida > Poales > Poaceae > Triticum > Triticum aestivum. Next base: position 511,227,188 of record NC_057808.1, read on the forward strand.
ATTGATGGGACCGTAACCATGCTTCTAAGGGTGGTAGCACCCCAGACCCCTGAGATGATCGATGGATTTTGAGGAGACCCCAAACCTAACCTGTTTCTTTCTAGCCTCTCCGAATCTCGAGGACGAGATTCATTTTAAGGGTGGTAGGTTTGTAACATCCCAAAATTCTAAATTTTGGAATGTTATAATAAATAGATAGTTTTGATTGACTGTTTGATTGATTGAGTGAAACTGAGTGAAATTCGAAACTTTTGAAAGTTAAATGAGAGGGAATAAAAGGACTTTCCCAAACTTTCACTTTGCTTTTATGATCTTCGTGAATTCAAAATCTTTTCAAATACAAAACCCTTGAGTGAAGATGATATGACTTCTTCCATTTAATTAAATGAAAAGGGGTATTTGAAAATATTTGAATCTCATTTGAAAATATTTCAAATTCAGAAAACTTTAAGCAACTCAATGATTTTAATGAGAGAAGATAAAATGACTTCTTCAAAAAATATGAAATATGAGTTGGAAGTTTAAAAGAATTAAATTCAAAGTCCCTTTGAATTTATTTTCAAATTTGGAGTTATTTGGGTTTTATTCAAATTATTTTTCTCCAAAAATAAAATATATGGAAAATAGGGTAACATGATTTCCTACATCAGAAAATTGGAGAGAAATAAATTTTAATTAATTTTTGTATTTTTAAAATGATTTTTATTAGGTTTTATTGAACCAGCAGCACTCTTTGCTTTATTTGACTTTCTGTGTATTTTATTTGACTTTCGAAAAATGTTCATGTCGTAAAAAACATTTTTCTGAAAATTTTGATATATAATATGCCTATGTACAAATTTATTTGTGTTTTCGTTATACAGTTTTCCTTTCTGTTTCTAATAAAAAAAACTGTACGTGCCGCCCAAATTTTATCCGTCGCCTATGTGCACAGTGCACCCATGCCGGCCCATGTTGTTTTTTGGTTATGTTTGCAGAAAAAAATATTTTTCTTTTTCTTAATTTTTTTCTTCCTTCTTTTAGTGTTTGAAAAAAAAACTGCCGCACGCACGCGCGCGGCCGGCCGAACTTTAGGCCCATGCGCTTTTCTCTTCTCTCTTTTTTGTTTTTCGTCTACGTTTAGTCCCACATTGCCTAATCTTTGACTCCTAAGCCTCTTTTCCACCTATAAATATAGATCCATAGAGCCTCCAAAAAATCATCCGATTTCGAGTTAAATCAATATTTTGATTTGACTAGATTCATTAAAGAAAAATATTTTTCTCCTCACCGGCGGGACTTCTGGAAGTTGTCTTCTTTCTTCGAAGTCGTCTTTTCTCTACCTTATAAGGTATCTTTTTTTTTACTTCCGTAGTTTATTATTTCGAAACTAGTATGGTAGAATAATTAGATTATCAATTAGTCTATGTATTTATACATTAGACCTAGAATTCTTTTAGCGTAATTATTTTTTTCTTCCGTAAAACAGCTTGGTCTTGATTTTTCAAATTGCCATAACTTTTTACTCGTTTATCCAAATTAGATGAAACCAGCGCCTATAGTTTCGTCTTGTTTTCACCTATCCAGTGAACCTGTCACATCAACTTTTTGAAATTTTCAATTTTCAAAATTTGTTTCATACTCAAATTTCTTTTGATCATATCTTTTATCCGTACCACCATTTTCGATGAAACCAACGCTCACTTCTTCGTTACGATCCCCTCTATCCAGTAATCCAACTTAAACATGTTTTTGAAAATTTAAAAATTTGAATTTCAAACAGATTTGTAGTTTGAACTTCATTTGATCGTAACTTGAGTTTTATAACTCCGATTTAGTTGATTCTTTTTGCAAATCAAAGTTCTTGACCTAAACTTTCTGATAAGGCCAAATGCACATAATTTTGGTACTGTTAGAAATTGTTTTATGTTGCAAGAGTTATTTGATTGGTTTTGATGTCTTCCGAATTGTCTTCTTCGTTCTATCCGATCTTTCGAGCGATTGCTTATGTGTGGTTACTATTGCTTGCTTACGATAGATTGACCGGAGTGTGACGAGTAGATCTATCCCGAGTTATGAGTGCGAATCATCTTCATCAACAGTACAAGGCAAGTTCACACTTTGATCATACCTCTTTACTATCCAGTTTTATTGTATTAGATCAATCCTCAAACATTTGCATTATTAGGATCTGATTAATATGTGGGTTTTGAGAAGTAGATGAGGTAGTACCTATTACCTGTTTTATTATCAAACCCTTGGGAGTTACTTCTACGTTTGCTTATATTGTTATGCTATGCTAGTAGACGTGGATTGGGTGAGTGTATCCATGACAAATGTGAGATTGTTAATTAATAGTTTACTTAAGGTGGCAACTTAAACACACATCTGGGTCGACTGAGGCACCTGGGTATTCCAGTGATTGCCTGTTTTTTTATGGACTGCCACCCAGGCTCAAAGGGATCATGAGATTATTCATGCTAGAAACTTCCGTGTGCAGCCGCAAGCTATTATGGGCTCTAGCATAGTTGATTAAGTCGTGTGAACTCTTACAGTGGTAGACTAGCAGATGTAGGGGAAAGTAGGTGTAACTGTCTACCCGATCGTAAGGTGCAAACGCTTCTGAAAGACTATGTCTCGGTCATCCGTTTCTCAAACACCATGTAGTGCGAGAAATCCAACGGAGGAGATCGAGTCTTGTGGGAAAAGTGCGCAAACCTCTGCAGAGTGTACAAACTAATCATGGTTAGCCATGTCCCCGGTTATTGACATCTTGAGTATCTAGTACTTGGATTATCATGTGAATCTCATCATGTTGCTCTAATTAATTTTGTTGGGTTTAATGATGATACTTAATTGGGATTGAGTTGGGTGAACCTTCTCAATGTTTAACAACCACCATGATAGTTAAATAAAATTTATTCCTTTGCAGTAGGGAAAAAAATTGGCTTTACGCAAAACTGTAACCATAGAGCTTTCCACCAGCCAAATATGCATGTAGTGATAGCCTTTATTCATCATTGCTCTATGGTGTGAATTTGCCAGTACATTCAATGTACTGACCCTTTGTGGCTGCAACGTCTCATGTTGCAGGATATCTTACGACGAGTAAGTGATACATTAGGGTTACGATTTCTACACTCAACTTTGCCGTTGGTGTTGATGGGAATCCACAACCTTGTTACTTCCGCTATTTGGATTGAGGTAATAGTATTTACGTTACTTTATACATGTGATTTACCTCTGTTATAAATCCTCGAGTACTGTGTGTGTCAGCATACCGATCCAGGGATGACACTTAAGCACAGAGACTTGATCCATTCGGGTCGGGTCGCTACAGTATAGGGGTCAATATGGGTGTCCACGACTGCGATGCTGATCATTGATCGGAAAGGGTTCCAGTCATGTCTATACTTCACCGAACCTATAGGGTCACACTCTTAAGGGTCATCTATCTGCTGAATACTAGACAAGGAGTCTGAGAGAAAATCACCGAAAAAGTTTCGGACACCGGAAAAGTTTCGGACAGCGGAAAAGGTTCCGCACAGAGAGGTCATCGGATGAGTTTTGATGAAACTGAAAAGTTGTTTCAGGGGATATCATTAAGTCAAATTGGTTTCGGCACATGCCTGATAATTCTTGGAGGGTGCTAGAATCATTCTGGAAGCTTTCTGGAATTTTCCGGGATAATAACCGGATATGCTCTGGAGCTGCTGGAACCACTTCAGATGCTTTTCGCAGATGAAAATCACTAAACCGGAATTGTTTCAGAACACGTTGAAAATAATTTTGGTGGGTACTGGAAATGTTCTAAGCCCACACAAATATTTTCAGTTCGAACGGACGCTGAAAAATGTCGTCATGAATAGTGAAAGTGCTTTTTGGGATATTTTATGGAAAGCCACCTTTTGGGGCTTTACTCAAAAGATCTAGGGATGACATGGATGGATTGGGAGGACCTCATGGGGGCCCCCCAAGGGGTGTGGCCGGCCACACTTGGGGCTCCACCTTAGAGCCCCTCTTGTTCCTTGGTTTCACTCTTATGCCCTTGAGGAAGGACTTCATTCATGTGCATTTTGGGTTTTTGTGTTAATCTACCCTACCCCTTGGGATTTCCTATAAATAGAGGTGGAGGGGCAGCCCTCCACACTCATCCCTTGCTCTCATACACATGCCATGCATTATCTGGCTTCTTCTCTCCCTCCCACAAAAAGAGTTTCGTAGAGCCGTAAGGCTGTCTGGGTTCCGGCAGGAACTAGTTCTGGACGGCGAAGCCCTGCCGGATAGATGACACCGTATGTGTGCAACTCTGTAAAGAGATCGTAGTTTCGGTCTTAGTTCGGGAGTGCCTCCCGAAGGGCTGTCTGTGTGACCGTCCGAGTTTCAAAGGTCCTCCCGAAGGGCTGTCCGAGTGACCATTCGAGTTTCGAAGGTCCTCCAATGGGCTGTCCGCGACACCGTCCGGGGGGGGGGGCTGTTCGACCGCCTCCCGGAGGGCTGTCTAAGAAGAAGATGAGGGTATACATCCTCGCGGTTGGGAGGTTGTAAATCCTAGCTGCGGGGATCTGCACCACCGATCGTCATCGACTCTACTTCCCGCTGCGCTACGAGTCGGTAACGAAAAAGATCTAACCTTGTATGCAGTCTCCATAGTGGACCTGGGCTGGTGCGTAGGTTGAATTTTTTGTTTTTTGCTGCGTTACCCTACATGACAGTCACATCAAACTGTGACATTATCCGTTGTGTCTTATCAGGAGAAGCGTTCATCGGACTATGTCCGGGGATCTTACCGGCCGCGCCCCCACAAGTCAGGTTCCCGACCCTGCTTTAAATGTGAGGGCTGATACGGGAGTGACGCCGGATTGTCCTTCGGCAGAAGAGTCGGATGATGTATCCGTCACAAACTCCGAAGTGGAGAGCGCTATGAATCACCGGCGCCGGTGGGCCGCTCTTCGCGACCCCGGTTTTACAAAAGAGGCATTCAACGCCTTCAGCTCGGCTGATGCATACATCTGAGCTGCTCGAGATGGGCTTACCAGAGCCACAAACCAGCATTTGAAAGATATGCGGGTAAGTACACGTACACATTTGTACAAATCTGATAATTATATACCAGTAGCCCCGAGACTTGAAGCAGTGGATACAACCGATTTAAGGATCATTGCATAACCAGGTGCTCACGGAGAAGAATGACCTGTTGTCTCAAGAGCTGGAAAAGTGTCGGACCCAGCTAGCTGCTGCTACCGCTGAACTGGAGAAATCCAAAAAGGCCTCGCCAGGTAATGTTCCCCTCTATCGAGAAAACATAATTATATACCAGGAATATTAATACTTTTTGCATTCCCCATGGCAGGATCGTCAGATCAACTGAAGGAGGCCCTGAAAGTCGCGCAAGCGGGTGAACAAGAGGCCAAAAGGCAAATGGTCGCGGGCGATCGTGTGCTGACACGGGTCAGGGACGAGATAAATAAGCTGCAGGATTCCAACACCCAGCTGGGCGAAGAACTAAAAGATGTGCGAGCCCAGCTGGCCAACTCCGTGAAGGAGAATAAGAGACTACGAGGCGGCATATTTCGTATGCTTTTCAAACTTGCCTCCCTATAATTCGGCGAGGACAGGAACTGACAGATTTATGTCTGCAGGTATGCTGACTGGCCGTCCTGAAGAGGAAATGTCCGGATCTCAAAGCGACCTGCTACAAGAGCTGTCCCAAATGCACGAGCGAGTTCGGCAAGCAATGCGAAGTGTTGCCAAGGCTTTATGGCCATCCGCCTCCCCTCCAGGAAGTATGGCGGAGCTCGTGGATCTATTCAAAGGAGCACGGCGGCGTATTCGATTATGGAAGATATCAGCCTGCCGAGAAGGTGCGCGAGAGGCCTGGGCCATGGTGAAGACACGGTACACCAAGCTTGATCCAAATCATATGGCCCGGGTCGGGCCTAAAGGGTCAGATGGAAAATAAATTCCAGTTAGTTTAGTATATGACCAAGTAAGGGTAGCCGCCAAATATTCCCAACAGGATCGTAAGCTAGACAGCCTGTTAGATGCATAGAGGAAGAAGTTTTTGAGTCCAAGTGACTATGTACTTTAATTGACATAATTGTCTCTAGCCGGATTGTAAAACGATTGTCATGGCAGACCTTTTCGCTTCGACCTCTGGACCCGAAGGTGCGGAGTGTTTCCGAATACCTGAGCGACAAGATAGACCGGGGTGTGCGTGGAAACCAGGCGTAGGGGTCATAGTCGCTTGAACAGACAAGTTGTATCCGGCTAGCTATGTTATATTACATTGGAATTGTAAGAAACATCTTCCAGAGAGAATAGTTCCGTTAAGGGTTCCTTTCCCTGGGTGAACATGCGTAAAGATGCATGTCCAAACTATGATTGAAAAATCACAGTATACGTAACATCTGGGGGTTCATAATGTAATGAGTGTGAAAACATCTTTAGTCCGCCGACCGAATATTCCCTTAAGAACGCTAGCTTTCGGCTTCACCCAGTCTGAGGTACACATCCGGATGACCCGGAAGTAACAATCGCAGAGGTGCTCCCTTTATGCCCTAGCAAACGGGAACGTAGGGCATAAGCACAGGAGCCAGGCAACCCAGCTTGGCCAAAACTTAAGTCATATCGATGCATATAATGGCGAAGAAAAGGTACATATGCGGAAGAGGACACATATGTGTTGAGCTTGATGCTCGTAAAATAATAATAAACTTCTGTAAAAGAAGCCCCCAGTATTATGAGCGTGTACATTTAAGGATGTACGCGTCATAGGTGTGCAGTGTAGCCACACGATAGCTTAAAGCTAGGAGAAAAGTTAAAGAGAGGAAAGAAAGAAAAGAAAATAATGGAAACAAAGGGAGAAGGAGACGAACAAAGAGTCTGGCTCTAGGCGTAGAATCTTCGGAGTCTGGCGGCGTTCCACGGGTTCGGCTCTAAGCGGTTGTCCGATGCGTCACGCAGGCGGTATGCTCCTCCAGTGAGAACTTCATCTATGATGAAGGGACCCTCCCACTTGGGCTTGAGTTTGTCCTTTTTATTCTCTGGTAAGCGTAGAACGAGTTCGCCAACGTTATAAGTCTTGGCCCGCACTTCCCGGCTTTGATATCTGTGTGCCTGCTGTTGATAAAATGTGGAACGGGGTTTTGCGACGTCTCGCTCCTCCTCCAGGGCATCTAAGCTGTCCTGCCGATCAAGCTCGGCCTCTCTCTCTCTCTCTCTTCATACATGCGCACTCTAGGTGAGTCATGAATAATGTCGCAGGGCAACACAGCCTCTGCGCCATACATCATGAAGAAAGGTGTATATCCAGTAGTGCGATTGGGTGTGGTCCGCAGCCCCCAGAGTACGGAGTCGAGCTCCTCAACCCTGTGCTTGTCTGATTCTTTCAACGACCGCACTAGTCTGGGCTTAATGCCGCTCATAATAAGACCATTAGCTCGTTCGGCTTGAGCGTTTGTTTGTGGGTGGTAGACCAAGGCGTAATCGAGCTTAATGCCCAATTTAGCACACCAGGATTTCACTTCATCGGCTGTGAAATTGGAGCCGTTATCGGTGATGATACTATGTGGGACACCATAACGGTGTACGACACTGGATATAAAGTCTATCACTGGTCCGGATTCGGCCGTTTTTACTGGTTTGGCCTCTATCCACTTAGTGAACTTATCTACCATGACCAGCAGATATTTTTTCTTATGGCTTCCTCCTTTAAGGGGTCCGACCATATCAAGCCCCCAGACCGCAAAAGGCCAAGTGATGGGGATAGTTTGTAGAGCGGTGGGCGGCATATGGCTTTGGTTGGCGAAAAGCTGGCATCCGACACAACGTTGGACAAGGTCCTGTGCATCTGCTCGGGCCATCAGCCAATAGAAACCTGTACGGAAGGCCTTACTTACAAGGGCCTGAGCCGCGGCGTGGTGACCACCGAGACCGGCATGAATTTCACCCAAGAGCTGTCGTCCCTCTTCCTCGGAGATACATCTTTGAAGTACTCCAGTAGCACTTTTCTTGTAGAGCTCTCCGTCGTGAACCTTGTAGGCTTTCGAGCGCCGGACAATGCAGCGAGCCTCATTAAGGTAGGCCAAGAAGGGTTCGGTCCATGGGGCAATGACTGCCATGATAAGATGGGCCGATGGTGTTATTTCGGTGGCTGAGCCCCCGATGATATCGACATTGTGTTTGGAATCTGGGGGTATAATCGAGTCTGGAGTAGTGTTACCGCTCTCCTCTTGCCACACCACGGATGGCTTGAAGAGCCTTTCCAGAAATATGTTAGGAGGGACGGGGTCGCGTTTGGCGCCGATGCGGGCGAGGACATCCGCCGCTTGATTACTTTCTCGAGCCACATGATGAAACTTGAGCCCCTCAAACCGGGCTGACATTTGGAGAACGGCGTTACGATAGGCCGCCATCTTCGGATCTTCGGCGTCGAAGTCTCCATTTATTTGGGATATTGCGAGGTTTGAATCCCCGCGCACCTCCAGGCATTGTATGCCCATGGAGACGGCCATCCGGAGACCATGCAGTAAGGCCTCGTATTCGGCTGCATTGTTGGAGTCTGCGTATAAGATTTGGAGTACGTAGTGAACTGTGTCTCGAGTGGGGATGTTAAGACAACGCCCGCTACTAAGCCCGCCAGCATTTTGGAGCCATCGAAGTACATGACCCAATTGGAATATGTGTCGTACTCTTTAGGGAGTTCGGCCTCTGTCCATTCGGCGACAAAGTCAGCCAATACTTGGGATTTAATGGCCGAGCGCGGTTTGTATGTTATGTCGAATGGAAGGAGCTCAATGGCCCACTTAGCAATCCGTCATGTGGCATCGCGGTTGTTTATTATGTCATTCAGTGGTACTTCGGAAGCCACCGTGATCGAGCACTCTTGGAAGTAGTGTCGCAGCTTCCAGGATGCCATGAAGACCGCGTATGCTATCTTTTGGTAATGAGGGCACTGGGATTTGCATGGTGTGAGGACAGTGGATACATAGTATACCGGCTTCTGAAGCGGGAATTTGTGTCCGTCCTCCTCTCGCTCGACGACGAGCACCGCGCTCACCACTTGGTGTGTTGCCGATATGTATAATAGCATGGGTTCGCCGACGTTCGGCGTGGCCAGGATTGGGTTGCTCGCTAAAAGAGCCTTTATTTCTTCCAGTCCGGCCGTTGCCGCATCCGTTCACTCGAAGTGGTCGGTGCGTCGGAGAAGGCGATAGAGTGGTAGTGCTTTTTCTCCTAGTCTGGAGATAAAGAGGCTTAAGGCTGCCACACACCCGGCTAGTTTTTGGACCTGTTTAAGGTCTTTTGGCACAACCAATTGTGACAAAGGTCGGATTTTGGCTGGGTTTGCTTCAATTCCTCTATTGGAAATGATGAAGCCAAGCAGTTTTCCAGCGGGAACGCCGAAAACACACTTTTTTGGATTAAGCTTAATGTCATATGTACGGAGGTTGTCGAATGTGAGACGCAGATCGTCTATCGATGACTTGATGTGCCTAGTCTTGATGATGATGTCATCCACATATGCTTCAACTGTCTTGCCGATCTGTTTCTCCAGACATGTTTGAATCATGCGTTGGTAGGTGGCCCCGGCGTTTTTTAGCCCGAAGGGCATAATGTTGAAGCAGAATGGCCCATATGGGGTAATGAATGCCGTTGCGGCTTGGTCGGACTCCTTCATTTTGATTTGATGGTATCCGGAGTATGCGTCGAGGAAACACAGTGAGTCGTGTCCTGCGGTAGCATCAATAATTTGATCGATGCGAGGGAGGGGGAAGGGATCCTTAGGGCATGCCTTGTTGAGGTCTTTAAAATCGACGCATATGCGCCAGTATTTATCCTTCTTTGGCACCATCACTAGGTTTGCTAGCCAGTCCGGATGATTTATTTCTTTGATGAATCCGGCGTCGATTAACTTGGCTAGTTCCTCCCCCATGGCTTGTCGTTTGGGTTCGGAAAAGCACCGCGGTGTTTGTTTGACCGGTTTATACCCCTTCAGTATGTTGAGGCTGTGTTCGGCCAACCTGCGTGATTTTCCTGGCATATCAGAAGGGTGCCAGGCGAATATGTCCCAGTTCTTGCGCAGGAACTCTTGTAGCGCGGCGTCAACCGTTGGGTTGAGTTGTGCCCCGATGGATGCTGTCTTCCCGGGGTCCCTCGGGTGGACTTGAAATTCGACTATTTCATCTGCTGGTTTAAAGGAGGTGGATTTGGGTTGCTTGTCCAGGATTACGTCATCCCTATCCACAGTGGAGCGCAGCGCGGTTAACTCTTCGGTCGCGAGGGCTTCAGACAGTGCCTCGAGGGCCAGGGATGCGGTTTTGTTTCCAGTGCGGAGTGCTATGTCCGGATCACTGGCCAGAGTGATGGTACCGTTGGGCCCAGACATCTTGAGCTTCATGTACCCGCAATGAGGTATAGCTTGCAAGCGTGTGAATGCATCTCGCCCGAATAGGGCGTGATATCCGCTGTTGAAAGGGGCCACTTGGAAGGTTATCTCTTCGGACCGATAATTCTCTAGCGTGCCGAATACCACGTCGAGTGTGATTTTTCCCGCACATCGCGCCTCCCGACTGGGAATGATTCCCCGGAAGGTCGTGTTGCTTTGCTCGATGCGGCTCCTGTCTATTTCCATTTTGTTGAGTGTATCCTCATAGATGAGGTTTAGTCCGCTGCCGCCATCCATGAGCACTTTGGTGAGCCAAAAACCGTCCGCAATTGGATTGAGGACCAAGGCGGCCGGTGCCCGGACTGTCCGGAATTTTGGTTCGTCACTGCCATTGAAAGTTATGGCCTTGTCGTTCCAAGGGTTTGCTGCCATGACTTGGCAGACTTCGGCGAGGTCGCGGAGGGCCCTTTTGCGCCGATTGGTTGAAGCAAAAGTCTCGAAGACCGTCAATACGCTGAGGTCGTCGTCTTCCGGGGGGTGTTGCTCTGGGGTATTTTTGGTGAGGATATCCTCGCCGCTCTTGGCCACTTGCCGGAGTATCCAACATGCTCAAAGGCTATGGGTTGGTATGGTGTCCGGTGTTGTGTGTATTTTGCATGGCCTATCAAGCCATCCCTCCAGAACGGTTCCGCGCCCCGTGATGTGCTTAGATTTCTTTACTATTAGTTCGGGTGCCCTGCGAGGGTGCATCCTTTTTGCCCGGACGAAGGGTTGAGTGGAAACCGGTGGTTCCTAGAGAGTTGCCTGAGTTTTCCAGGCGCTTTCCATTGCGCAGTACTTCTGTACGATGGTGGCCAAGTCAGCAAAGTGTAATACACGACGCGGCTGATGGCATTGAGGATTCCTACGTCCGTGCAATTATTGCAGAATGCTGAGATCGCGTCTTCGTCGCGGCAATCTTTAATCTTGTCTTTGACAAGGAGGAATCTGGCCCAAAAGTGATGGACTGTTTCCTGAGACTGCTGTCGTATGTAGATGAGATCGCATATAACTGGGTGGGTGGGTGGCTTTAAATCCGAACCCTGACCCAATTTGGGATCCGGAGTTTGAGAAAATCTCCGAGCTTAATGGTTCGGGCTCCAGGATATCAACTGATTTTTCAAGCCCATCATCCGATTCTAAGTTCGGAGGACAGGGCGCGTCGTTCCGCGGACAGGTATCCGGCTCTTCGAGCTCAGAAATCCGAACATAGTTCGTCCTTAATATAGAGGAAGAGTCATCGTTTTGCTCCTCCACCACCGCTATTTGATGGGTGATCGGTGGAGATTTGATTTCTCTCTGATCGGGTTTAAGCCCAATCCGATCATAGTCTATAGCGACCCCCAAGGCGGCGATGCGATCCAGGAGTTCGTTCAAAGATGACAACTCCATTGGATCCATCTGTTTGGAGTATTCGGAGTCAACACGGAGGCGATTTTCAATGACCCGAGAAGTTGTCATCGGCTTAACAGCCAAGCGGGCGGTCCCGGTAAATCCGCCCAGCCGGAGGGTTTGGCCTGAGGCTAGGGCTCCTCCGGAGGTGATACTGTCCTTGATAACAAGGCGAGCCATCAATCCTGTCTTCGACGTCACAGTGGAACTCCCAATGAAAGCACTAATGTCGGAGTCAAGACCGGCGGATCTCGGGTAGGGGGTCCCGAACTGTGCGTCTAAGGTCGATGGTAACAGGAGACATGGGACACGATGTTTACCCAGGTTCGGGCCCTCTCTGTGGAGGTAATTGAAGGAAATATGCCCTAGAGGCAATAATAAAGTTATTATTTATTTCCTTATTTCATGATAAATGTTTATTATTCATGCTAGAATTGTATTAACCGGAAACTTAGTACATGTGTGAATACATAGACAAACAGAGTGTCACTAGTATGCCTCTACTTGACTAACTCGTTGAATCAAAGATGGTTAAGTTTCCTAGCCATAGACATGAGTTGTCATTTGATTAACGGGATCACATCATTAGAGAATGATGTGATTGACTACCCATTCCGTTAGCTTAGCACTTGATCGTTTAGTATGTTGCTATTGCTTTCTTCATGACTTATACATGTTCCTATGACTATGAGATTATGCAACTCCCGAATACCGAAGGAACACTTTGTGTGCTACCAAAAGTCACAACGTAACTGGGTGATTATAAAGGTGCTCTATAGGTGTCTCCGATGGTACTTGTTGAGTTGGCATAGATCGAGATTAGGATTTTTCACTCCGATTGTCGGAGAGGTAACTCTGGGCCCTCTCGGTAATGCACATCACTATAAGCCTTGCAAGCAATGTGACTAATGAGTTAGTTACGAGATGATGCACTATGGAACGAGTAAAGAGACTTGCCGGTAACGAGATTGAACTAGGTATTGAGATACCGACGATCGAATCTCGGGCAAGTAACATACCGATGACAAAGGGAACAATGTATGTTGTTATGCGGTTTGACCGATAAAGATCTTCGTAGAATATGTAGGAACCAATATGAGCATCCAGGTTCCGCTATTGGTTATTGACCGGAGATGAGTCTCGGTCATTGTCGTTGTCAAAACCGGCGGATCTCGGGTAGGGGGTCCCGAACTGTGCGTCTAAGGCTAATGGTATCAGGAGGCGGGGGACACAATGTTTACCCAGGTTCGGGCCCTCTCGATGGAGGTTTTACCCTATTTCCTGCTTGATTGATCTTGATGATATGAGTATTACAAGAGTTGATCTACCACGAGATCGTAGAGGCTAAACCCTAGAAGCTAGCCTATGGTATGATTGTTGATGATGATGTTGTTCCTACGGACTTTACCCTCCGGTTTATATAGACACCGGAGGGGGCTAGGGTTACACATAGTCGGTTACAGAGAAGGAGATCTACATATCCAATTTGCCAAGCTTGCCTTCCACGCCAAGGAGAGTCCCATCAGGACACGGGACGAAGTCTTCAATCTTGCATCTTCATAATCCAACAGTCCGGCCAAAGTATATAGTCTGGCTGTCCGGATAACCCCTTATCCAGGACTCCCTCAGTCATGTCTACATAGGTCTCGAACCCGTAGGGTCCGCACGCTTAACGTTCTGTGACGATTTGTATTATGATTTTATGTGTTTTGATGTATCGAAGGTAGTTCGGAGTCCCGGATGAGATCAGGGACATGACGAGGAGTCTCGAAATGGTTGAGACGTAAAGATCGATATACTGGACGACTATATTCGGACATCGGAAGGGTTCCGAGTGATTCGGGTATTTATTGGAGTACCGGAGAGTTACGGGAATTCGCCAGGGAGTATATGGGCCTTATTGGGCTTTAGGGGAAAGAGAGAGGAGAGGCTGCGTGCCCCCAAGGCCTAGTCCGAATTGGACTAGGGGGAAGGGCGGCGCCCCCTCCTTCCTTCTCTTCTCTTTTCCCTTTCCTTCTCTCCTACTCCTACTACATATAGGGGGGGGGGGAATCCTACTCCCGGTGGGAGTAGGACTCCTCCAGGGCGTGCCATTGGGGCCGGCCCACTCCCCCTCCTTCACTCCTTTATATACGTGGCCAGGGGGCACCCCATAGACACAACAATTGATCATTGATCTTTTAGCCGTGTGCGGTGCCCCCCTCCACCATAATCCACCTTGGTCATATCGTAGCGGTGCTTAGGCGAAGCCCTGCGTCGGTAGCATCATCATCACCGTCATCACGCCGTCGTGCTGACGGAACTCTCCCTCGAAGCTCTGCTGGATCGGAGTTCGTGGGACGTCATCGAGCTGAACGTGTGCTGAACTCGGAGGTGCCGTGCGTTCGGTACTTGGATTGGTCGGATCGTGAAGACGTACGACTACATCAACCGCGTAGTTCTAACGCTTCTGCTTTCGGTCTACGAGGGTACGTGGACACACTCTCCCCTCTCATTGCTATGCATCACCATGATCTTGCGTGTGCGTAGGAATTTTTTTGAAATTAATACGTTCCCCAACAGTGGCATCCGAGCCAGGTTTATGCGTAGATGTTATATGCACGAGTAGAACACAAGTGAGTTGTGGGCGATACAAGTCATACTGCTTACCAGCATGTCTTACTTTGGTTCGGCGGTATTATTGGATGAAGCGGCCTAGACCGACATTACTCGTACGCTTACGCGAGACTGGTTCTACCGACGTGCTTTGCACACAGGTGGCTAGCGGGTGTCAGTTTCTCCAACTTTAGTTGAACCGAGTGTGACTACGCCCGGTCCTTGTTGAAGGTTAAAACAACACTAACTTGACGAAATATCGTTGTGGTTTTGATGCGTAGGTAAGAACGGTTCTTGCTCAGCCCGTAGCAGCCACGTAAAAACTTGCAACAACAAAGTAGAGGACGTCTAACTTATTTTTGCAGGGCATGTTGTGATGTGATATGGTCAAGGTATGATGCTATATTTTATTGTATGAGATGATCATGTTTTGTAACGGAGTTATCGGCAACTGGCAGGAGCCATATGGTTGTTGCTTTATTGTATGCAATGCAATCGCCCTGTAATTGCTTTACTTTATCACTAAGCGGTAGCGATATTCGTAAAAGCAATAGTTGGCGAGACGACTACGATGCTACGATGGAGATCAAGGTATCACGCCGGTGACGATGGTGATCATGACGGTGCTTTGGAGATGGAGATCAAAGGCACAAGATGATGATGACCATATCATATCACTTATATTTGATTGCATGTGATGTTTATCCTTTATGCATCTTATTCTACTTTGATTGACGGTAGCATTATAAGATGATCTCTCACTAAATTTCAAGGTAAAAGTGTTCTCCCTGAGTATGCACTGTTGCCAAAGTTCGTCGTGCCGAGACACCACGTGATGATCGGGTGTGATAAGCTCAACGTTCATCTACAACGGGTGCAAGCCAGTTTTGCAGACGCAGAAATACTCGGGTTAAACTTGACGAGCCTAGCATATGCAGATATGGCCTCAGAACACTGAGACCGAAAGGTCGAGCGTGAATCATATAGTAGATATGATCAACATAGTGATGTTCACCATTGAAACTACTCCATCTCACGTGATGATCGGACAGGGTTTAGTTGATTTGGATCACGTGATCACTTAGATGATTAGAGGGATGTCTATCTAAGTGGGAGTTCTTAAGTAATATGATTAATTGAACTTTAATTTATCATGAACTTAGTCCTGATAGTATTTGCATATCTATGTTGTAGATCAATAGCTCGCAATGTAGTTTCCTGTTTATTTTTGATATGTTCCTAGAGAAAAATAAGTTGAAAGATGTTAGTAGCAAAGATGCGGACTAGATCCGTGATCTGAGGATTATCCTCATTGCTGCACAGAAGTATTATGTCCTTGATGCACCGCTAGGTGACAGAACTATTGCAGGAGCAGATGCAGACGTTATGAACGTTTTTGACAAAAGCTCGGTATGATGACTACTTGATAGTTTAGTGCACCATGCTTTACGGTTTAGAACCGGGACTTCAAAGATGTTTTGAACGCCACGGAGCATATAAGATGTTCCAAAAGTTGAAATTGGTATTTCATACTCATGCCCGTGTCGAGAGGTATGAGACCTTTGACAGTACTTTGCCTACAAGATGGAGGAGAATAGCTCAACCAGTGAGCAGTGCTCAGATTATCTGGGTACTACAATTACTTGAATCAAGTGGGAGTTAATCTTCCAGATAAGATAGTAATTGACAAAGTTCTCTAGTCACTATCACCAAGTTACTAGAACTTCGTGATGAACTATAATATGCAAGGGATGACGAAAACAATTCCCAAGCTCTTCGCGATGCTAAAATCGGCGAAGGTAGAAATCAATAAAAACATCAAGTGTTGATGGTTGACAAGACCACTAGTTTCGAGAAAAAGGGCAAAGGGAAGAAGGGGAACTTCAAGAAGAACGGCAAGCAAGTTGCTGCTCAATTGAAGAAGCCCAAGTCTAGACCTAAGCCTGAGACTAAGTGCTTCTACTGCAAAGGGACTGGTCACTGGAAGCGGAACTACCCCAAGTATTTGGCGGATAAGAAGGATGGCAAAGTGAACAAAGCTATATTTGATATACATGTTATTGATGTGTACTTTACTAGTGTTTATAGCAAGCCCTCGATATTTGATACTAGTTCAGTTACTAAGAGTAGTAACTCGAAACAGGAGTTGCAGAATGAACAAAAACTAGTTAAGGGCGAGGTGACGATGTGTGTTGGAAGTAGTTCCAAGATTGATATGATTATCATCGCACACTCCCTATACTTTCGGGATTAGTGTTGAACCTAAATAAGTGTTATTTGGTGTTTGCGTTGAGCATGAATATGATTTTATCATGTTTATTGCAATACGATTATTCATTTAATTTAGAGAATAATTGTTGTTCTGTTTACATGAATAAAACCTTCTGTGGTCATACACCCAATGAAAATGGTTTCTTGGATCTCGATCGTAGTGATACACATATTCATAATATTGAAGCCAAAAGATGCAACGTTAATAATGATAGTGCAACTTATTTGTGGCACTGCCGTTTAGGTCATATTGGTGTAAAGCGCATGAAGAAACTCCATGCTGATGGGATTTTGGAATCACTTGATGCTTGCGAACCATGCCTTATGGGCAAGATGACTAAGACTCCGTTCTCCGGAACAATGGAGCGAGCAACTGACTTATTGGAAATAATACATACTGATGTATGCAATCCGATGAGTGTTGAGGCTCGCGGCGGGTATCGTTATTTTCTGACCTTCACAGATGATTTGAGCAGATATGGGTATGTCTACTTGATGAAACACAAGTCTGAAACATTTGAAAAGTTCAAAGAATTTCAGAGTGAAGTGGAGAATCATCGTAACAAGAAAATAAAGTTTTCTGCGATTTGATCGCGGAGACGAATATTTGAGTTACGAGTTTGGCCTTCAATTAAAACAATGTGGAATTGCTTCACAAACTCATGCCACCCGGAACACCACCGCGTAATGGTGTGTCCGAACGTCATAACCGTACTTTATTGGATAGAGTGCAATCCATAATGTCTCTTACTGATTTACCACTATCATTTTGGGGTTATGCATTAGAGACAGCTGCATTCACGTTAAATAGGGCATCATCTAAATCCGTTGAGACGACACCATATGAACTATGGTTTGACAAGAAACTAAAGTTGTCGTTTCTTAAAATTTGGGGTTGCGATGCTTATGTGAAAAAGTTTCATCCTGATAAGCTCAAACCCAAATCGGAGAAATGTGTCTTCATAGGATACCCAAAGGAGACAGTTGGGTACACCTTCTATCACAGATCCGACGGCAAGACATTCGTTGCTAAGAATGGATCCTTTCTAGAGAAGGAGTTTCTCTCGAAAGAAGTGAGTGGGAGGAAAGTAGAATTTGATGAGGTAACTGTACCTGCTCCTTTATTGGAAAGTAGTTCATCACAGAAATGTGTTCCTGTGACTCCTACACCAATTAGTGAGGAAGCTAATGATGATGATCATGTAACTTCAGATCAAGTTACTACCAAACCTCGTAGGTCAACCAGAGTGAGATCCGCACCAGAGTGGTACGGTAATCCTGTTCTGGAGGTCATGTTACTTGACCATGACGAACCTACGAACTATGAGGAAGCGATGATGAGCCCAGATTCCACGAAATGGCTTGAGGCCATGAAATCTGAGATGGGATCCATGTATGAGAACAAAGTGTGGACTTTGGTTGAATTGCCCGATGATTGGCAAGCAATAGAAAATAAATGGATCTTCAAGAGGAAGACGGTGTTGGGGAACGTAGTAATTTCAAAAAAATTCCTACGCACACGTAAGATCATGGTGATGCATAGCAACGAGAGGGGAGAGTGTTGTCCACGTACCCTCGTAGACCGAAAGTGGAAGCGTTAACACAACGCGGTTGATGTAGTCGTACGTCTTCACGATCCGACCAATCAAGTGCCGAACGCACGACACCTCCGAGTTCAGCACACGTTCAGCTCGATGACGTCCCTCGAACTCCGATCCAACCGAGTGTTGAGGGAGAGTTTCGTCAGCACGACGGCGTGGTGACGATGATGATGTTCTACCGACGCAGGGCTTCGCCTAAGCACCGCTACGATATTATCGAGGTGTAATATGGTGGAGGGGGGCACCGCACACGGCTAAAAGATCGTTGATCAATTGTGTGTCTAGAGGTGCCCCCTGCCCCCGTATATAAAGGAGCAGGGGGGGTTCGGCCGGCCTAGAGGAGAGGCGCGCCAGGAGGAGTCCTACTCCTACCGGGAGTCCCCCCTTTTTCCATGTTGGACTAGGAGAGAAAGGGGGAAGAGGTGGAGGGGAGGAAGGAAGGGGGGGCGCCGCCCCCCTCTGCTTGTCCTATTCGGACTGGGGGGAGGGGTGCGCGGCCCTGCCCTGGCCTCCTCTCCTCTCTTCCACCTAGGCCCACTAAGGCCCATTAAGTTACCGGGGGGTTCCGGTAACCTCCCGGTACTCCGGAAAAATCCCGATTTCACCCGGAACACTTCCGATGTCCAAACATAGGCTTCCAATATATCAATCTTTATGTCTCGACCATTTCGAGACTCCTCGTCATGTCCGTGATCACATCCGGGACTCCGAACAACCTTCGGTACATCAAAACATATAAACTCATAATATAACTGTCATCGTAACGTTAAGCGTGCGGACCCTACGGGTTCGAGAACTATGTAGACATGACCGAGACACCTCTCCGGTCAATAACCAATAGCGGAACCTGGATGCTCATATTGGTTCCTACATATTCTACGAAGATCTTTATCGGCCAGACCGCATAACAACATACGTTGTTCCCTTTGTCATCGATATGTTACTTGCCCGAGATTCGATCATCGATATCTCGATACCTAGTTCAATCTCGTTACCGGCAAGTCTCTTTACTCGTTCCGTAATACATCATCCCGCAACTAACTCATTAGTCACAATGCTTGCAAGGCTTATAGTGATGTGTATTACTGAGTGGGCCCAGAGATACCTCTCCGACAATCGGAGTGACAAATCCTAATCTCGAAATACGCCAACCCAACAAGTACCTTTGGAGACACCTGTAGAGCACCTTTATAATCACCCAGTTACGTTGCGACGTTTGGTAGCACACAAAGTGTTCCTCCGGTAAACGGGAGTTGCATAATCTCATAGTCATAGGAACATGTATAAGTCATGAAGAAAGCAATAGCAACATACTAAACGATCGAGTGCTAAGCTAACGGAATGGGTCAAGTCAATCACATCATTCTCCTAATGATGTGATCCCATTAATCAAATAACAACTCATGTCTATGGCTAGGAAACATAACCATCTTTGATCAACGAGCTAGTCAAGTAGAGGCTGTAACGCCCACGACGCGGCTATATCTCCCACGTGTCGAGGCACGACTTAGAGGCATAACCGCATAGTGGTTTTGTCGCAAGAAGGGTCATCTTCACACAATCCCATGTAATGAACAAGAATGGGATAAAGAGTTGGCTTACAATCGCCACTTCACACAATACATAAATATAATTCATACATCATCCAAAATACAAACATATAGACCGACTACGGTCAAAATCCAGATGAAAATAAGATAACCCCAAATGCTAGATCCCCGATCGTCCCAACTGGGCTCCACTACTGATCATCAGGAAAAGACACATAGTAACGACCACGTTCCTCATCGAACTCCCACTTGAGATCGATCCCATCATCTGCACTGGCATCGTCGGCACCTGCAACTGTTTTGGTAGAATCTATGAGTCACGAGGACTCAGCAATCTCACACCCGCGAGATCAAGACTATTTAAGCTTATAGGAAAGGATGGTGTAATGAGGTGGAGCTGCAGCGGCAATAAGCATATATGGTGGCTAACATACGCAAGAAAGAGCGAGAAGAGAAGCAACGGAACGGTCGTTTTCTAGTAATGATCAAGAAGTGATCCTGAACTCCTACTTACGTCATACATAACTCAGGCCGTGTTCACTTCCCGGACTCCGCCGAGAAGAGACCATCACGGCTACACACGCAGTTGATGTATTTTTAATTGGGTCAAGTGACAAGTTCTCTACAACCGGACATTAACAAATTCCCATCTGTCTCATAACCGCGGGCACGGCTTTCGAAAGATAATACCCTGCAGGGGTGTCCCAACTTAGCCCATCATAAGCTCTCACGGTCAACGAAGGATAAACCTTCTCCTGGAAAAACCCGATCAGTCTCGGAATCCCGGTTTACAAGACATTTCGACAATGGTAAAACAAGACCAGCAAAGCCGCCCGAATGTGCCGACAAATCCCGATAGGAGCTGCACATATCTCGTTCTCAGGGCACACCGGATGAGCAGTCCGTACAACTAAAACCAATCCTCGAGTTTCCCCAAGGTGGCGCTGCAAAGGGCTCTAGTTTGGACCAGCACTCAGAGGAACACTGGCCCAGGGGTTTAAAATAAAGATGACCCTCGGGCTCTAGAAAACCCGGGGGAAAAGGCTTAGGTGGCAAATGGTAAAACCAAGGTTGGGCCTTGCTGGAGGAGTTTTATTCAAGGCGAACTGTCAAGGGGGTCCCATAAATCACCCGACCGTGTAAGGAACGCAAACTCAAGGAACATAATCCCGGTATATCAGTAACTAGGGCGGCAAGAGTGGAACAAAACACCAGGCATAAGGCCGAGCCTTCCACCCTTTACCAAATATATAGATGCATTAATTAAATAAGAGATATTGTGATATCCCAACATATCCATGTTCCGACATGGAACAAACTTCAACTTCACCTGCAACTAGCAACGCTATAAGAGGGGCTGAGCAAAAGCGGTAACATAGCCAAACAACGGTTTGCTAGGAAAGGATGGTTAGAGGCTGACATGGCAAAATGGGAGTCATGATATAGCAAGTGATAGGTAGCGCGGCATGACAATAGAGCGAACAACTAGCAAAGCAAAGATAGAAGTGATTTCGAGGGGTGGTCATCTTGCCTGCAAGGTTCTCAGAGTTGTCGAAAGCTTGATCCTCGTAAGCGTACTCAACAGGTTCCTCGTTCACGAACTCGTCTCCCGGCTCTACCCAAGACAAGAACACAAGCAACGGAACCACAATCAATCACGAGAAATGCACAAGCAACATGATGCAAAAACATGAATGATATGCAAGATATGATATGCGATGCATATGCGTGCTCCGGGAGGAAAATGACGAACAAGGCAGTAACTTGGCAACCCAAGCATGCCACTGAAAGATGAGATGATTTCGGTTGAAATCTATATAAAGATCACCGGAAACGGATGCACGGTTTGCAAATGGCAAGCAAAACAAGAATGACACGAATCTGCGATTAACAACATGATAGCACTTCAAATGCAACGAGTAACAATGCTACAACACTCCAACATAGCAACAAAGCATATGGCAGTAATCTACAGGAGATGCTTGACGAAAGATGAACACTGAGCTACTGCTAGTTCACAACATATCAAGCTCAAACAAGCATGGCAAAAGTGCAAAAGATAACAGGATCACAGACTTGGTGAAAAACTGGACATGCAGAAAACAGCATCAGGTAGGAATGTTCAGAGCACGAAATCAACATGCTACAGGAACTTAACATGGCAAAACATGGCATGGCAGTGTTCTACTAAATGCATATGACAAAAGTCCCTTACTGACCATAAGCCAAAAAGGACCATAAGATATGATGGCAAGCATGTGAACATAGCAAGTTTCGTTATCAGGTTTCAGACTTAGCAGAAAACAGAGCATGGCAGAAACAATAATATGTAGGCATGTTTGTGAGCTTGATGCACTCATACAGAACAATGCATGACAAAACAAGCATACCTACAGCAAGATGGAATGTTTATCAAGCTATCCATGGCAAGAACAAATACATTGCATGTATGGATCAACTACAATAAGCTTGGAAAAAATGAATATCATGTTAAGAATCTGCCAGAAATATTTTATAGCAAAAGTAGAGCAAGATTGAGTCATGCTATGGCACTCCATAATTTCAAAAAAGGGCAGGAATGGATCAATTACAACAATATCTACAAAACATCCTTACTGAATATCACCAAAATATGCATGGATCTCTGTGTAGCATCAAGTTTACATGGCAATAAAATAACAGCAGACAAAGACAGAGAATTCACTAAGTCCCTGAAATCAGAAACATTACGGGGCCTACTTTGCATGCTTGTGCTAGTCACCACAGAGATTACAAAAATACATGGCATACACCCTTGGAAAGATGGCATGGCAGACAACAAAACACATGTAGAGCTCATGCCCAAAAGATGCACAGATTTAATGATACAAAAATAACAAATCTCCAAGTTCTGACAAGAACCAGCAGATAACAGCAACTAGCCCTCTTGCAACAGAAATTTGGGCATCAAGATGACGTCTAATGAACATGGTGCAATTGAACAAAATGAAGAGCATCACGAGATGAACAATTTTACATATTACACGCGCGAATCGGAGCTACATGCAAGGAGTTATGCAACGATGAACATGGGCATATGCTGTGAAGAGAAAAGACTTGGAGGATTTTAGAATCGGGAAAAGTCAACCTCGCTACAGTACCCGCACGGATCTGGATCGGCGAGAGCTCGGGCTCGGGCTCCGGCCTCGCCGGCGATGGAGGAAGAGGAGGCGGCGGACTCCGGCGGAGGGAGGAGGCGGCGCGGCCTCGGGCTGCGGCCGGAGGAGAAGGGGAGGCGCGCCGGCGGGCGCCGGTCGCCGGGCGAGGACGCCGGCGGCGGAGGCGTGAACGGCGGCGAGCGCGGCGGCGGGGCCGGCGGACGCGGGAGGCGGCGGCGCGGGGATCCGCGGGCTCGGGCGGTGCTGGCACGCGGCGGCGGCCGGGCCGGGAGTGCCGCGGGCGGGCCTCGGCAGGCCGGCGCGGTACGGGCGGCGGCGGAGGAACGGACGTGTCCGGCTCCGCCCGGACGTGTCCGGCGGCGGAGTGGGACGAGGGCTAGGGTTTGTCTACGTTTCGTCTTCGGGAGGGGATGCTCTTTTATAGCTAGAGGGAGCTAGGAGGCTCCAAATGAGGTGCGGTTTTTGCCCACACGATCGTGATCGAACAACCTAGAGCATGGAAGAGAGTTTGGTGGGTTTTGGGCTGGTTTTAGAGGGGGTTTTTGCTGGACACTCAAATGGACTTTGCGGATGCCCGGTTAACCGTTGGAGTACCAAACGACCTCCAAATGGAACGAAACTTGACCGGTGGTCTCCGGGTGGTATATTAAGGCCACTTGACAAGCCTCGGTCCATTCCGAGAATGTTTGACACCCGCACACGAAAGAAAACAAGAGGGGTGCGCCGGAGGAGATAGGAGCGCCAGATTGCAAAACGGACAACGGGGAAAATGCTCGGATGCATAAGACGAACACGTATGCAAATGCGGTGCACATGATGACATGATATGAAAATGCATGACATGACAAAATGCAAAACGAAAGACAAAACCCGACCACGGAGGGAATATCATAGCACATAGCCGAAAATGGCAAGAGTCGGAGTTACAAATATGGCAAGTTACATGCGGGGTGTTACAGAGGCATACTAGTGACACTCTGTTTGTCTATGTATTCACACATGTATTATGTTTCCGGTTAATACAATTCTAGCATGAATAATAAACATTTATCATGATATAAGGAAATAAATAATAACTTTATTATTGCCTCTAGGGCATATTTCCTTCAGTCTCCCACTTGCACTAGAGTCAATAATCTAGATTACACAGTAATGATTCTTACACCCATGGAGTCTTGGTGCTGATCATATTTTGCTCGTGGAAGAGGCTTAGTCAACGGGTCTGCAACATTCAGATCCGTATGTATCTTGCAAATTTCTATGTCTCCCACCTGGACTAAATCCCGGATGGAATTGAAGCGTCTTTTGATGTGCTTGGTTCTCTTGTGAAATCTGGATTCCTTTGCTAAGGCAATTGCACCAGTATTGTCACAAAAGATTTTCATTGGTCCCGATGCACTAGGTATGACACCTAGATCGGATATGAACTCCTTCATCCAGACTCCTTCATTTGCTGCTTCCGAAGCAGCTATGTACTCCGCTTCACACGTAGATCCCGCCACGACACTTTGCTTAGAACTGCACCAACTGACAGCTCCACCGTTCAATGTAAACACGTATCCGGTTTGCGATTTAGAATCGTCCGGATCAGTGTCAAAGCTTGCATCAACGTAACCATTTACGATGAGCTCTTTGTCACCTCCATAAACGAGAAACATATCCTTAGTCCTTTTCAGGTATTTCAGGATGTTCTTGACCGCTGTCCAGTGATCCACTCCTGGATTACTTTGGTACCTCCCTGCTAAACTTATAGCAAGGCACACATCAGGTCTGGTACACAGCATTGCATACATGATAGAGCCTATGGCTGAAGCATAGGGAACATCTTTCATCTTCTCTCTATCTTCTGCAGTGGTCGGGCATTGAGTCTTACTCAATCTCACACCTTGTAGTACAGGCAAGAACCCTTTCTTTGCTTGATACATTTTGAACTTCTTCAAAACTTTGTCAAGGTATGTGCTTTGTGAAAGTCCAATTAAGCGTCTTGATCTATCTCTATAGATCTTGATGCCCAATATATATGCAGCTTCACCGAGGTCTTTCATTGAAAAACTCTTATTCAAGTATCCCTTTATGCTATCCAGAAATTCTATATCATTTCCAATTAGCAATATGTCATCCACATATAATATCAAAAATGCTACTGAGATCCCACTCACTTTCTTGTAGATACAGGCTTCTCCAAAAGTCTGTATAAAACCAAATGCTTTGATCACACTATCAAAGCGTTTATTCCAACTCCGAGAGGCTTGCACCAGTCCATAAATGGATCGCTGGAGCTTGCACACTTTGTTAGCTCCCTTTGGATCGACAAAACCTTCCGGTTGCATCATATACAACTCTTCTTCCAGAAAACCATTCAGGAATGCAGTTTTGACATCCATTTGCCAAATTTCATAATCATAAAATGTGGCAATTGCTAACATGATTCGGACAGACTTAAGCATCGCTACGGGTGAGAAGGTCTCATCGTAGTCAATCCCTTGAACTTGTCGAAAGCCTTTCGCAACAAGTCGAGCTTTATAGACAGTAACATTACCGTCAGCGTCAATCTTCTTCTTGAAGATCCATTTATTTTCAATGGCTTGCCGATCATCGGGCAAGTCAACCAAAGTCCATACTTTGTTCTCATACATGGATCCCATCTCGGATTTCATGGCCTCAAGCCATTTTGCGGAATCTGGGCTCACCATCGCTTCTTGATAGTTCGTAGGTTCGTCATGGTCTAGTAACATAACCTCCAGAACAGGATTACCGTACCACTCTGGTGCGGATCTTAATCTGGTTGATCTACGAGGTTCAGTAATAACTTGATCTGAAGTTTCATGATCATTATCATTAACTTCCCCACTAATTGGCGTAGGTGTCGCAGAAACTGGTTTCTGTGATGATCTACTTTCCAATAAGGGAGCAGGTACAGTTACCTCATCAAGTTCTACTTTCCTCCCACTCACTTCTTTCGAGAGAAACTCCTTCTCTAGAAAGGATCCATTCTTAGCAACGAATGTCTTGCCTTCGGATATGTGATAGAAGGTGTACCCAACAGTCTCCTTTGGGTATCCTATGAAGACACATTTCTCCGATTTAGGTTCGAGCTTATCAGGTTGAAGTTTCTTCACATAAGCATCGCAACCCCAAACTTTAAGATACGACAACTTTGGTTTCTTGCCAAACCATAGTTCATAAGGTGTCATTTCAACGGATTTTGATGGTGCCCTATTTAGAGTGAATGCAGCCGTCTCTAAAGCATAACCCCAAAACGATAGCGGTAAATCAGTAAGAGACATCATAGATCGCACCATATCTAGTAAAGTACGATTACGACGTTCGGACACACCATTACGTTGTGGTGTTCCAGGTGGCGTGAGTTGCGAAACTATTCCGCATTGTTTCAAATGTAGGCCAAACTCGTAACTCAAATATTCTCCTCCACGATCTGATCGTAGAAACTTTATTTTCTTGTTACGATGATTTTCAACTTCGCTCTGAAATTCTTTGAACTTTTCAAATGTTTCAGACTTATGTTTCATTAAGTAGATATACCCATATCTGCTCAAATCATCTGTGAAGGTGAGAAAATAACGATATCCGCCACGAGCCTCAATATTCATCGGACAACATACATCTGTATGTATGATTTCCAACAAATTAGTTGCTCTCTCCATAGTACCGGAGAACGGTGTTTTAGTCATCTTGCCCATGAGACACGGTTCGCAAGTACCAAGTGATTCATAATCAAGAGATTCCAAAAGTCCATCAGTATGGAGTTTCTTCATGCGCTTTACACCGATATGACCTAAACGGCAGTGCCACAAATAAGTTGCACTATCATTATCAACTCTGCATCTTTTGGCTTCAATATTATGAATATGTGTATCACTATATCGAGATTCAACAAAAATAGACCACTCTTCAAGGGTGCATGACCATAAAAGATATTATTCATATAAATAGAACAACCATTATTCTCTGATTTAAATGAATAACAGTCTCGCATCAAACAAGATCCAGATATAATGTTCATGCTTAACACTGGCACCAAATAACAATTATTTAGGTCTAAAACAAATCCCGAAGGTAGATGTAGAGGTAGCGTGCCGACCGCGATCACATCGACTTTGGAACCATTTCCCACGCGCATCGTCACCTCGTCCTTAACCAATCTTCGCTTAATCCGTAGCCCCTGTTTCGAGTTGCAAATATTAGCAACGGAACCAGTATCAAATACCCAGGTGCTACTGCGAGCATTAGTAAGGTACACATCAATAACATGTATATCACATATACCTTTGTTCACCTTGCCATCCTTCTTATCCGCCAAATACTTGGGGCAGTTCCGCTTCCAGTGACCAGTCTGCTTGCAGTAGAAGCACTCAGTGTCAGGCTTAGGTCCAGACTTGGGTTTCTTCTCCTGAACAGCAACTTGCTTGCTGTTCTTCTTGAAGTTCCCCTTCTTCTTCCCTTTGCCCTTTTTCTTGAAACTAGTGCTCTTATTGACCATCAACACTTGATGCTCCTTTTTGATTTCTACCTCCGCTGCCTTTAGCATTGCGAAGAGCTCGGGAATTGTCTTATTCATCCCTTGCATGTTATAGTTCATCACGAAGCTCTTGTAGCTTGGTGGCAGTGATTAAAGAATTCTGTCAATGACGCTATCATCCAGAAGATTAACTCCCAGTTGAATCAAGTGATTATTATACCCAGACATTTTGAGTATATGCTCACTGACAGAACTATTCTCTTCCATCTTGCAGCTGTAGAACTTATTGGAGACTTCATATCTCTCAATCCGGGCATTTGCTTGAAATATTAACTTCAACTCCTGGAACATCTCATATGCTCCATGACGTTCAAAACATCGTTGAAGACCCGGTTCTAAGCCGTAAAGCATGACACACTGAACTATCGAGTAGTCATCAGCTTTGCTCTGCCAGACGTTCATAACTTCTGGCGTTGCTCTTGCAGCAGGCCTGGCACCCAGCGGTGCTTCCAGGACGTAATTCTTCTGTGCAGCAATGAGGATAATCCTCAAGTTACGGACCCAGTCCGTGTAATTGCTACCATCATCTTTCAACTTTGCTTTCTCAAGGAACGCATTAAAATTCAACGGAACAACAACACGGGCCATCTATCTACAATTAACATAGACAAGCAAGATACTATCAGGTACTAAGTTCATGATAAATTTAAGTTCTATTAATCATATTACTTAAGAACTCCCACTTAGATAGACATCCCTCTAATCCTCTAAGTGATCACGTGATCCATATCAACTAAACCATTTCCGATCATCACGTGAGATGGAGTAGTTTCAATGGTGAACATCACTATGTTGATCGTATCTACTACATGATTCACGCTCGACCTTTCGGTCTCCGTGTTCCGAGGCCATATCTGCATATGCTAGGCTCGTCAAGTTTAACCTGAGTATTCCGCGTGTGCAACTGTTTTGCACCCGTTGTATTTGAACGTAGAGCCTATCACACCCGATCATCACGTGGTGTCTCAGCACGAAGAACTTTCGCAACGGTGCATACTCAGGGAGAACACTTTTATCTTGAAATTTTTAGTGAGAGATCATCTTATAATGCTACCGTCAATAAAAGCAAGATAAGATGCATAAAAGATAAACATCACATGCAATCAATATAAGTGATATGATATGGCCATCATCATCTTGTGCTTGTGATCTCCATCTCCGAAGCACCGTCATGATCACCATCGTCACCGGCGCGACACCTTGATCTCCATCATAGTATCGTTGTCGTCTCGCCAACTATTGCTTTTACGACTATCGCTACCGCTTAGTGATAAAGTAAAACAATTACATGGCGATTGCATTGCATACAATAAAGCGACAACCATATGGCTCCTGCCAGTTGCCGATAACTCGGTTACAAAACATGATCATCTCATACAATAAAATATAGCATCATGTCTTGACCATATCACATCACAACATGCCCTGCAAAAACAAGTTAGACGTCCTCTACTTTGTTGTTGCAAGTTTTACGTGGCTGCTACGGGCTTAGCAAGAACCATTCTTACCTACGCATCAAAACCACAACGATAGTTTGTCAAGTTGGTGCTGTTTTAACCTTCGCAAGGACCGGGCATAGCCACACTCGGTTCAACTAAAGTGAGAGAGATAGACACCCGCCAATCACCTTTAAGCAAAGAGTGCTCGCAACGGTGAAACCAGTCTCGCGTAAGCGTACGCGTAATGTCGGTCCGGGCCGCTTCATCTCACAATACCGCTGAACCAAAATATGACATGCTGGTAAGCAGTATGACTTATATCGCCCACAACTCACTTGTGTTCTACTCGTGCATATAACATCAATGCATAAAACCAGGCTCGGATGCCACTGTTGGGGAACGTAGTAATTTCAAAAACTTTCCTACGCACACGCAAGATCATGGTGATGCATAGCAACAAGAGGGGAGAGTGTTGTCCACATACCCTCGTAGACCGAAAGCGGAAGCGTTAACACAACGCGGTTGATGTAGTCGTACGTCTTCACGATCCGACCGATCAAGTACCGAACGCACGGCACCTCCGAGTTCAGCACACGTTCAGCTCGATGACATCCCTCAAACTCCGGTCCAGCCGAGTGTTGAGGGAGAGTTTCATCAGCACGACGGCGTGGTGACGATGATGATGTTCTACCAACGCAGGGCTTCGCCTAAGCACCGCTACAATATTATCGAGGTGTAATATGGTGGAGGGGGGCACCGCACACGGCTAAAAGATCGTTGATCAATTGTGTGTCTAGAGGTGCCCCCTGCCCCCGTACATAAAGGAGCAAGGGGGGGGGTTCGGCTGGCCTAGAGGAGAGGCGCGCCAGGAGGAGTCCTACTCCTACCGGGAGTAGGACTCCCCCCTTTTTCCATGTTAGACTAGGAGAGAAAGGGGGAAGAGGTGGAGGGGAGGAAGGAAGGGGGGCGCCGCCCCCCTCTCCTTGTCCTATTCGGACTGGGGGGGAGGGGCGCGCAGCCCTGCCCTGGCCTCCTCTCCTCTCTTCCACCTAGGACCACTAAGGCCCATTAAGTTACCGGGGGGTTCCGGTAACCTCCCGGTACTCCGGAAAAATCCCGATTTCACCCGGAACACTTCCGATGTCCAAACATAGGCTTCCAATATATCAATCTTTATGTCTCGACCATTTCGAGACTCCTCGTCATGTCCGTGGTCACATCCGGGACTCCGAACAACCTTCGGTACATCAAAACATATAAACTCATAATATAACTGTCATCGTAACGTTAAGCGTGCGGACCCTACGGGTTCGAGAACTATGTAGACATGACCGAGACACCTCTCCGGTCAATAACCAATAGCGGAACCTGGATGCTCATATTGGTTCCTACATATTCTACGAAGATCTTTATCGGTTAGACCGCATAACAACATACGTTGTTCCCTTTGTCATCGGTATGTTACTTGCCCGAGATTCGATCGTCGGTATCTCGATACCTAGTTCAATCTCATTACCGGGAAGTCTCTTTACTTGTTTCATAATACATCATCCCGCAACTAACTCATTAGTCACAATGCTTGCAAGGCTTATAGTGATGTGTATTAATGAGTGGGCCCAGAGATACCTCTCCGACAATCGGAGTGACTAATCCTAATCTCGAAATACGCCAACCCAACAAGTACCTTTGGAGACACCTGTAGAGCACCTTTATAATCACCCAGTTACGTTGTGACGTTTGGTAGCACACAAAGTGTTCCTCCGGTAAACAGGAGTTGCATAATCTCATAGTCATAGGAACATGTATAAGTCATGAAGAAAGCAATAGCAACATACTAAACGATCGAGTGCTAAGCTAACGGAATGGGTCAAGTCAATCACATCATTCTCCTAATGATGTGATCCCGTTAATCAAATAACAACTCATGTCTATGGCTAGGAAACATAACCATCTTTGATCAACGAGCTAGTCAAGTAGAGGCATACTAGTGACACTCTGTTTGTCTATGTATTCACACATGTATTATGTTTCCGGTTAATACAATTCTAGCACGAATAATAAACATTTATCATGATATAAGGAAATAAATAATAACTTTATTATTGCCTCTAGGGCATATTTCCTTCAGACGGATGCTGATAGTAGTGTTACTATCTACAAAGCTAGACTTGTCGGAAAAAAGGTTTTTGACAAGTTCAAGGTGTTGACTACGATGAGATTTTCTCACTCGTAGCGATGCTTAAGTCTGTCCGAATCATGTTAGCAATTGCCGCATTTTATGAAATCTGGCAAATGGATAAACAAAACTGCATTCCTTAATGGATTTATTAAAGAAGAGTTGTATATGATGCAACCAGAAGGTTTTGTCAATCCTAAAGGTGCTAACAAAATATGCAAGCTCCAGCGATCCATCTATGGACTGGTGCAAGCATCTCGAAGTTGGAATATACGCTTTGATAAGTTGATCAAAGCATATTGTTTTATACAGACTTGCGGTGAAGCCAGTATTTACAAGAAAGTGAGTGAGAGCACCACAACCTTTCTGATAAGTATATGTGAATGACATATTGTCAATCGGAAATGATGTAGAACTTTCTGGAAAGCATAAAGGAGTGTTTGAAAGGAGTTTTTCAAAGAAAGACCTCGGTGAAGCTGCTTACGTATTGAGCATCAAGATCTATAGAGATAGATCAAGACGCTTGATATTTTTTTTCAGTGAGTACATACCTTGACAAGATTTTGAAGTAGTTCAAAATGGAACAGTCAAAGAAGGAGTTCTTGCCTGTGTTGCTAGGTGTGAAGTTGAGTAAGACTCAAAGCCCAACCACGGAAGAAGATAGAGAGAGAATGAAAGTCATTCCCTATGCCTCAGCCATAGGTTCTATAAAGTATGCAATGCTATGTACCAGACCTATTGTATACCCTACCCTGAGTTTGGCAAGGGAGTACAATAGTGATCTAGGAGTAGATCACTGGACATTGGTCAAAATTATCCTTAGAAGAATAAGGAAATATTTCTCGGTTATGGAGGTGATAAAGAGTTCGTCGTAAAAAGTTACGTCGATCCAAGCTTTGACACCGATCTGGATGACTCTGAGTCTTGATCTGGATGCATATTGAAAGTGGGAACAATTAGCTAGAGTAGCTCCGTGCAGAGTATTGTAGACATAGAATATTTGCAAAATACATACGGCTCTGAATGTGACAGACCCGTTGACTAAACTTCTCTCACAAGCAAAACATGATCACACCTTAGTACTCTTTGGGTGTTAATCACATAGCGATGTGAACTAGATTATTGACTCTAGTAAACCCTTTGGGTGTTGGTCACATGACGATGTGAACTATGGGTGTTAATCACATGGTGATGTGAACTATTGGTGTTAAATCACATGGCGATGTAAACTAGATTATTGACTCTAGTGCAAGTGGGAGACTGAAGGAAATATGCCCTAGAGACAATAATAAAGTTATTATTTATTTCCTTATTTCATGATAAATGTTTATTATTCATGCTAGAATTGTATTAACCGGAAACTTAGTACATGTGTGAATACATAGAAAAACAGAGTGTCACTAGTATGCCTCTACTTGACTAGCTCGTTGCATCAAAGATGGTTAAGTTTCCCAGCCATAGACATGAGTTGTCATTTGATTAACGGGATCACATCATTAGAGAATGATGTGATTGACTTGACCCATTCCGTTAGCTTAGCACTTGATCATTTAGTATGTTGCTATTGCTTTCTTCATGACATATACATGTTCCTATGACTATGAGATTATGCAACTCCCGAATACCGGAGGAACACTTTGTGTGCTACCAAACGTCACAACGTAACTGGGTGATTACAAAGGTGCTCTAAAGGTGTCTCCGATGGTAATTGTTGAGTTGGCATAGATCGAGATTAGGATTTGTCACTCCGATTGTCGGAGAGGTAACTCTGGGCCCTCTCGGTAATGCACATCACTATAAGCCTTGCAAGCAATGTGACTAATGAGTTAGTTACAGGATGATGCACTATGGAACGAGTAAAAAGACTTGCCGGTAACGAGATTGAACTAGGTATTGAGATACCGATGATTGAATCTCGGGCAAGTAACATACCGATGACAAAGGGAACAACGTATGTTGTTATGCGGTTTGACCGATAAAGATCTTCGTAGAATATGTAGGAACCAATATGAGCATCTAGGTTCCGCTATTGGTTATTGACCGGAGATGAATCTCGGTCATGTCTACATAGGTCTCGAACCTGTAGGGTCCGCACGCTTAACGTTCGGTGACGATTTGTATTATGAGTTTATGTGTTTTGATGTACCGAAGGTAGTTCGGAGTCCCGGATGAGATCGGGGACATGACGAGGAGTCTCAAAATGGTCGAGACGTAAAGATCGATATATTGGACGACTATATTCGGACATCGGAAGGGTTCCGAGTGATTCGGGTATTTATCGGAGTACCGGAGAGTTATGGGAATTCGCCGGGGAGTATATGGGCCTTATTGGGCTTTAGGGGAAAGAGAGAGGAGAGGTTGTGCGCGCGCCCAAGGCCTAGTCCGAATTGGACTAGGGGGAAGGGCGGCACCCCCTCCTTCCTTCTCTTCTCTTTTCCCTTTCCTTCTCTCCTACTCCTACTACATGGAAGGGGGTAATCCTACTCCCAGTGGGAGTTGGACTCCTCCAGGGCGCGCCATTGGGGCCGACCCTCTCCCCCCTCCTCCACTCCTTTATATACGTGGCCAGGGGGCACCCCATAGACACAACAATTGATCATTGATCTTTTAGCCGTGTGCGGTGCCCCCCTCCACCATAATCCACCTCGGTCATATCATAGCGGTGCTTAGGCGAAGCCCTGCGTCGGTAGCATCATCATCACTGTCATCACTCCGTCGTGCTGATGGAACTCTCCCTCGAAGCTCTGCTGGATCGGAATTCGTGGGACGTCATCGAGCTGAACGTGTGTCGGACTCGGAGGTGCCGTGCGTTCGGTACTTGGATCGGTCGGATCGTGAAGACGTACGACTACATCAACCGCGTTGTTTTAACGCTTCCGCTTTTGGTCTACGAGGGTACGTGGACACACTCTCCCCTCTCGTTGCTATGCATCACCATGATCTTGCGTGTGCGTAGGATTTTTTTTGAAATTAATATGTTCCCCAACAGTAATACCCTACTTCCTGCTTGATTGATCTTGATGAATATGAGTATTACAAGAGTTGATCTACCACGAGATCATAATGGCTAAAACCCTAGAAGTCTAGCCTGTATGATTATGATTGTCCCTATGGACTAAGCCCTCCGGTTTATATAGACACCGGAGGGGACTAGGGTTGTACAAAGTCGGTTACAGAGAAAGGAATCTGCATATTCGGACACCAAGCTTGCCTTCCATGCCAAGGAGAGTCCCATCCGAACACATGTGAGAGTCTTCGGTCTTGTATCTTCACAGCCTATCAGTCCGGCCCACATCCAACAGGCTGGACGCCCAAGGACCCCTTAGTCCAGGACTCCCTCAGCCACCGCCCCAGGAACCGCTGGCCTCCGAGAGGGGATGGAGCGCCGAGATCCCCGCCGCCACCTTCACCGGCGCCCGCGCGAGCTTCCCGGTGGCCGTCTTCGGTAGCGGCGAGGGGAGGAAGGGAGTGGAGGGGGGTAGCGGTGGCCGCGGAACCCTAGTCGCCCCCCGAGTCGCCCAAGGGGGCGACGCGAGGTCCGGGAGGTGGTTGCCTATGTCCCCGTAGGGAGTTGCCCTTCATGGATCCGGAGATCGGCATGGGGATTAATTCACCCGTGTAACTACGCCTTCCTACAATATTCTATGATTCACAGAGTGATGTATCGGTAGCGAAAGATGTATTCTATTGTAAAATTGCAGGTCTGGCCATCCGTATTGTTCTACTGGCTACATTCATGAGAGAAATCTGCTTGATCCCTCTATGACATTCACACAGTTGCTGCAAAGCAAACAATATCCACCGTCACAAGAAGATCAAGGAGAGATGTATGTCTACCATCGTACATGCTTTCGTTATGTGGGGCTTTATTTAGTTGCTGACTAAACTAGGTAAATCGTTTTTTCCTTATGTACATTCAAATCCAACTCCAAAGATGACTCATTTACTGGGTATATGGATGAATGTGGAGAATGGGAGGATGTTGAAGTCGGCAAGCAGATGGTGACAAACGAGGGCAATGAGTAAGTATGTTTATGGAGAGAAGACTTTACTAACATGAACCAGATTATGCGACGTCAGCTGATCTTACAGAGAATGTAATGCTGGTGCAATTGAACATCCAGTAGATGTTGTACATAATGTAGTACCTGAACCTTCCGAGCATTCTGAAGCATCTCGATGTTACTCATCTTTTAACTGTGGTGAGGACGACGAACAGGAAGAAGAGGTTAATTGAGGCGACAGGTAGCGACTCGAACATATTGTTATTTAAGATGTGCCTTCCGAACATTTTGAAGCATCCAAACATTACTCATATTTCAAATGTCATGTTCCTTAACACAAATTACAGGCAGGGGAAAGCTAGCAGCATTGAAGGTTTAGTGAGGAAGTTAAGTTTGAATCATTGGAAGAGGTATATCAGTTCTACAACATGTATTCTTGGGTTACTGGGTTCAGTATCAAATGCGGCGGCAATTATACGAATGGTAAGCATGTGGGAACCATGCAAGCATACAATTGCCAGCGTGAGGTAAGATCTCTACCAATCTGATCCAATCCCGATTGTCACCAACACCCAAGTTACAATCCTCCACAGTTGCTTACGGATTGACCGTCCCTTTCTTTGCTTTCTTGTGCTTTTCTTGAATTTCCAACCTCGATTTGTATCTCACCTCTTTTGGATGCCCTTTTGTGATGGAACGGGGTGGGTTCCTAACCTGAGTTTGTGTGCTTGCTGTTCCAGACCCTACCTCCGAGTTTTCAGAGGACGGACCCGTGGACGAAGGCACACTTGAGGTGCGGGGGAACCTGTGTAAGGCTTCTTCAGCCTTCCTCTTTTTGATCTCATCAAGCTCTCTTTTCAGGGTCTTCCTGTGCTTTTTTGCTACCCTTGCTGTCTCATCACTCTTGCATGCTTCACCTATTAGTTTAGCATAGTTCTTGGTCAATACAACGTGCCTCACGGAGTGCATGGTTGCCTCTGGTCTGTCATCATGCACAACCAAAACTGCATTTGATGTTTGTGGCCCCAACGCATCGTCAGCGTCCCAAGTCCATCGCCGTCGTATGAAATGGCGGGGCAATAGCGTGACCCCGTGCATGTCCATTACTTTGAGTATGTGGCAGCACATAATCCCGTCCAGTTCGTATTTGCAGCATTGACAATAGTATTCACCTTCGTTTATTGAGGCCTTCACAAAGTAGTTTCTTCCCTTGTCCGGGTCTTCAGGTTCTGAATCGGACATGCCCATGAGAGTACACACCTTGAAGGTATGTTCGTCAACCCGGTAAGCTGTGTACATGCTGGCACGCTTTATTTCTTCCTGGAATCTGCATGTTTTGTGCTCGTTAAATTCTTATATTCTTTTTGTAGCACCTTTTGTTGAGGTAGGTCACAACATAGAAAATGTATTGAAATCAATGATGGCAGAGAAAGCTTTTTTCACATATTTTTTGTATTGTTTGTTTCCACATGGCATCAGACTATTTAACATGGCAACTACGAATTATTTAACATGGCAAATGCAGTTTATTTCACATGGCAACTACAGTTATGTGTCTAGTGTAATCATGGGCTATTTTTCAAACGATCAGCATGTCAAAAGATGGCTACTACATTGCATTCTACATGGCAACTACTATCTCCATGTTAGTGCAACTGCATCATGCTATTCTCAATGCACATGAGTTCATCTTACATGTGAAATACAGTTTGCAATATACATGGCAATTATACTACATCCCACATGGCAACCACAACACATTCAAAATGGCAGCTACACTTTGTTTCACAACAAGGAGCAGCTAATATTTGTTTTTACAAGTACAGAGTTTTTTATTCTAGTTTTTTCATTTTGTTTTGCATTCATGTGTTCACTACAGATGTCAGCTTCAAACCAGCAGATATGGCAAACTTATTTATTTATTTATTTAGCATTTTTCAATGTTGAATGTGCCGTGTCATACATGGCAAATAAGACCGTAAGATCATTCACTTACTTGTTAAATATCCTGTTGGTGTATATCTTGCTCATCTGCCTCTCCATCGGTAAATATGTTAGCAATTTAGGCTGCTTGAGTGCGGTGTTTGCTTCTTGTTGTAGCCCATATCCCAATATTTTCTGTTGCAAAGCTGAATATTGCTTGGCAAACTGCAGCAATGAGTTGCCAGGGCTCATGTAACGCTTCAAAACAGCATTGAACCCCTCGCTGCGTTGCGTATTCTGCAGAAATGGAAAGAATCACTGCATGAAGTAGGCCGGCACCCAGTACATTCGCTTCTCCCACAGGCTATTAAGTGTCTCATTATCTTGTACTTGGTATGTTTCAATCATAGCCGTCCAGCTCCGTTCAAACTCCTCCACCGTCAAGCTGTGGTCCACACACAACTCGAATGCCTTGTGTAACTCTGGACGGTTAGCAAAGAATGATGATGATAACTCTCTGTTAATTGTTAATTGTTAGGTCATTTCCCATCTTTGTGTTTTGGATGATGATGATAACTCTCTGTTGGTCTAATCGTGTGATATGTGCTTCCGGTTCTCGGTGTTTAGGTATGCATCGATTAGTCATTCTCTTTGGAAGGAAAAGATCGAAGACGGTGTTTTTCTACGTGTTTATCTTGTTGGACGTAGGAAACCCGTACTATTAAGAGGGAATCCACATCGGAAGGCTTTTGGGGAATCATTGCACGTACACGTTACTCTCTCCCACTCTTTCCTTCTGTTCCTTGTTTGAGAGAGAGTTCCCTTCTTTCCATACTGTTGCCGTGGCCCTTCCTTTCGGCGGTTGTACCGCTCACATGAGCGGTTGTACCGCTGGCCCAGTTGTACCAGCCCAACCACCGCCCCAGGGGTGATACCCTGGGGTTGGACCTCCCAGTATCTTGCCAAGCGGTTGTACCGCTGCCCCCGGGCAGTTGTACCGCCACCATGCTTGAAGATTTGGGTGTTTCATCCTTGGCGGTTGTACCGGCCAAGTACCGCTCTACAACCGGACTAGCTTCTATTTTGGACCGATACTGGGGTGGTGGTGGCCCGGTTATGCCGGTCGAGCTTCGCAAACCGGTACTACCGGTGCTCTAAGCGGTTCTACTGCTTAGGACTTAGCCACACCCGGTGCCAGGGCCAGGCAGTAGTTCCGGTGCACTACCGCTCGACCACCGCTCACAGGGGTGACACCCTCCGGATCAAAGCGGTTGTTGAGCGGTAGAGGAGCGGTTGTTCCGGTTGAACTTGTTTACCGATACTACCGCCGGTCAGGTTTTCTGCAGTGTAACCGTGAATCCCGTTTGTACTGGGGTAAGGAGCGGTTGTACCGTTGCAGTGCAATAACTGCGGTAACGGTTGGATTTTAGGGTTTCCTATATAAAGGAGGTTCTTCCACCTACCTCTTCCACCTCTTGCCTCTCTCTCTCCACCATTAATGCCCTTCAAGCTTTCTTGCCCGATATCTCTCTCTAGCCACTCAAACTTGTTGATTTGCTAGGGATTGAAGGAGGAGACCTAGATCTACACTTCCACCAAAGGATATTTGATTCCCCCATACTTTGTTGTGTGGATTTTGTTAGTCTTGGATGTTTGAGCACTCTAGACTGTTGAGGTCACCTCGGAGCCACATTCCATTGTGGTGAAGCTCCGTGGTTTTGTTGGGAGCCTTGATTTCGGTTGTGGAGAGAGCCCCAACCTTGTTTGTAAAGGTTCGGTCGCCGCCTTCAAGGGCACCAATAGTGGAATCATGGCATCTCGCATTGTGTGAGGGCGTGAGGAGAATACGGTGGCCCTAGTGGCTTCTTGGGGAGCATTGTGCCTCCACACTGCTCCAACGGAGACATGCTTCCTCTCAAAGGGAAGGAACTTCAGTAACACACCCTCGTCTCCACCGGCTCCACTCTTGGTTATCTCTTGTCGGCGTTCTGGGAACGGGGGTCCCCAGACTTGCCTGCCTGCAGCCCATGGCGTGGCTCCACCAGCGGCCCCGTACAGCCCATCTTCACCAGCAAGCCCTCAAGACCCTCGCGAGGGGCCAAGCCTCGCGAGGCGGACGACGCAAGACCTCCTCGGGGGCAGCCTAGTCAGGCTGGCTCGCGAGGGGCGGAGAGATCAAGGCAAGGGGAACCTGGTGAGGTTCCTATGACGTAAGCCATGACGACCAAAACCAGGTGGGCGCCAGGTGAGCGCCAGCGTGCACAGTGTCCTCGTTTCCTCTTTGGTGCTAAAGAGGCAAGCGCAGGCGAGGAGTCCCGAGGCATCAGGCAAAGGTTTCCATATCAATGCAACGAGACCAAGGCCAGCATGACGGCAGGACGGAGGTCACCATGGAGCCCAAGACGGCGTCACCACCAGAGCTTTTGGCAGGTGAAGACCACCTTTAGTCAGGATAGCTTGTACTAGTTGTCCCCCTTCAAACCGGCCGTTGTGGCATCCCTTCCCGCTCAATATTTGGGAAGAGGACCAGGGCCTCTATAAATAGGACTTGCCACCACCATAGGAGGCAACTGATCTGGGACTAGACCATCCTCACCCACACAAGCTCACCAAGCACAAGAACACCTCTCCTCAGGAGGCTGTTCTTCCCTTGTACTGTTCATCCTCAGCCCAAGAGGTAATCCACCACACGACACTGGAGTAGGGTATTACACCACAACGGTGGGCCGAACCAGTATAAATCTTGTGTCCCTTTGTTCTTTGGGTTCGTCGAGCTAGGCCGTGAGATCATGATGCGCGCGAGCTAGAGGGAGGAGAGATCTTCGTGCGCACCCCAGTGTTCGAACCTCAAGGGTTATGCCGGAACCCGAAATCCGACATTTGGCGCGCCAGGTAGGGGGGATGGCGGCACCGCCACTCTGTCGCTGACCCCAGCAGGCTCGTCGTCCCACGCTCGCCGCGCTCCCATGGACGCGCAGGCCGCGCTACTCATGGCACGCGAGCTCCTGCGCTACCGCCCATTCGACGACCTCTACGAGGACTGGTTGGACCGCATCGCCGCTGGGGGCTCCCCCGCACCGACCCTCTCGCTACCTTGTCCTCCGCCAGCTGCGGGCGACGTAGCTCATGGAGCTCCTCCGCCACCTCTGCACTAAGACGGCGCTCTGGCGCCAAGATGCACGGACCCTCGGCCCGACCCGCCGCGCCGGGCACCCGCGTGGGAAGAGGGAAGCTGCCAAGAAGTTCCCCGACCGCAAGAAAATGCTCCACCGCTCCCAGAACCACCACGTCAGGATCGCTTGCTGCGGCAGGGCCATGCGCCACTTGCCGTGGCAGCACGGGGACGCCAAGATCAAGCTCCGCCTCCATGACGGGCCCCGGTGGCCACGGCCGGTTGCCGCGCCTTCACCCCTGAGCTGCGTGGCATCGTCTGGCCGAGCAAGTTCAAGCCGGATCTGCCTCCTCGCTACGATGGCACCCCGACCCTGCGGAGTTCTTACAGCTCTATGAGCTGAGCATCGAGGCGGCCAACGGTGACGAAAAGGTCATGGCGAACTGGTTCTCCATGGCTCTCAAGGACGGCGCCTGCTCATGGCTCCTGAACCTGCCCCCGGGCTCGATCTCCTCCTGGGATGAGATGCGCGACCACTTCGTCGCCAACTTCCAGGGCACTCGCGACCGCCCTCCGGCCGAGGGTGACCTGCGCCGTATCAAGCAGCAGCCAGGAGAGACCTTGCAGAAGTACATCCAGCGCTTCAACAGCGTTCGTCTCAAGATCCCCAAGGTGATGGACGAGGCCATCATTTTGGCGTTTTCCGATGGCGTCCGCGACGTCAAGATGAAGGAGGAGCTCGACATCCACCAGGAGCTATGTACGGCTCTGGAGCTATTCAACATGGCGACCAAGTGCGCAAGAGCTGAGGAAGGGCGCCTTTCCCTCCTCAAGCTCCCTGCTACCGACCCGGAGGAGAAGAAAGCCAAGGCCAAATACGTGAAGGGCAAAGGAGTGGCCGTACTCACGGCGGAGCCTGATACGTAGCGCGGCCGACACCATCCCAAGTCGTCCAAGAGCAGCCGACCACTCTGCGCCTTCCACAATGTACACAGCCACAACACCAACGACTGTCAGGAGCTCAGGGCCATCCAAGATGGACACTTCGGTCGACGCCCCGAGTGCAATGACCGGGGCTACGCCCGAGGAGGAGGACAAGGCGGAGGTCGCTGGGACGATCGCGACCCACGACAGGAGTGGCGCGACCAGCCTCGCGAGGATCGTTGGCAGGATCAGCCTCGTGAGGAAGCCTCGAGGGATCAGCCTCGCGAGGACCGCCCTCAGGGCAACGCTAGTCTTCCTCCACTGCCGCCACCACCCAGAAGGAACCACGACCACCATCAGGACGAAGGAGCTGGGGGCTTCCAGGAACCGCGCGCTATCACCTGCATCTTGGGCGGAGCTCAGGCCCCAGCGTCTCAGCGTATCTTCAAACAGTTTGCTCGCGAGGTGAACGCGGCTATTCCCAAGCTCGAGGCCACACGGCCGCTTAGGTGGTCCAAGTACGCCATCACGTTCAGCTCGGCGGACCAGCTCAAGTGCGCCGCAGCCGCCGGTGCTCTCCCAATGCTCTGCTCGCCTGTCATCAGCAATGTACAAGTCTCCAAGACCCTCATCGATGGCGGTGCGGGGCTTAACGTTCTGTCCGTCGACACGTTCGATCGCCTTCAAGTACCTTACGATCAACTGCAACCGACCAAGCCCTTCTCAGGAGTGACCGATGGATCCACTGTGGCACCCCGGCTCAGAGCGACCGGTTTACCATGCATTGCCAGCCCAGAGACCATGTATTCTGGCAACACACAACATCTTGGTACAGAAAACAACCGCTTTATTGATACTAGCGGAGCATAGTTTACATTACAACAGGTGGCGAGGCCAAGCGGCACACACGGTGTGGCTGAACAATATGTACATTATTTAGTGAACATAAAGGGGCCTCGATCATAGCAACTACGCGGCAGCGGAACAACGTCGTAGCGGAAACTCCATAGCACAGGGACACTGATGTGAACATGATCTAGACTCGGGCAGCACTCCTTTCCAACGCGACTTCCCTGAAATCTGGCATGACATGCCAGGTCAGTACATTGAATGTACTTGCAAGCTCCCAACAAACATAAACATAATGACAAACAATATCATGATAATTAGCCAATTATTAATAATGCAAAAATATAACCAACATGCTGTGATCATGCTCATGTGAGAAAAATCTCACGAACTGACTTACCAACGGTGATCGCTCTTGGATCACCAACGTACCAACCTCAAGATCCTAACTAGGAATATCTCGTGATC
Source organism: Triticum aestivum (assembly GCF_018294505.1). Classification (NCBI taxonomy): domain Eukaryota; kingdom Viridiplantae; phylum Streptophyta; class Magnoliopsida; order Poales; family Poaceae; genus Triticum; species Triticum aestivum. The sequence continues at coordinate 511,269,598 of NC_057808.1, forward strand.
CTTCCGGCGATGACAACCACGACCAATATTTGGTCTCAAACGGTGATCATTCCGGCGATCACAACCACGACCAACACTTGGTCTCAACCAACAAGATGACCTTCCCACCATCCTTAACAGTGCAAAGTTCATAACTTAGTGTGCAAGATTTATTAAATGTTGACCCATGGTGTTACCTACTTTCGAGTGTGTCCGTAACCATGGACTCGGCTATCGATAGATTAATACCCTCTGCAGAGGTAGCGCATTGTACCCACACCATGGAACCCATGGCCTCGTACTCCCATTCGGGTGGACCAACGACATTCCGACGAAACCCCTCCATTGCCATGACACTCTCCCGGCCACTCCGACTCATTCCCCACTGGGCTAGTCCTGGGTGGCCCCGTGTCTACCAAAGACACAACGACCACCGTCGTGGCCAAAACATAAATAGTCCCACCCGGGGACATGGTACCAAAATCTCAACAACGGGCACACAAGGTTATGTTTGCTTACCGGGCCAGGGTACCGCACGCCCATAACCTTCCCTCGTTGGAGGCACCGACCAGAGGCATGACAACGGACCGAATAAAGGCCTTCCCATAAAGGCAAATGTGGTTGCACTAGGAAAAACTCAATTCAGTGGCACCATGACCCGGTCAACAATATATTCAAGTTGAGTTATTATCAGGTTCAACTTAAAGTCCAACTAACCGGTGTCATAGAAAGCCATGAAATGCAACACGAACATATGCATCACATATTAACGGAAATGACTGAGTCAACTATATCCACACTAAGCATAAACATCAACAACTCATGACTCTTCTCTGGTTAGGATTAAACCCTATTCTTAAGAGAATCTTTTCTAACAAATTTATCATTTTTGTTATGCAAGAAAATAACTCCATATAATTAATTATAACCATAACTATATTACTTTGTCATAACAAAATTTTATCCTAGCTTCTTTACCAACTTAGTTTACTTCAAACTTTCTGTAACTCAAGCATATTAACTTAAGCAAGCAACTTAACAGAATATAAATAACATAATAGTGATTTAAATGCATGGATTTAATCATTCATTCAAGTAGAAAAATCACAAATATTGTAATGGCACCATGAAAATGTTCATGTGGCTTGCCTTAGTGCAGCTGAGGTTCACAAGCCTCCTGGTGATCCTCAAGACAAGCCTCACCTCTGGAAATAATTTTAAACACAAGAAGAAAATATCAAGAACTCTTCTGAAATTCACCAGAAAATCTAGACAGCACAGAAAAATCTCATTTTTGGTGAGCTGCTAGATTTCTTTACAGAGAACACAATGCAAAAATATTCAATTTATTTGGACTTATGGTTGAAGAGTTATGGCTGTTTAAAGCTCTCTAGATAAATATGAAATTTGAATTTAAATAAAACAGACTGGGGGGGTGACGTCGAAGGCGTAAAGCTTCGGGGCGCCACCACTCATACCGCTTCGCGCGCGTACTGAGTGGCTGACTAGCGGGCCCCGCTAGTCAGGTGAGAGGGAGGGGGAGAGGGAGACAGAGGACGACGCGACTTTGCCGGAGCTCACGCCGGCGGCGAGGGCTTCTTGGCCAAAATGAGAGGGGGGAATCGAGAGAGGAGACGGAGGCGCACCTGCCCGTACCCGTAGAGTAGCTAGGGGTGGTCGGATGGCGTCGGAATCAACCTCTCAAGCGGAGGCAGAGGACGGAGGTCGCCGGAGACGAAGACGACGGCGAACAGAGGCGACTCCAGGGGCTTCAACCAGGCGGAACAGCACCACCAGAGGGAGGCGGAGGCCCTGGAAGGGTTGCCCTGGCCTGGGAGGGGCTGGAGCTACGAAGACGACCCGAGGGGATCGCCTGCGAGCTCGAGCTCGGGGGCGGCGGCCTGTGGCCTGCCCGGCCGGGCTACGGCTCTCTACGAGGTTGTGGAGTTTGTGAGAGTGGTGGATGGTGCTCGAGGAGATTGGGGGGCTCCATTTATAGCCGAGCGTCGAGGGGGGATCGGGCTCCGCCGGTGGACACCTGGACACGGCGCCCAGTGTCGAACGGCGTCAGTGAAAGGGGGAGAAGGTGACGCAACTCACGCGGGGACTGTGGGCTAACGGGGACGAGCACAGGGGCACTGGAGTGGCGACGAGCACAGTGCGCACTGCACTGTTACGTTGGACGGACCGTGCCCGTGCTCGCTGCGGCGAGCTCCGGCATCAGCAAGCGCCAGGGAGGAGTTAAGGGGCTTGGACGAAGATTGTGGCGCAGTTTGGCATGCTCAGGCAGGCGGGGAAGCGATCACGTGAGCAACAGAGGCTCGGGCGCGACGCAGAGCGCACCGTCTGCATGCTAGCACGCTTGATCGAATGCGGTCACTGCATGAACTATGACCTCAGGCCGACCTAAGCATAAACTTGATGTCTGGCGTGTTGTTCGTGGTAGATTAGAAGATTACCACGCATGGGTTTGGTCTCAGGTGCAGTAGAAAAGATTTCACATGCCTGGTAAGTTTCTGGGCAGTAACTTTGAGAGTTTACTTAGGTCAAACGATTGGGAGTTGAGGGCTGGGCTTTGGAGGTTAGCAATCATCTACTAAGGTGATGATGCACAAGAAAGATCAGCCACAATGGAGCAAGTAAAATGGTAGTTGCTGTAGAAACTACCATTTCTGTCCAGAATAGAAAATATTTTCTGTAGCAAAAATATTCCAAAAAGTGATGAAATGTTTTTGCTCAGGGAGGTGCCCTAGGGTTCAAAGAATATTTGTGATTTTTCTCAGATTTTTGTGGGCAAGAAAAATTGGGGTTGCTTTGGAGCACATTGAGCTAGCTAGGGTTTAAGAGAGGGAAATGGATATTTTTCATTTAAGAAAAATATTCCAAATATTATTTTGAGATGAACGAGATTGAAAATGATGGTTAGAGAGGGAAATGGGACACTTGGGTACAAGCCAGGGGGTACCCAAGTGTTTATGTCCATATGAAAAGATTCAAAACTCCAAATTTCAGATTCAAAACAACTGAAAATCAGGCAAAGAAAAGAGGGCAAAAACCAGGCTGTCACAAACCTCCCCCACTTAGAATGAATCTCGTCCTCGAGATTCGGTTGCTTGGGAAAACCATTCTGGATAACGTGCCTTTAGAAATTCTTCCCGTTCCCACGTTGATTCTGACTCTGTGTGATGCTCCCACTGAACCTTGTAGAACTTCCTTACTTTACTGCAAGTGACTCTTTCCATCTGATCCAAAATTTTAACCGGTCTCTCTTCATATGTCAAGTCCTTTGCCAACTCTATTTCGCAGTCTTTTTCTCAGGCGGCGATATGCATCGCCTCAACTGTGAAACATGAAACACGTCGTGCACGTCCGACAATTCAGGGGTAGTTCCAACTGATATGCAACAATAACTACTCGTGACATAATTGGAAATGGACCAATGAATCTGGGTGCCAACTTTCCACGAGTCTGGAATCTCTTGATTCCTTTCATAGGAGTGACTCGGAGGTATACGTGTTCTCTGGGTTCAAAGCTGTTCTGTTGGTGCTTTGCATCATAATAACTCTTCTGTCGAGATTTGGCCAACTGCAATCTGTCCCTGATTTCCTTAACCTGTTTCTCAGCTTCCATCATGAGATCTGTTCCGAAGATACGGCTATCTCCAATTTGAGACCAATTTAAAGGAGTGCGGCACTTACGGCCATACAAAGGCCCATATGGTGACATCTTTAGACTGGTCTGGAAGCTATTGTTGTAAGAGAACTCAGCATACGGTAGACAGTCTTCCCATTTAGGTCCTTGGTCCAAAGCACAGGCTCGCAGCATATCTTCGAGTATTTGGTTTACCCGTTCTATCTGTCATCAGTCTGAGGATGATAAGCGGTACTATATTTCAGTGCTGTCCCCAAGGCTTGATGGAGACGTGACCAAAAAGCGGAGGTAAAAAGTGAACCTCGGTCGGAAGTGATGGTTCGGGGTACTCCATGCAGACTGACTATTCTGGATACATACAGCTGTGCAAGTTGATCCGCTCGATATGTGGTTTGGATCGGAATGAAATGAGCAACCTTGGTTAAGGTGTCCACTATGACCCAGATTGCATAATTGCCTCGCTGAGTCTTAGGTAATCCTGTGATGAAGTCCATGCAGACATCATCCCATTTCCATTGCAAAACTGGCTGTGGTTGGAGCAGTCCGGCTGGCTTCTGATGCTCTGCCTTCACCTTGTCGCATATGTCGCAACAGGCCACAAAATAGGCAATGTCTTTCTTCATTCCATCCCACCAGAATATTTGTCGAAGGTCTTCATACATTTTTGTACCTCCAGGGTGAATGGAATACGAAGATTCGTGTGCTTCTGACAGGATTCTCTGCTTTAAATCCGCTTGGTTGGGTACACAGATCCTTCCACGGAAGCGGAGGGTACCAAATTTATCCTTCGAGAAATCGGAAGTCTGTCCCGCTACCATATTCTTGGCACGTTTCTGCAGGACGGTGTCATCTGGCTGGGCCTTGCGGATCTCTTCCTCAAATGTGGGGGCAACTTCCAAAATATTTGCAAGACCGGCCTCAACTATGACCAGGTTGAGCTGAGCAATCTCCCCTTGAAGTTCAGGAGGCAAGGATTTCAATATGACATTTAGGCTGACAGGCTTTCGACTGAGTGCATCGGCAACCACGTTGGCCTTACCCGGGTGGTAATTTATTCCAAGATCATAATCCTTGACTAACTCCAGTCATCTTCATTGACGGAGATTTAAATCTGGCTGAGTAAATATATACTTGAGACTTTTGTGATCGGTAAAAATTTGGCACCTCTTCCTGATGAGATAGTGTCTCCAAATTTTTAGAGCATGAACCACCGCGGCCAATTCCAAATCATGGGTAGGATAATTTCCCTCGTGGGGTCGTAGCTGTCGCGATGCATAAGCTACTACCTTGTCGTTTTGCATAAGTATGCATCCAAGTCCTTGTCTGGAGGCATCACAGTACACATCAAAACTGCGGTAGATATCTGGAAGAGTCAATACAGGTGCGGTTGTCAGCTGTATCTTTAGCTCATTGAAACTTTTCTCACAGTCCTCAGTCCATTCGAACTTCTTATCCTTTTTGAGCAGCTCCGTCATGGGTTTAGCAATTTTGGAAAACCCTTCAGTGAAACGGCGATAATATCCGGCTAATCCAAGGAAACTCCGGATCTGTGATACGGTCGTGGGTGGCAACCAATCGAGCACATCCTTTACTTTGCTCGGGTCCACGGCTATACCTTCGGTGGATAGTACATGTCCGAGAAATCCAACTTGCTTGAGCCAAAATTCACACTTACTAAATTTGGCGTATAGCTGATGGCCGCGGAGTCGTTGGAGCACTGCTCGAAGGTGTTCCTTGTGATCTTCTTCACTTTTTGAGTATATAAGTATATCATCGATGAAGACTACCACGAACTTGTCGAGGGAGTCCATGAATACTTTGTTCATCATATGCATGAAGAAGGTAGGGGCATTGGTGAGACCAAAGGACATCACTATATATACATAAAGACCGTATCGAGTGGTGAATGCGGTCTTAGGAATATCTTCCTTTTTAATCTTGAGCTGATGATATCCGGTCCGTAAATCAATCTTAGAAAATACCTTGGCCCCACTGAGCTGATCAAACAAGTCATCAATCCTTGGCAGCGGATATTTGTTTTTGATGGTGACATCGTTCAGCTGACGGTAATCCACACACATGCGGAGGCTGCCATCCTTTTTGTCCACGAAAATAGCAGGTGATCCCCATGGTGAAGAGCTGGGACAGATATATCCTTTCTGGAGCATTTCATCAAGCTATTTCTTTAGCTCCACTAACTCTGATGAGGGCATCCGGTAATACTTCTTGTATAACAGCGCGCTTCCGGGCACAAGATCTATTGCGAACTCAAGCTCTCGATCTGGTGGCATGCCTGGCAGTTCTTCTGGAAATACATCAGGAAACTCACTGACCACAGGAATTAATTCCAATTTAGCCACAACAGTGAAGGCCATTTCTTTCTTGGGTATGCTTCTGCGAGCATAGAATTTGGTAGTCTGCCCCTTCTGACTGGTCAAAGTGACTTCTTGGGTCGCGCAGTTTATGCATACTTGATATTGAGTCAGCCAATTCATACCCAATATAACATCCAACTTTGCGGACTCAATAATTATCAACGAAGTTGGGAAACAGACTCCGTTGATATTGATTTCCAGATTACGGCAAACCAGATTGCTCTTGATTAAGGATCACGGGGTTTGTACCAGCATATTTTTGCCCAAAAGCGACCAAGGAAATTTGTTTTGGGCAACAAAACTCCGAGAAATAAAAGAGTGGGAAGCCCCAGAGTCAAATAAAATTACTGCAGGTATGTTATTAACAAAAAACATACCAATGACGACTTCGGGGTTCTCTTGGGCTTCATCTGCGATGAGGTGATGAACGTGCCCAGTAATGTTTTGCTGGTTCAGGCATGATTCCATAAAGTTGACTTGTGGCCTGAATAGAGCATTCGCCTTGCTGTTCTTGGGACATTGTCTGGCATAATGTCCGGTTTGCCCACAACTAAAGCAAGAATTGTTGCGCTGGCGCTCTTCGTGCACTGGGTTGGTCACGACATTCTTAAATTGGGTGGTGGTCTTGTTAACATTTTGTTGCCAATTGGGCTTGTATTCCACCTGAGTCTGCTGCCAGGTACGAGCCTTTTGCATGGGTTGTCCATCCTTCTTTGGCTCAAACTTGCGCTTGTGATCGTTGTTAGGAGGCCTATTATCCGATACGAGCTTGTGCTCCCTTTCAGCAATGAAAGCCTTGTTCACCAGAGTTTGGAAATCTGGGAAATCAAACATACTGAGGGTACACCGGAGTTGCGAGTTTAATCCACCAAGAAATATGTCAATCTTTCTTTCTTTAGTGGCCACGTCATAAAGGGAGTAGCGTGATAGATGATTGAATTTTTGCAAATATTCACCCACAGACTGATTTCCTTGGATGAGCGCGAAAAATTCACACTGCTTAGTCTTCATAATTCCAGTAGGGATATGATATTTCCGGAACTGATCCTTGAATTTTGACTAGGTGATTTGATCATCAGCAGGCCACATGGCTTTTTATATTTTCCCACCATATGGCAGCAGCGCCTTCAAGATAATGAGTTGCAAAGGGAACTTTGTCATCTTCTTCAGTACGAGCAATCTCAAGTTTCCTCTCAATAGTTCACAACCAATCGTCTGCATCCAAGGGGTCAATAACCTGACTGAAACTGGGAGGCTTGGTCCTTTGAAAATCTGACAGCTTGGAGTGATGACCGTTCTGGTTTCCATTCTGTCCAACCATAGCTTGCAGACTCCTTAATATTTCAATCAGATCATTGTTCCTTCTTTCCTCAAACATACGCAGAATTTGCTCGGTGGAGGGCGGATTTGGCGGTGGAGGCCGTGGTGGAACGTACGGCTCGGGGGAGTGTCCTACCTGTCGTGCGGAACGACGAACATGAGTACCCTCGCGAACGTTGCTACTGCTACCTCGCCGTGGCATCCTATTGTGGATTTTTTCCAAGACAACGTAGCCGAGATGAGAAACATTCAAAATGAATTGGGGAAAAGCCAACAACAAAAGCCCGAGAAAAAACCGAAATGACAAAGAAAATACGGCGAATAAAATAGAGTTCCAACATAATTATACATAGACTCATACATGAAAAATAAATAACATGCAAGGTTCAACTACTATCATACATGAAACGAAACCTCATGACTCGTACGACTACACTCGTACATCATCCCGACGACTGCGAATACTCAGGAGCTCTGCTGGTGTTCCGGGGTCCTCTCCTGAAGCGGAGTCGGATCCTGAACTGACGTGGTTAATGGAAACCTCCGGGTTAAAAGTAACACAATGGCGCTGCCTCGAGGGCTCTCCCTCAGGGGCAGGTGCGGGGTGAAGCATCAGGGCTACAGGAGTAGTGAGAAGTGAAACCCACTAAGCAGGAGCACTGAGAGGATTCACGGTCGAGGCACCCGAGCTACTTGGGGGAGTAACCGGCGAAATAGGGGAACCAGAACTGGCTGGAATATAAGCAGTAAATCCCAGAGAGATTGGAGTAGTGATAGATCTAGTAGAGGCTAAAGCAGTACGAGCACGAGTCAGCTCTCGAGCCAGCTCGTGGATCATCAGATAGCTAGCAGTGATATAACGAGAAAGGTGTCTAGCAACACTATCAGACTCCAGATCAACGATAGGGAAACGGACACGACCGTTGTCGTGCAGAGAAGGATAATAGTAGAAACCTGGGTGGTTCTGCATCCGGACCTCGTTGTAGCGAAGCTCGACAAGGACCTCGAATGCAGCAAACTAGACAGCCTGAGAAGCGGTAGAAGCATAACCACTCCGAGAAGTACGAGTGTAAGTGCTGGAATCGGAACTGGTACGCAGAGTAACCACTGCGTGATACTCATACACTGAGTCTGTTAGACGCTCCCGGTACACACGATAGACTGGGTCGTCACCGAGAGGGTAGAGCCGACGCCACACGTTGCGACGGAGGTGCGGCGACGTGCACGGCATCAGCTGCAACTGGCATGGATACGGCACCGGAGCCATCTACACTCACAACCATTAGCAGGTTAGCATATAAATAAAACAAGTGTATGCAATGCAATAACTAGCTCCAAATGCTACCGGCACTCAACTTAACTCGTATCTAACGTCTGGTTAACACGTCGTAGTCTAGCGTGTCCTACAGTCAGCGCGGCTCTGATACCAAGAGTTGTGGCACCCCGGCTCAGAGCGACCGGTTTGCCATGCATTGCCAGCCCAGAGACCATGTCTTCTGGCAACAAACAACATCTTGGTACAGAAAACAACTGCTTTATTGATACTAGCGGATCATAGTTTACATTACAACAGGTGGCGAGGCAAAGCAGCACACACGGTAAGGCTGAAAAATATGTACATTATTTAGTGAACATAAAGGGGCCTCGATCATAGCAACTACGCGGCAGCGGAACAACGTCGTAGCGGAAACTCCATAGCACAGGGACACTGATGTGAACACGATCTAGACTCGGGCAGCACTCCTTTCCAACGTGACTTTCCTGAAATCTGGCATGACACGCCAGGTCAGTACATTGAATGTACTTGCAAGCTCCCTACAAACATAAACATAATGACAAACAATATCATGATAATTAGCCAATTATTAATAATGCAAAAATATAACCAACATGCTATGATCATGCTCATGTGAGAAAAATCTCACGAACTGACTTACCAATAGTGATCGCTCTTGGATCACCAACGTACCAACCTCAAGATCCTAACTAGGAATATCTCGTGATCCTTCCGGTGATCACAACCACGACCAATATTTGGTCTCAAACGGTGATCCTTCCGGCGATCACAACCACGACCAACACTTGGTATCAACCAACAAGATGACCTTCCCGCCATCCTCAACAGTGCAAAGTTCATAACTTAGTGTGCAAGATTGTTAGGACCGGTTTTTGGGATATTAATTTCCCAGAAAATGGCCCTTGTGCTCACCAGCCCCAGGATTACTGTTAGCTGATGAGGCACCAACTTGATACAGAAATTCCAAGCAAAGTACAAAATATGTAGTACAAGACCATTGTGGCCTATGAGTACAATAATTGGTTTCTAGTGGTTGATGGCGGAAGCGGTTTGTGGTTCATCTGTGTCTATGGGACTCCATTTCCCATAGGAACAGCTGACCTGGATAACTCCTATCTTCGCGAGGCTGCTATCACCGTTGCTTAGGTTCCGGGGCTGTCATCGCAACGCTCCTCTCCAAGCAGGTAATCTGGCCACGACAATAGCCAGGGACAAGCCAGTGAGTACTTTGAATGTACTCGCACACATTATGAACACGGGTATAATATAACAAATGATAATCATGCTCTGAAATATTCTATGATCACAATGTCATTCACGAAATAAACAAAATCCATGTTGCACGCATGCAGGTCGTTCATATAAAACATGAATATGTAATCCGGGAATAGAAATAAAAAAAATGCACCGATCGAGTGTCTGAAGCGACGCCTTGAAAGGACGACAACAGAAAGCGTGCCTCAGTCGGGCGTCTGAGCGACACCACATAAAGGGCTTATAAGGTAAAATAAGTAACAAGCATGCCACAGTCGGGCGTCTGTGCGACACCACATAAAGGGCTTATAAAGTAACAAATAACAAGCATGCCACAGTCGGGCGTCTGAGCGACACCACATAAAGGGCTTATAAAGCAAACAATCAACAAGCATGCCACAGTCGGGCATCTGAGCGACACCACATAAAGGGCTTATAAAGTAAACAAATAAATAGAATGCCACAGTCGGGCGTCTAAGCGACACCACATAAAGGGCTTATAAAGTAAATAATCAACAAGCATGCCACAGTCGGGCGTCTGAGCGACACCACATAAAGGGCTTATAAGAAAATAATCACAATGAATATCCAGGAGGTAGAACCGTCCCAGGGATACTCAATAATTTGAGTAATAAAAAGGGTTAGTCCAATATAATAATAATCACAATCATCATAAGTCACAAGTCATGATCCATGTTCCGGTTTAGTAGTTTCTCCTCCGAAGACCGACACTTGACCCATCTCAGACTGTAGTCCTTACCTATGGACACGGCTATTCGAATGGATTTAACCTCTGCAGAGGGTGTACTCTTTACCCACGAGTAACGGATTTATTTAGTCCATCGGGACTAATTCCGTCTATGGTCTTTTAATTGAAAACACACCTGACCGCACACACCAGCCTAACTTACCGGTGTCTGGAATCACCCACGACACCTGTTAAGCAAAACACTAAGTGGGGAGGCTACAACCTCGCGTAGCATGGGATCAAATTTATATCACGCGCTCTAAGGGGTGCCCCCCTCTCGGTCCCAACCGGAAACACCCATGCCCCCGGACCAGGTGGCATGCCTACCGGATGCAGCCGATATCTTCCACCATGGCCTCTCTGTACGGTGTGTGCTAGGAAAGGGGTTGACAACTTACTGAACCGTACCCTACCTGCGGCAGGGACAAGTGGTAGTACGAAACAAGTATGGGGGTTACTGGAACAAGACTCGATCTACGGCCGACTCAAGAGGTTCAAGTATTCCCTGTATGATTAGCATAACAAATATATTTCAATTAACAGATAGAATCACCACTCATCATACCTCATCATGCCATACCGGACACACTCGTCTCGACGAGGGACTAGGGACAAGCTCATGTCTACCCAAGACAGAGACTTTCCCGGCTTCCTTCCGGTATGCATGAAAAGCATACGAAGATGATTACTATCACAAGCATATCCATTTCTAACAGCAAAGAGTCTTCATTATGCACTCATGCGTATGATTGTATCGTCACATAAAATAACGAATGCTCCATGTCAAGGTGGTATTGTAACCGTATCAAACAACACACAAAATTATTATGCCAGGGTTCAGAATGCTTGCCTTCTAGAGTATGCAAGGGGGTGCACTTTTTTGAAAGTTGCTTCCTTCTTCAACAATCCTATTTTTGAAAATATTCAAATTAACAAATACTTTAAAAACAGCGCAAAAATTTGTCCTAGATATTTTTAAAATAAATCTTAAAATAAACTAGGTGGAATTTGAGAGAGGTAGAAAAAAGAATTAATTCATTTGGAGTTTTATTTAAAAAAATATAGCCAGTCACAGTTTAGTCAAAATCCTGTTTTAAAATAAAACAGAAAAGAAAACGTTTCAGACGAAATACGCTTTCGAGAGGAGGACACGTACTTCGGGCTTTACGCCTCCACTTAACCCGCACGGGCCGACCCGTGGGTCACTGACAGTGGGTCCCTTAGGCCCACTGGTCAGGTTTGACCAGTCGCCCCCGCCTCCTTCCTCCTCTGGCCGAGCAGAGGCGGGGCTCCGGCGATCAACGCCGGCGAACGACGGCTCCTCGCGGGGTCCTGAGGACGGGGATGGATCCGCCAGGCCGGGGCGGTCCTCCCGGTGGTCGAGGAGGTGGCGGGGATGGAGGGAGTCGCCGGCGGCGAGCTCCGCGGCGGACGGCAGCTTCGGGAGGTATGGGGATTTCGGGTACGGTGGTTCCCCGACGCAGCTGAGGGTTTGGGCGGCTCCGCACGGTCGAGGGGAGGAGGATGGTGGTGCTATACGGACGGGGGGGGGGGGGGGGCTCTGGTTGCGACTGAATGGACCGGAGGGCGGTGGCGGCTGTACTGGCCGGAGATGGGGAAGAAGACCCTCCCTGGTCGATTGCCTGCTATGGGGGGTGCTAGGTGGGGTCGCTTGAGGTCGCCTGAGGGACTGGACGGACTCGGGGGCTCCTTATATAGGCGGCCGGAGTCGGTTCCAATGGCGGCCGTGGATAAGAACAGCGAACCGCCGTTCTGTAGCCTGCAGGACGTCGTGGCGGCGACGGGCACTAGTGGACGAGCTCGCGGATAAGCTCGGGCTGTTCAGGGGCGAGCTGGCGCGCTGGAGTGCCTCGAGCGGCACCGTCCATGGCAGGAGCCTGCTGCGGACGCCGGCGTGCCGCCAAGGGAGCTCTGACGGCGGTGCTGTAGGACGCCAGGAGGAAGCTTGGAGCGCTCTGATGTGTGGACGGGGACGGGCGTGGCTCTGCAGGCGAGCAAGGGCCAGGGGCGCGGGGCGAGTGAACGCGGCGGCTCGGTTGCACGCGCGCGTGCAAAACGTGCGCTCTGGGCACGCCCAGAGCACACACGCGAGGTGTTCGGCCAAATGCTAGGGCATAGTAGAGAGCTCGAATGCTGCTGGTAGTAAACAGGCCTAGGTTAGTGGTAGACAGAAGTTTAGTGGACATGGTGGTTAGGCAAAGCAAGCAGGTCCAGTGTGCAAACTAAAAGCTATGTCAAATCTGACCATGCACATAAGGTGTTTGACAAAATGCCAAGGGCACCTAGGCATTTCTTGGGGTGGACAAACTCTCCAGACTAGTGTCTCTCTAGATGCAAAAGGGGGTGGTAAGGTCAGTTGGTCAAGACTAGAAACTTGATAGTGCAAGTTTTTGGGAAAACCATTTCTGGACAGAAAGTAAAAGGCATAGTTTCATGGACCAAAATACTCCAATAGGTCCATTCTCCTGGACTTAAGGGTTTGGTAGAGTGGTCTATAAGCAGGAAAAAGAATCATGGGTAAAAGGGCAAGTTAAAATATGGTTGCAGTAGAAAATACCAAACTGGGCTAGAGAGCAAAAGAGGATGTTTTGCTCAAATTTTCCATAGAACACCAGTGGGTTTTTGCATAAAGTTGAATAATATACTCCTACTAACATCCCCTAATTTTGGTGGAAGTTTTAAAGAAATATTTAAATAGGTTGTAGTGCAAAAGTGCAAACTGGACCAGATTTGAAAACTTGGGGAAAAGCTCAAAATCTCCAAATGACTAAAGAGTATTTTTGCACAAAAGTGATCTAGGAACATCACATGTCATCCCCAAATTTTGGTGGGATTTTTAAATGACTTTATCAAAGGGTTGCAGTGCAAATGGGACCCGAAAACTTATGAAAAACCCATTTTAGAGAAATACAGCTCAGGGAAAAATAATTATAAATAATCCCACTGATAAAAGAATTGTTTTAGTAGAGAGGGTAAACAAGTCCAATAATAATTGGAAAGTTTTCACTTGGGGTGAAAACTCCACAACTTAGGAGAAAAGAGAGGTTCTGAGATAAAAAATAAATCCAGAAAAAAGAGACTTTAATTTCTTAGCAAAATTTTAATAAACAAAACATGGTTAATTTTTTGGGGTGTTACAACACTACCCCCCTTAAGAAAAATCTCGTCCTCGAGATTTGCTAAGGACATATTTTGCAAAAGGATTGCTCATACCATGCGATAATCGTAACATGGAAAGCGGTTACTCCACACACGTGATAGGACGGGGTCACAGTAGAATCGCTAACTAAGGTGCAGTTGTGGTGTACTAGCAAGGTAATCGATTAGGTGATAGAAGAACGCGCAGTCGTGTATTTAGTGTATGCGTCTCGCGAGTCGTATAACGCGAGGGCATGCAAATTAATTATTTTTATTGAGAAAAACATTTTTCATCGCAGTGGTCTTTTAAGAAAAACCTTACTATGAAGTTTGCTATAATTAAAAACAATCGATTTTGTTTTATCACGAGAAACAACTTCAACCAATGCAATATACTAATACAGAAAATTTTAAAGCACAACACAGTTATCACAACAAGCAGTCAAACGATACACAAACGGATATAACCGCGGTGTTGACGGTTCAGGAAATAAGCTATATGTTACGAGGAAAAATATTCCTTGCAATGGGATATATCTCTCGTCTACTCGGAGCGGATGGGGGACTCACAAAAGGCGTCTCTCTTAGTCTGGCCCTCAGGGTCTGCTAATGGCGACTAGGGTCTTACACAGCAAGGGTCTGGAGAAAAATCCATCACTTGTTGGGTCAAGTGCTCTCGAGCGATGACATAGTGCACCAGCTCAATTAGCGTCGGACTTTTCTCTACTCAGGTGTAGGGAAAGGATGTGGTTTCTCTGGCTGCTGCACTATTCAGAAAACAAAATAGCCACATTCACTGGCATAGGGTACCATGAATTGAAGATGGGTAACCATTCCATAAGCAGCAATCTTAATTGCCATTGTTGGAGTGGGTATGGATTTTCCCGATGAAGGGAACTTCCGTAGGGTCTTGGTTTGGGTCTACCTACGGGGTGTGCCTGGCTGTACAATATTTCGAGGGGGTGAGAGTGACCCTCGATTTGAACAGATTATACCAGGATGGCTGGGGAAAACCCATGGTACTGTGGTCAAAATCCCACAATTATTTTGATAAAATCCTCCCGGGGTGGCATCTGGGGTCTTTATATGAATCCCAAGGTGCGACCTGAAAAACAAATGGCTGTGAAGGCAGTGCACAAGGTGAGGGATGTTTGGTAAGATCACGGAGTGGCCTCATGTATAGCATCTGGGTTGGATGACATATCGTGTTGTGGGGGCAATATTAATTGTCGGTTGGGGCAAACGTTCCCTTTATATAAAGAAAACGGAGTCTTCCTTCGCACGCTTGCGAATGGGGCAACTCAGGTGTCGATCACGGGCGTGTAGCTTACAGGGCTAGTCTGATAGGTTGGGCACCGACTGCCAAAAGCTGTCGGGGTCACTGTGGGGGCTATCGGGTAGGATAAGCTTGTTGTGGTGAGGTTAAGGTCTGGTGGGTGGGTTAACCTAGGTTTTTTTGACCTGGCTAAGATAGGATTAGCCAATGGTCAGCCTGGC
Organism: Triticum aestivum; assembly: GCF_018294505.1. Taxonomy (NCBI): domain Eukaryota; kingdom Viridiplantae; phylum Streptophyta; class Magnoliopsida; order Poales; family Poaceae; genus Triticum; species Triticum aestivum. Next base: position 511,284,878 of record NC_057808.1, read on the forward strand.
TCTGATACCAAGTTTGTCAGGACCGGTTTTCGGGATATTAATTTCCCAGAAAATGGCCCTTGTGCTCACCAGCCCCAGGATTACTGTTAGCTGATGAGGCACCAACTTGATACAGAAATTCCAAGCAAAGTACAAAATATGTAGTACAAGACCATTGTGGCCTATGAGTACAACAATTGGTTTCTAGTGGTTGATGGCGGAAGCGGTTTGTGGTTCATCTGTGTCTATGGGACTCCATTTCCCACAGGAACAGCTGACCTGGATAACTCCTATCTTCGCGAGGCTGCTATCACCGTTGATTAGGTTTCGGGGCTGTCATCGCAAGCTCCTCTCCAAGCAGGTAATCTGGCCAAGACAATAGCCAGGGACAAGCCAGTGAGTACTTTGAATGTACTTGCAAACATTATGAACACGGGTATAATATAACAAATGATAATCATGCTCTGAAATATTCTATGATCACAATGTCAGTCACGAAATAAACAAAATCCATGATGCACGCATGCAGGTTGTTCATATAAAACATGAATATGTAATCCGGGAATAGAAAAAAAATGCACCGATCGGGTGTCTGAAGCGACGCCTCGAAAGGACGACAACAGAAAGCGTGCCTCAGTCGGGCGTCTGAGCGACACCACATAAAGGGCTTATAAGGTAAAATAAGTAACAAGCATGCCACAGCCGGGCGTCTGTGCGACACCACATAAAGGGCTTATAAAGTAACAAATAACAAGCATGCCACAGTCGGGCGTCTGAGCGACACCACATAAAGGGCTTATAAGGTAAAATAAGTAACAAGCATGCCACAGCCGGGCGTCTGTGCGACACCACATAAAGGGCTTATAAAGTAACAAATAACAAGCATGCCACAGTCGGGCGTCTGAGCGACACCACATAAAGGGCTTATAAAGCAAACAATCAACAAGCATGCCACAGTCGGGCGTCTGAGCGACACCACATAAAGGGCTTATAAAGTAAACAGATAAATAGCATGCCACAGTCGGGCGTCTGAGCGACACCACATAAAGGGCTTATAAAGTAAATAATCAACAAGCATGCCACAGTCGGGCGTCTGAGCGACACCACATAAAGGGCTTATAAGAAAATAATCACAATGAATATCCGGGAGGTAGAACCGTCCCAGGAATACTCAATAATTCGAGTAATAAAAAGAGTTAGTCCAATATAATAATAATCACAATCATCATAAGTCACAAGTCATGATCCATGTTCCGGTTTAGTAGTTTCTCCTCCGAAGACCGACACTAAGACCGACACTTGACCCATCTCAGACTGTAGTCCTTACCTATGGACACGGCTATTTGAATGGATTTAACCTCTGCAGAGGGTGTACTCTTTACCCACGAGTAACGGATTTCTTTAGTCCATCGGGACTAATTCCGTCTATGGTCTTTCAATTGAAAACACACCTGACCGCACACACCAGCCTAACTTACCGGTGTCTGGAATCACCCACGACACCTGTTAAGCAAAACTCTAAGTGGGGAGGCTACAACCTCGCGTAGCATGGGATCAAATTTATATCGCGCGCTCTAAGGGGTGCCCCCCTCTCGGTCCCAACCGGAAACACCCATGCCCCCGGACCAGGTGGCATGCCTACCGGATGCAGCCGGTATCTTCCACCATGGCCTCTCTATACGGTGTGTGCTAGGAAAGGGGTTGACAACTTACTGAACCATACCCTACCTGCGGCAGGGACAAGTGGTAGTACGAAACAAGTATGGGGGTTACTGGAACAAGACTCGATCTACGGCCGACTCAAGAGGTTCAAGTATTCCCTGTATGATTAGCATAACAAATATATTTCAATTAACAGATAGAATCACCACTCATCATACCTCATCATGCCATACCGGACACACTCGTCTCGACGAGGGACTAGGGACAAGCTCATGTCTACCCAAGACAGAGACTTTCCCGGCTTCCTTCCGATATGCATGAAAAGCATACGAAGATGATTACTATCACAAGCATATCCATTTCTAACAGCAAAGAATCTTAATTATGCACTCATGCGTATGATTGTATCGTCACATAAAATAACGAATACTCCATGTCAAGGTGGTGTTGTAACAGTATCAAACAACACACAAAAATATCATGCCAGTGTTCAGAATGCTTGCCTTCAAGAGTATGCAAGGGGGTGCACTTTTTTGAAAGTTGCTTCCTTCTTCAGCAATCCTATTTTTGAAAATATTCAAATTAACAAATACTTTAAAAACAGCGCAAAAAGTTGTCCTAGATATTTTTGAAATAAATCTTAAAATAAACTAGGTTGAATTTGAGAGAGGTAGAAAAAAGAATTAATTCATTTGGAGTTTTATTTAAAAAGATATAGCCAGTCAAAGTTTAGTCAAAATCCTATTTCTAAAATAAAACAGAAAAGAAAACATTTCGGACGAAATACGCTTTCGAGAGGAGGACACGTACTTCGGGCTTTACGCATCCACTTAACCCGCGCGGGCCGACCCGTGGGTCACTGACAGTGGGTCCCTTGGGCCCATTGGTCAGGTTTGACCAGTCGCCCCCGCCTCCTTCCTTCTCTGGCCGAACAAAGGCAGGGCTCCGGCGATCAACGCCGGAGAACGGCGGCTCCTCGCGGGGTCCTGAGGGCGGGGATGGATCTGCCAGGCCGGGGCGGTCCTCCCGGTGGTCGAGGAGGTGGCGGGGATGGAGGGAGTCGCCGGCGGCGAGCTCCGCGGCGGACGGCAGCTTCGAGAGGTTTGGGGCTTTCGGCTACGGTGGTTCCCCGACGCAGCTGAGGGTTTGGGCGGCTCCGCATGGTCGAGGGGAGGAGGATGGTGGTGCTATACGGACCGGGGGGGCTCTGGTTGCGACTGAATGGACCGGAGGGCGGTGGCGGTTGTACTGGCCGGAGATGGGGAAGAAGACCCTCCCTGGTCGATTGCCTGCTATGGGGGGTGCTAGGTGGGGTCGCTTGAGGTCGCCTGAGGGACTGGACGGACTCGGGGGCTCCTTATATAGGCGGCCGGAGTCGGTTCCAACGGCGGCCGTGGATAAGAACAGCGAACCGCCGTTCTGTAGCCTGCAGGACGTCGTGGCGGCGACGGGCACTAGTGGACGAGCTCGCGGATAAGCTCGGGCTGTTCAGGGGCGAGCTGGCGCGCTGGAGTGGCTCGGGCGGCACCGTCCATGGCAGGAGCCTGCTGCGGACGCCGGCGTGCCGCCAAGGGAGCTCTGACGGCGGCGCTGTAGGGCGCCAGGAGGAAGCTTGGAGCGCTCTGATGTGTGGACGGGGACGGGCGTGGCTCTGCAGGCGAGCAAGGGCCAGGGGCGCGGGGCGAGTGAACGCGGCGGCTCGGTTGCGCGCGCGCGCGTGCAAAACATGCGCTCTGGGCACGCCCAGAGCACGCACGCGAGGTGTTCGGCCAAATGCTAGGGCATAGTAGAGAGCTTGAATGCTGCTGGTAGTAAACAGGCCTAGGTTAGTGGTAGACAGAAGTTTAGTGGACATGGTGGTTAGGCAAAGCAAGCAGGTCCAGTGTGCAAACTAAAAGCTATGTCAAATCTGACCATGCACATAAGGTGTTTGACAAAATGCCAAGGGCACCTAGGCATTTCTTGGGGTGGCCAAACTCTTCAGACTAGTGTCTCTCTAGATGCAAAAGGGGGTGGTAAGGTCAGTTGGTCAAGACTAGAAACTTGATAGTGCAAGTTTTTGGGAAAACCATTTCTGGATAGAAAGTAAAAGGCATAGTTTCATGGACCAAAATACTCCAATAGGTCCATTCTCCTGGACATAAGGGTTTGGTAGAGTGGTCTACAAGCAGGAAAAAGAATCATGGGTAAAAGGGCAAGTTAAAATATGGTTGCAGTAGAAAATACCAAACTGGGCCAGAGAGCAAAAGAGGATGTTTTGCTCAAATTTTCCATAGAACACCAGTGGGTTTTTGCATAAAGTTGAATAATATACTCCTACTAACATGCCCTAATTTTGGTGGAATTTTTAAAGAAATATTTAAATAGATTGTAGTGCAAAAGTGCAAACTGGACCAGATTTGAAAACTTGGGGAAAAGCTCAAAATCTCCAAATGACTAAAGAGTATTTTTAGCACAAAAGTGATCTAGGAACATCACATGTCATCCCCAAATTTTGGTGCGATTTTTAAATGAATTTATCAAAGGGTTGCAGTGCAAATGGGACCCGAAAACTTATGAAAACCCCATTTTAGAGAAATACAGCTCAGGGAAAAATAATTATAAATAATCCCACTGATAAAAGAATTGTTTTATTAGAGAGGGTAAACAAGTCCAATAATAATTGGAAAGTTTTCACTTGGGGTGAAAACTCCACAACTTAGGAGAAAAGAGAGGTTCTGAGATCAAAAATAAATCCAGAAAAAAGAGAATTTAATTTCTTAGCAAAATTTTAATAAACAAAACATGGTTAAATTTTTGGGGTGTTACAAAGATTTATTAAATGTTGACCCATGGTGTGACCTACTTTCGAGCGTGTCCGTAACCGTGGACTCGGCTATCGATAGATTAATACACTCTGCAGAGGTAGCACACTGTACCCGCACCACGGAACCCATGGCCTCGTACTCCCATTCGAGTGGACCAACGGCATTCCGATGAAACCCCTCCATTGCCATGAAACTCTCCCGGCCACTCTGACTCATTCCCCACTGGGCTAGTCCTGGGTGGCCCCGTGTTTACCAAAGACACAACGACCACCGTCGTGGCCAAAACATAAACTGTCCCACCCGGGGACACGGTACCAAAATCTCAACAACGGGCACACAAGGTTATGTCTGCTTACCGGGCCAGGGTACTGCACGCCCATAACCTTCCCTCATTGGAGGCACCGACCAGAGGCATGACAACGAACCGAATAAAGGCCTTCCCATAAAGGCAAATGTGGTTGCACTGGGAAAAACTCGATTCAGTGGGACCATGACCCGGTCAACAATATATTGAAGTTGAGTTGTTATCAGGTTCAACTTAAAGTGCAAATAACCGGTGTCATAGTATGCCATGAAATGCAACACGAACAGATGCATCACATATTAACGGAAATGACTGAGTCAACTATATCCACACTAAGCATAAACATCAACAACTCATGACACTTCTCTGGTTAGGATTAAACCTTACTCTTAACAGAATCTTTTCTAACAAATTTATCATTTTTGTTATGCAAGAAAATAACTCCATATAATTAACTATAACCATAACTATATTACTTTGTCTAACAAAATTTTATCCTAGCTTCTTTACCAACTTAGTTTACTTCAAACTTTCTGTAACTCAAGCATATTAACTTAAGCAAGCAACTTAACAGAATATAAATAACATAATAGTGATTTAAATGCATGGATTTAATCATTCATTCAAGTAGAAAAATCACAAATATTGTAATGGCACCATGAAAATGTTCCTGTGGCTTGCCTTAGTGCAGCTGAGGTTCACAAGCCTCCTGGTGATCCACAAGACAAGCCTCACCCTCTGAAAATAATTTTAAACACAAGAAGAAAATATCAAGAACTCTTCTGAAATTCACCAGAAAATCTAGACAGCACAGAAAAATCTCATTTTTGGTGAGCTGCTAGATTTCTTTACAGAGAACACAATGCAAAAAGAATCAATTCATTTGGACTTATGGTTGAAGAGTTATGGCTGTTTAAAGCTCTCTAGATAAATATGAAATTTGAATTTAAATAAAACAGACTGGGGGGTGACGTCGAAGGCGTAAAGCTTCGAGGCGCCACCACTCGTACCGCTTCGCTCGCGTACCGAGTGGCTGACTAGCGGGCCCGCTTGTCAGGTGAGAAGGAGGGGGAGAGGGAGACAGAGGACGGCGCGACTTCGCCAGAGCTCACCCCGGCGGCGAGGGCTTCTTGGCCAAAACGAGAGGGGGGAATCGAGAGAGGAGACAGAGGCGCACCTGCCTGTACCCGTAGAGTAGCTAGGGGTGGTCGGACGGCGCCGGAATCAACCTCTCAAGCGGAGGCAGAGGGCGGAGGTCGCTGGAGACGAAGACGACGGCGAACAGAGGCGACTCCAGGGGCTTCAACCAGGCGGAATAGCACCACCAGAGGGAGGCAGAGGCCGTGGAAGGGTTGCCCTGGCCCGGGAGGGGCTGGAGCTACGAAGACGACCCGAGGGGATCACCGGCGAGCTCGAGCTCGGGGACGGCGGCCCGCGGCCTGCCCGGCCGGGCTACGGCTCTCTATGAGGTTGTGGAGTGTGTGAGAGTGGTGGATGGTGCTCGAGGAGGCTGGGGGGCTCCATTTATAGCCGAGCGTCGAGGGGGGATCAGGCTCCGCCGGTGGACACCTGGACACGGCGCCCGGCGACGAACAGCGTGAGTGAGAGGGGGAGAAGGCGACGCAGCTCACGCGGGGACTGTGGGCGAACGGGGACGAGCACAGGGGCACTGGAGTGGCAACGAGCATAGTGCGCACCGCACTGTTACATTGGCTGGACCGCGCCCGTGCTCGCTGCGGTGAGCTCCGGCGTCGGCGAGCGCCAGGGAGGAGTTAAGGGGGCTTGGACGAAGATTGTGGCGCAGTTTGGCACGCTCAGGCAGGCGGGGTAGCAATCACACGAGCAACAGAGGCTCGGGCGCGACGCAGAGCGCGCCGTGTGCATGCCAGCACGCTTGGTCGAACGCGGTCACCGCGTGAACTATGACCTCAAGCCGACCTAAGCATAAACTTGATGTCTGGTGTGTTGTTCGTGGTAGATTAGAAGATTACCACGCTTGGGTTTGGTCTCAGGTGCAGTAGAAAAGATTTCACACGCCTGGTAAGTTTCTGGGCAGTAACTTTGAGAGTTTACTGAGGTCAAACGACTGGGAGTTGAGGGCTGGGCTTTGGAGGTTAGCAATCATCTACTAAGGTGATGATGCACAAGAAAGATCAGCCACAATGGAGCAAGTAAAATGGTAGTTGTTGTAGAAACTACCATTTCTGTCCAGAACAGAAAATATTTTCTGTAGCAAAAATATTCCAAAAAGTGATGAAATGTTTTTGCTCAGGGAGGTGCCCTAGGGTTCAAAGAATATTTGTGAATTTTTTCAGATTTTTGTGGGCAAGAAAAATTGGGGTTGCTTTGGAGCACATTGAGCTAGCTAGGGTTTAAGAGAGGGAAATGGATATTCTTCATTTAAGAAAAATATTCCAAATATTATTTTGAGATGAACCAAATTGAAAATGATGTTTAGAGAGGGAAATGGGACACTTGGGTGCAAGCCAAGGGGTACCCAAGTGTTTAAGTCCATATGAAAAGATTCAAAGCTCCAAATTTCAAATTCAAAACAACCGAAAATCAGGCAAAGAAAAGAGGGCAAAAACCAGTCTGTCACATCCACCACCCCAATCGGGCAGGTCCGCCTCCCTGTCACCTTCGGCGGGCGCGAAAATTACCACACCGAGCTCATCGACTTCGACGTCGCCCACATTCGTCTGCCATACAACGCAATCCTCGAGTACCCAGTGTTGGCCAAGTTCATGGCAGTAACCCACCACGGCTACAACGTCCTTAGGATGCCAGGGACTGGCGGTGTCATCACAGTCGCCTGTGAGGAGAAGGATGTAGTGTGCTCCCTTGAGCGCGCCTTCCAGGCCGCGGCAATCGAAGAAACAACTGCTCTGTGCAGGGCCTCAGGAGAGCAGAGTCACCAGCAGCACCACCTCAAGACCTGCGCCCTCAGATGGGGCGCCTCCCTCCCGCGCATAGGAAGACGCGCCCGACGCCCTCCTTGGGCAGGGCTCGGGGTGAAGGAAATATGCCCTAGAGGCAATAATAAAGTATTATATATTTCCTTATATCATGATAAATGTTTATTATTCATGCTAGAATTGTATTAACCGGAAACATAATACATGTGTGAATACATAGACAAACAGAGTGTCACTAGTATGCCTCTACTTGACTAGCTCGTTAATGAAAGATGGTTATGTTTCCTAGCCATAGACATGAGTTGTCATTTGATTAACGGGATCACCTCATTAGGAGAATGACGTGATTGACATGACCCATTACGTTAGCTTAGCACCCGATCGTTTAGTATGTTGCTATTGCTTTCTTCATGACTTATACATGTTCCTATGACTATGAGATTATGCAACTCCCGTTTACCGGAGGAACACTTTGTGTGCTACCAAACGTCACAACGTAACTGGGTGATTATAAAGGTGCTCTACAGGTGTCTCCAAAGGTACTTGTTGGGTTGGCGTATTTCGAGATTAGGATTTGTCACTCCGATTGTCGGAGAGGTATCTCTGGGCCCACTCGGTAATGCACATCACTATAAGCCTTGCAAGCATTGTGACTAATGAGTTAGTTGCGGGATGATGTATTACGGAACGAGTAAAGAGACTTGCCGGTAACGAGATTGAACTAGGTATCGAGATACCGACGATCGAATCTCGGGCAAGTAACATACCGATGACAAAGGGAACAACGTATGTTGTTATGCGGTCTGACCGATAAAGATCTTCGTAGAATATGTGGGAGCCAATATGGGCATCCAGGTCCCGCTATTGGTTATTGACCGGAGAGGTGTCTCGGTCATGTCTACATAGTTCTCGAACCCGAAGGGTCCGCACGCTTAACGTTACGATGACAGTTTTATTGAGTTTTGATGTACCGAAGGAGTTCGGAGTCCCGGATGAGATCGGGGACATGACGAGGAGTCTCGAAATGGCCGAGACGTAAAGATCGATATATTGGACGACTATATTCGGACTTCGGAAAGGTTCCGAGTGATTCGGATATTTTTCGGAGTACCGGAGAGTTACGGGAATTCGTATTGGGCCTTAATGAGCCATACGGGAAAGGAGAGAAAGGCCTCAAAAGGTGGCCGCGCCCCTCCCCATGATCTGGTCCGAATTGGACTAGGGAAGGGGGCCGCCCCCTTCCTTCTTTCTCCTTCCCCCTTCCCTTCTCCTACTCCCACAAGGAAAGGAGGAGTCCTACTCCCGGTGGGAGTAGGACTCCCCCCTTTGGCGCGCCCTCCTCCTTGGCCGGCGGCCTCCCCCTTGCTCCTGTATATACGGGGGCAGGGGAGCACCCCATAGACAACAATTGATCCTTGAGATCTCTTAGCCGTGTGCGGTGCCCCCTTCCACCATATTACACCTCGATAATACCGTTGCGGAGCTTAGGCGAAGCCCTGCGTCGGTGGAACATCATCATCGTCACCACGCCGTCGTGCTGACGAAACTCTCCCTGAACACTCGGCTGGATCGGAGTTCGAGGGACGTCATCGAGCTGAACGTGTGTAGAACTCGGAGGTGCCGTACGTTCGGTACTTGATCGGTCGGATCGTGAAGACGTACGACTACATCAACCGCGTTGTGATAACGCTTCCGCTGTCGGTCTACGAGGGTACGTGGACAACACTCTCCCCTCTCGTTTGCTATGCATCACCATGATCTTGCGTGTGCGTAGGAAATTTTTTGAAATTACTACGTTCCCCAACAGTGGCATCCGAGCCTGGTTTTATGCGTTGATGCTATGCACGAGTAGAACACAAGTGAGTTGTGGGCGATATAAGTCATACTGCTTACCAGCATGTCATACTTTGGTTCAGCGGTATTGTGAGATGAAGCGGCCCGGACCGACATTACGCGTACGCTTACGCGAGACTGGTTTCACCGTTCGGAGCACTCGTTGCTTAAAGGTGACTGGCGGGTGTCTGTCTCTCTCACTTTAGTTGAACCGAGTGTGGCTACGCCCGGTCCTTGCGAAGGTTAAAACAGCACCAACTTGACAAACTATCGTTGTGGTTTTGATGCGTAGGTAAGAACGGTTCTTGCTAAGCCCGTAGCAGCCACGTAAAACATGCAACAACAAAGTAGAGGACGTCTAACTTGTTTTTGCAGGGCATGTTGTGATGTGATATGGTCAAGACATGATGTGATATAATGTGTTGTATGAGATGATCATGTTTTGTAACCGAGTTATCGGCAACTGGCAGGAGCCATATGGTTGTCGCTTTATTGTATGAGATGCAATCGCCATGTAATAGTTTTACTTTATCACTAAGCGGTAGCGATAGTCGTAAATGCAATAAGTTGGCGAGACGACAACGATGCTACGATGGAGATCAAGGTGTCGCGCCGGTGACGATGGTGATCATGACGGTGCTTCGGAGATGGAGATCACAAGCACGGTGCTTCGGAGATGGAGATCACAAGCACAAGATGATGATGGCCATATCATATCACTTATATTGATTGCATGTGATGTTAATCCTTTATGCATCTTATCTTGCTTTGATTGACGGTAGCATTATAAGATGATCTCTCACTAAAATTTCAAGATAAAAGTGTTCTCCCTGAGTATGCACCGTTGCGAAAGTTCTTCGTGCTGAGACACCACGTGTTAATCGGGTGTGATAGGCTCTACGTTCAAATACAACGGGTGCAAAACAGTTGCACACGCGGAATACTCAGGTTAAACTTGACGAGCCTAGCATATGTACAGATATGGCCTCGGAACACAGAGACCGAAAGGTCGAGCGTGAATCATATAGTAGATATGATCAACATAGTGATGTTCACCATTGAAACTACTCCATCTCACGTGTTAATCGGACATGGTTTAGTTGCTTTGGATCACGTAATCACTTAGATGATTAGAGGGATGTCTATCTAAGTGGGAGTTCTTAAGTAATATGATTAATTGAACTTAAATTTATCATGAACTTAGTCCTGATAGTATTTTGCAAATTATGTTGTAGATCAATAGCTCGCGTTGTTGCTTCCCTGTGTTTATTTTTGATATGTTCCTAGAGAAAAATTATGTTGAAAGATGTTAGTAGCAAAGATGCGGATTGGATCCGTGATCTGAGGATTATCCTCATTGCTGCACAGAAAAATTATGTCCTTGATGCACCGCTAGGTGACAGACCTATTGCAGGAGCAGATGCAGACGTTATGAACGTTTGGCTAGCTCAATATGATGACTACTTGATAGTTTAGTGCACCATGCTTAACGGCTTAGAATCGGGACTTCAAAGACGTTTTGAACGTCATGGACCATATGAGATGTTCCAGGAGTTGAAGTTAATATTTCAAGCAAATACCCGAGTTGAGAGATATGAAGTCTCCAACAAGTTCTATAGCTAAAAGATGGAGGAGAATCGCTCAACTAGTGAGCATGTGCTCAGATTGTCTGGGTACTACAATCGCTTGAATCAAGTGGGAGTTAATCTTCCAGATAAAATAGTGATTGACAGAATTCTCTAGTCACCATCACCAAGTTAGTAGAACTTCGTGATGAACTATAGTATGCAAGGGATGACGAAAGTAATTCCCGAGCTCTTCGTGATGCTGAAATCGACGAAGGTAGAAATCAAGAAAAACATCAAGTGTTGATGGTTAACAAGACCACTAGTTTCAAGAAAAGGGCAAAGGGATAGAAGGGGAACTTCAAGAAGAACGGCAAGCAAGTTGCTGCTCAAGTGAAGAAGCCTAAGTCTGGTCCTAAGCCTGAGACTAAGTGCTTCTACTGCAAAGGGACTGGTCACTGGAAGCGGAACTACCCCAACTATTTGGTGGATAAGAAGGATGGCAAAGTGAACAAAGGTATATTGGATATACATGTTATTGATGTGTACTTTACTAGTGTTTATAGCAACCCCTCGGTATTTGATACTGGTTCAGTTGCTAAGAGTAGTAACTCGAAACGGGAGTTGCAGAATAAACAGAGACTAGTAAAAGGCGAGGTGACGATGTGTGTTGGAAGTAGTTCCAAGATTGATATGATCATCATCGCACACTCCCTATACTTTCGGGATTAGTGTTGAAACTAAATAAGTGTTATTTGGTGTTTGCGTTGAGCATGAATATGATTTGATCATGTTTATTGCAATACGGTTATTCATTTAAGTTAGAGAACAATTGTTGTTCTGTTTACATGAATAAAAACCTTCTATGGTCATACACACCAACGAAAATGGTTTGTTGGATCTCGATCGTAGTGATACACATATTCATAATATTGAAGCCAAAAGATGCAAAGTTAATAATGATAGTGCAACTTATTTGTGGCACTGCCGTTTAGGTCATATTGGTGTAAAGCGCATGAAGAAACTCCATACTGATGGGATTTTGGAATCACTTGATTATGAATCACTTGATGCTTGCGAACCGTGCCTCATGGGCAAGATGACTAAAACGCCGTTCTCCGGAACTATGGAGAGAGCAACAGATTTGTTGGAAATCATACATACAGATGTATGTGGTCCGATGAATATTGAGGCTCGTAGCAGGTATCATTATTTTCTGACCTTCACAGATGATTTGAGCAGATATGGGTATATCTACTTAATGAAACAGAAGTCTGAAACATTTGAAAAGTTCATATAATTTCAGAGTGAAGCGGAAAATCATCGTAACAAGAAAATAAAGTTTCTACGATCTGATCGTGGAGAAGAGTATTTGAGTTACGAGTTTGGCCTTCAGTTAAAACAATGTGAAATAGTTTCACTACTCACGCCACCTGGAACACCACAGCATAATGGTGTGTCCGAACGTCATAACCGTACTTTATTGGATATAGTGCAATCTATGATGTCTCTTACCAATTTACCACTATCGTTTTGGGGTTATGCATTAGAGACAGCTACATTCACGTTAAATAGGGCACCATCAAAATCCGTTGAGACGACGCCTTATGAACTGTGGTTTGGCAAGAAACCAAAGTTGTCGTTTCTTAAAGTTTGGGGTTGCGATGCTTATGTGAAAAAGTTTCATCCTGATAAGCTCAAACCCAAATCGGAGAAATGTGTCTTCATAGGATACCCAAAGGAGACAGTTGGGTACACCTTCTATCACAGATCCGAAGGCAAGACATTCGTTGCTTAGTATGGATCCTTTCTAGAGAAGGAGTTTCTCTCGAAAGAAGTGAGTGGGAGGAAAGTAGAACTTGATGAGGTAACTGTACCTGCTCCCTTATTGGAAAGTAGTTCATCACAGAAATCTGTTCCTGTGACTCCTACACCAATTAGTGAGGAAGTTAATGATGATGATCATGTAACTTCAGATCAAGTTACTACCAAACCTCGTAGGTAAACCAGAGTAAGATCCGCACCAGAGTGGTACGGTAATCCTGTTCTGGAGGTTATGTTACTAGACCATGACGAACCTACGAACTATGAAGAAGCGATGGTGAGCCCAGATTCCGCAAAATGGCTTGAGGCCATGAAATCTGAGATGAGATCCATGTATGAGAACAAAGTATGGACTTTGGTTGACTTGCCCGATGATCGGCAAGCCATTGAGAATAAATGGATCTTCAAGAGGAAGACGGACGCTGATAGTAGTGTTACTATCTACAAAGCTAGAATTGTCGCAAAAAGGTTTTCGACAAGTTCAAGGTGTTGACTACGATGAGAGTTTCTCACTCGTATCTATGCTTAAGTCTGTCTGAATCATGTTAGCAATTGCCGCATTTTATGAAATATGGCAAATGGATAAACAAAACTGCATTCCTTAATGGATTTATTAAAGAAGAGTTGTATATGATGCAACCAGAAGGTTTTGTCAATCCTAAAGGTGCTAACAAAATATGCAAGCTCCAGCGATCCATCTATGGACTGGTGCAAGCATCTCGGAGTTGGAATATACGCTTTGATAAGTTGATCAAAGGATATAGTTTTATACAGACTTGCGGTGAAGCCTGTATTTACAAGAAAGTGAGTGGGAGCACTACAACATTTCTGATAAGTATATGTGAATGACATATTGTTGATCGGAAATAATGTAGAATTATTCTGCAAAGCATAAAGGAGTGTTTGAAAGGAGTTTTTCAAAGAAAGACCTCGGTGAAGCTGCTTACATATTGAGCATCAAGATCTATAGAGATAGATCAAGACGCTTGATAAGTTTTTTCAATGAGTACATACCTTAACAAGATTTTGAAGTAGTTCAAAATAGAACAGTCAAAGAAAGAGTTCTTGCCTGTGTTACAAGGTGTGAAATTGAGTAAGACTCAAAGCCCGACCACGGCAGAAGATAGAAAGAGAATGAAAGTCATTCCCTATGCCTTGGCCATAGGTTCTATAAAGTATGCCATGCTGTGTACCAGATCTATTGTATACCCTACACTGATTTTGGCAAGGGAGTACAATAGTGATCTAGGAGTAGATCACTGGACAGCGGTCAAAATTATCCTTAGTGGAATAAGGATATGTTTCTCGATTATGGAAGTGACAAAAGGTTCGTCGTAAAGGGTTACGTCGATGCAAGTTTTGACACTAAATCTAGATGACTCTAAGTCTCGGTCTAGATACATATTGAAAGTGGGAGCAATTAGCTAGAGTAGCTCCGTGCAGAGCATTGTAGACATAGAAATTTGCAAAATACTTACGGATCTGAATGTGACAGACCCGTTGACTAAAATTATCTCACAATCAAAACATGATCACACCTTAGTACTCTTTGGGTGTTAATCACATAGCGATGTGAACTAGATTATTGACTCTAGTAAACCCTTTGAGTGTTGGTCACATAGAGATGTGAACTATGGGTGTTAATCACATGGTGATGTGAATTATTGATGTTAAATCACATGGCGATGTGAACTAGATTATTGACTCTAGTGCAAGTGGGAGACTGAAGGAAATATGCCCTAGAGGCAATAATAAAGTATTATATATTTCCTTATATCATGATAAATGTTTATTATTCATGCTAGAATTGTATTAACCGGAAACATAATACATGTGTGAATACATAGACAAACAGAGTGTCACTAGTATGCCTCTACTTGACTAGCTCGTTAATCAAAGATGGTTATGTTTCCTAGCCATAGACATGAGTTGTCATTTGATTAACGGGATCACCTCATTAGGAGAATGACGTGATTGACTTGACCCATTCCGTTAGCTTAGCACCCGATCGTTTAGTATGTTGCTATTGCTTTCTTCATGACTTATACATGTTCCTATGACTATGAGATTATGCAACTCCCGTTTACCGGAGGAACACTTTGTGTGCTACCAAACGTCACAACGTAAATGGGTGATTATAAAGGTGCTCTACAGGTGTCTCCAAAGGTACTTGTTGGGTTGGCGTATTTCGAGATTAGGATTTGTCACTCCGATTGTCGGAGAGGTATCTCTGGGCCCACTCGGTAATGCACATCACTATAAGCCTTGCAAGCATTGTGACTAATGAGTTAGTTGCGGGATGATGTATTACGGAACGAGTAAAGAGACTTGCCGGTAACGAGATTGAACTAGGTATCGAGATACCGACGATCGAATCTCGGGCAAGTAACATACCGATGACAAAGGGAACAACGTATGTTGTTATGCGGTCTGACCGATAAAGATCTTCGTAGAATATGTGGGAGCCAATATGGGCATCCAGGTCCCGCTATTGGTTATTGACCGGAGAGGTGTCTCGGTCATGTCTACATAGTTCTCGAACCCGTAGGGTCCGCACGCTTAACGTTACGATGACAGTTTTATTATGAGTTTTTTGATGTACCGAAGGAGTTCGGAGTCCCGGATGAGATCGGGACATGACGAGGAGTCTCGAAATGGCCGAGACGTAAAGATGCGATATATTGGCGACTATATTCGGACTTCGGAAAGGTTCCGAGTGATTCGGATATTTTTTCGGAGTACCGGAGAGTTACGGGAATTCGTATTGGGCCTTAATGAGCCATACGGGAAAGGAGAGAGGCCTAAAGGTGGCCAGCGCCCCTCCCATGATCTGGTCCGAATTGGACTAGGGAAGGGGGCCGCCCCTTCCTTCTTTTCCTTCCCCTTCCCTTCTCCTACTCCACAAGGAAAGGAGGAGTCCTACTCCCGGTGGGAGTAGGACTCCCCCCTTTGGCGCGCCCTCCTCCTTGGCCGGCGCCTCGCCCCTTGCTCTTATATACGGGGCAGGGGGCACCCCATAGACAACAATTGATCCTTTGAGATCTCTTAGCCGTGTGCGGGCCCCTCCACCATATTACACCTCGATAATACCGTTGCGGAGCTTAGGCGAAGCCCTGCGTCGGTGGAACATCATCATCGTCACCACGCCGTCGTGCTGACGAAACTCTCCCTCAACACTCGGCTGGATCGGAGTTCGAGGGACGTCATCGAGCTGAACGTGTGTAGAACTCGGAGGTGCCGTGCGTTCGGTACTTGATCGGTCGGATCGTGAAGACGTACGACTACATCAACCGCGTTGTGATAACGCTTCCGCTGTCGGTCTACGAGGGTACGTGGACAACACTCTCCCCTCTCGTTGCTATGCATCACCATGATCTTGCGTGTGCGTAGGAATTTTTTGAAATTACTACGTTCCCCAACAGTGGCATCCGAGCCTGGTTTTATGCGTTGATGCTATGCACGAGTAGAACACAAGTGAGTTGTGGGCGATATAAGTCATACTGCTTACCAGCATGTCATACTTTGGTTCAGCGGTATTGTGAGATGAAGCGGCCCGGACCGACATTACGCGTACGCTTACGCGAGACTGGTTTCACCGTTGCGAGCACTCGTTGCTTAAAGGTGACTGGCGGGTGTCTGTCTCTCTCACTTTAGTTGAACCGAGTGTGGCTACGCCCGGTCCTTGCGAAGGTTAAAACAGCACCAACTTGACAAACTATCGTTGTGGTTTTGATGCGTAGGTAAGAACGGTTCTTGCTAAGCCCGTAGCAGCCACGTAAAACTTGCAACAACAAAGTAGAGGACGTCTAACTTGTTTTTGCAGGGCATGTTGTGATGTGATATGGTCAAGACATGATGTGATATAATTTGTTGTATGAGATGATCATGTTTTGTAACCGAGTTATCGGCAACTGGCAGGAGCCATATGGTTGTCGCTTTATTGTATGAGATGCAATCGCCATGTAATAGTTTTACTTTATCACTAAGCGGTAGCGATAGTCGTAAAAGCAATAAGTTGGCGAGACGACAACGATACTACGATGGAGATCAAGGTGTCGCGCCGGTGACGATGGTGATCATGACGGTGCTTCGGAGATGGAGATCACAAGCACGGTGCTTCGGAGATGGAGATCACAAGCACAAGATGATGATGGCCATATCATATCACTTATATTGATTGCATGTGATGTTAATCCTTTATGCATCTTATCTTGCTTTGATTGACGGTAGCATTATAAGATGATCTCTCACTAAAATTTCAAGATAAAGTGTTCTCCCTGAGTATGCACCGTTGCGAAAGTTCTTCGTGCTGAGACACCACGTGATGATCGGGTGTGATAGGCTCTACGTTCAAATACAACGGGTGCAAAACAGTTGCACACGCGGAATACTCAGGTTAAACTTGACGAGCCTAGCATATACAGATATGGCCTCGGAACACAGAGACCGAAAGGTCGAGCGTGAATCATATAGTAGATATGATCAACATAGTGATGTTCACCATTGAAACTACTCCATCTCACGTGATGATCGGACATGGTTTAGTTGATATGGATCACGTGATCACTTAGATGATTAGAGGGATGTCTATCTAAGTGGGAGTTCTTAAGTAATATGATTAATTGAACTTAAATTTATCATGAACTTAGTCCTGATAGTATTTTGCAAATTATGTTGTAGATCAATAGCTCGCGTTGTTGCTTCCCTGTGTTTATTTTTGATATGTTCCTAGAGAAAAATTATGTTGAAAGATGTTAGTAGCAAAGATGCGGATTGGATCCGTGATCTGAGGATTATCCTCATTGCTGCACAGAAAAATTATGTCCTTGATGCACCGCTAGGTGACAGACCTATTGCAGGAGCAGATGCAGACGTTATGAACGTTTGGCTAGCTCAATATGATGACTACTTGATAGTTTAGTGCACCATGCTTAACGGCTTAGAATCGGGACTTCAAAGACGTTTTGAACGTCATGGACCATATGAGATGTTCCAGGAGTTGAAGTTAATATTTCAAGCAAATACCCGAGTTGAGAGATATGAAGTCTCCAACAAGTTCTATAGCTAAAAGATGGAGGAGAATCGCTCAACTAGTGAGCATGTGCTCAGATTGTCTGGGTACTACAATCGCTTGAATCAAGTGGGAGTTAATCTTCCAGATAAAATAGTGATTGACAGAATTCTCTAGTCACCATCACCAAGTTAGTAGAACTTCGTGATGAACTATAGTATGCAAGGGATGACGAAAGTAATTCCCGAGCTCTTCGTGATGCTGAAATCGACGAAGGTAGAAATCAAGAAAAACATCAAGTGTTGATGGTTGACGAGACCACTAGTTTCAAGAAAAGGGCAAAGGGAAGAAGGGGAACTTCAAGAAGAACGGCAAGCAAGTTGCTGCTCAAGTGAAGAAGCCTAAGTCTGGTCCTAAGCCTGAGACTAAGTGCTTCTACTGCAAAGGGACTGGTCACTGGAAGCGGAACTACCCCAACTATTTGGTGGATAAGAAGGATGGCAAAGTGAACAAAGGTATATTGGATATACATGTTATTGATGTGTACTTTACTAGTGTTTATAGCAACCCCTCGGTATTTGATACTGGTTCAGTTGCTAAGAGTAGTAACTCGAAACGGGAGTTGCAGAATAAACAGAGACTAGTAAAAGGCGAGGTGACGATGTGTGTTGGAAGTAGTTCCAAGATTGATATGATCATCATCGCACACTCCCTATACTTTCGGGATTAGTGTTGAAACTAAATAAGTGTTATTTGGTGTTTGCGTTGAGCATGAATATGATTTGATCATGTTTATTGCAATACGGTTATTCATTTAAGTTAGAGAACAATTGTTGTTCTGTTTACATGAATAAAAACCTTCTATGGTCATACACACCAACGAAAATGGTTTGTTGGATCTCGATCGTAGTGATACACATATTCATAATATTGAAGCCAAAAGATGCAAAGTTAATAATGATAGTGCAACTTATTTGTGGCACTGCCGTTTAGGTCATATTGGTGTAAAGCGCATGAAGAAACTCCATACTGATGGGATTTTGGAATCACTTGATTATGAATCACTTGATGCTTGCGAACCGTGCCTCATGGGCAAGATGACTAAAACGCCGTTCTCCGGAACTATGGAGAGAGCAACAGATTTGTTGGAAATCATACATACAGATGTATGTGGTCCGATGAATATTGAGGCTCGTAGCAGGTATCATTATTTTCTGACCTTCACAGATGATTTGAGCAGATATGGGTATATCTACTTAATGAAACAGAAGTCTGAAACATTTGAAAAGTTCATATAATTTCAGAGTGAAGTGGAAAATCATCGTAACAAGAAAATAAAGTTTCTACGATCTGATCGTGGAGAAGAGTATTTGAGTTACGAGTTTGGCCTTCAGTTAAAACAATGTGAAATAGTTTCACTACTCACGCCACCTGGAACACCACAGCATAATGGTGTGTCCGAACGTCATAACCGTACTTTATTGGATATAGTGCAATCTATGATGTCTCTTACCAATTTACCACTATCGTTTTGGGGTTATGCATTAGAGACAGCTACATTCACGTTAAATAGGGCACCATCAAAATCCGTTGAGACGACGCCTTATGAACTGTGGTTTGGCAAGAAACCAAAGTTGTCATTTCTTAAAGTTTGGGGTTGCGATGCTTATGTGAAAAAGTTTCATCCTGATAAGCTCAAACCCAAATCGGAGAAATGTGTCTTCATAGGATACCCAAAGGAGACAGTTGGGTACACCTTCTATCACAGATCCGAAGGCAAGACATTCGTTGCTTAGTATGGATCCTTTCTAGAGAAGGAGTTTCTCTCGAAAGAAGTGAGTGGGAGGAAAGTAGAACTTGATGAGGTAACTGTACCTGCTCCCTTATTGGAAAGTAGTTCATCACAGAAATCTGTTCCTGTGACTCCTACACCAATTAGTGAGGAAGTTAATGATGATGATCATGTAACTTCAGATCAAGTTACTACCAAACCTCGTAGGTAAACCAGAGTAAGATCCGCACCAGAGTGGTACGGTAATCCTGTTCTGGAGGTTATGTTACTAGACCATGACGAACCTACGAACTATGAGAAGCGATGGTGAGCCCAGATTCCGCAAAATGGCTTGAGGCCATGAAATCTGAGATGAGATCCATGTATGAGAACAAAGTATGGACTTTGATTGACTTGCCCAATGATCGGCGAGCCATTGAGAATAAATGGATCTTCAAGAGGAAGACGGACGCTGATAGTAGTGTTACTATCTACAAAGCTAGAATTGTCGCAAAAAGGTTTTCGACAAGTTCAAGGTGTTGACTACGATGAGAGTTTCTCACTCGTATCTATGCTTAAGTCTGTCTGAATCATGTTAGCAATTGCCGCATTTTATGAAATATGGCAAATGGATAAACAAAACTGCATTCCTTAATGGATTTATTAAAGAAGAGTTGTATATGATGCAACCAGAAGGTTTTGTCAATCCTAAAGGTGCTAACAAAATATGCAAGCTCCAGCGATCCATCTATGGACTGGTGCAAGCATCTCGGAGTTGGAATATACACTTTGATAAGTTGATCAAAGGATATAGTTTTATACAGACTTGCGGTGAAGCCTGTATTTACAAGAAAGTGAGTGGGAGCACTACAGCATTTCTGATAAGTATATGTGAATGACATATTGTTGATCGGAAATAATGTAGAATTATTCTGCAAAGCATAAAGGAGTGTTTGAAAGGAGTTTTTCAAAGAAAGACCTCGGTGAAGCTGCTTACATATTGAGCATCAAGATCTATAGAGATAGATCAAGACGCTTGATAAGTTTTTCAATGAGTACATACCTTAACAAGATTTTGAAGTAGTTCAAAATAGAACAGTCAAAGAAAGAGTTCTTGCCTGTGTTACAAGGTGTGAAATTGAGTAAGACTCAAAGCCCGACCACGGCAGAAGATAGAAAGAGAATGAAAGTCATTCCCTATGCCTTGGCCATAGGTTCTATAAAGTATGCCATGCTGTGTACCAGATCTATTGTATACCCTACACTGATTTTGGCAAGGGAGTACAATAGTGATCTAGGAGTAGATCACTGGACAGCGGTCAAAATTATCCTTAGTGGAATAAGGATATGTTTCTCGATTATGGAAGTGACAAAAGGTTCGTCGTAAAGGGTTACGTCGATGCAAGTTTTGACACTAAATCTAGATGACTCTAAGTCTCGGTCTAGATACATATTGAAAGTGGGAGCAATTAGCTAGAGTAGCTCCGTGCAGAGCATTGTAGACATAGAAATTTGCAAAATACTTACGGATCTGAATGTGACAGACCCGTTGACTAAAATTATCTCACAATCAAAACATGATCACACCTTAGTACTCTTTGGGTGTTAATCACATAGCGATGTGAACTAGATTATTGACTCTAGTAAACCCTTTGAGTGTTGGTCACATAGAGATGTGAACTATGGGTGTTAATCACATGGTGATGTGAATTATTGATGTTAAATCACATGGCGATGTGAACTAGATTATTGACTCTAGTGCAAGTGGGAGACTGAAGGAAATATGCCCTAGAGGCAATAATAAAGTATTATATATTTCCTTATATCATGATAAATGTTTATTATTCATGCTAGAATTGTATTAACCGGAAACATAATACATGTGTGAATACATAGACAAACAGAGTGTCACTAGTATGCCTCTACTTGACTAGCTCGTTAATCAAAGATGGTTATGTTTCCTAGCCATAGACATGAGTTGTCATTTGATTAACGGGATCACCTCATTAGGAGAATGACGTGATTGACTTGACCCATTCCGTTAGCTTAGCACCCGATCGTTTAGTATGTTGCTATTGCTTTCTTCATGACTTATACATGTTCCTATGACTATGAGATTATGCAACTCCCGTTTACCGGAGGAACACTTTGTGTGCTACCAAACGTCACAACGTAAATGGGTGATTATAAAGGTGCTCTACAGGTGTCTCCAAAGGTACTTGTTGGGTTGGCGTATTTCGAGATTAGGATTTGTCACTCCGATTGTCGGAGAGGTATCTCTGGGCCCACTCGGTAATGCACATCACTATAAGCCTTGCAAGCATTGTGACTAATGAGTTAGTTGCGGGATGATGTATTACGGAACGAGTAAAGAGACTTGCCGGTAACGAGATTGAACTAGGTATCGAGATACCGACGATCGAATCTCGGGCAAGTAACATACCGATGACAAAGGGAACAACGTATGTTGTTATGCGGTCTGACCGATAAAGATCTTCGTAGAATATGTGGGAGCCAATATGGGCATCCAGGTCCCGCTATTGGTTATTGACCGGAGAGGTGTCTCGGTCATGTCTACATAGTTCTCGAACCCGTAGGGTCCGCACGCTTAACGTTACGATGACAGTTTTATTGAGTTTTGATGTACCGAAGGAGTTCGGAGTCCCGGATGAGATCGGGGACATGACGAGGAGTCTCGAAATGGCCGAGACGTAAAGATCGATATATTGGACGACTATATTCGGACTTCGGAAAGGTTCCGAGTGATTCGGGTATTTTTCGGAGTACCGGAGAGTTACGGGAATTCGTATTGGGCCTTAATGGGCCATACGGGAAAGGAGAGAAAGGCCTCAAAAGGTGGCCGCACCCCTCCCCATGGTCTGGTCCGAATTGGACTAGGGAAGGGGGGCGCCCCCTTCCTTCTTTCTCCTTCCCCCTTCCCTTCTCCTACTCCCACAAGGAAAGGAGGAGTCCTACTCCCGGTGGGAGTAGGACTCCCCCCTTTGGCGCGCCTCTCCCCTTGGCCGGCTGCCTCCCCCTTGCTCCTTTATATACGGGGGCAGGGGGCACCCCATAGACACAACAATTGATCCTTGAGATCTCTTAGCCGTGTGCGGTGCCCCCTCCACCATATTACACCTCGATAATACCGTTGCGGAGCTTAGGCGAAGCCCTGCGTCGGTGGAACATCATCATCGTCACCACGCCGTCGTGCTGACGAAACTCTCCCTCAACACTCGGCTGGATCGGAGTTCGAGGGACGTCATCGAGCTGAACGTGTGTAGAACTCGGAGGTGCCGTACGTTCGGTACTTGATCGGTCGGATCGTGAAGACGTACGACTACATCAACCGCGTTGTGATAACGCTTCCGCTGTCGGTCTACGAGGGTACGTGGACAACACTCTCCCCTCTCGTTGCTATGCATCACCATGATCTTGCGTGTGCGTAGGAATTTTTTGAAATTACTACGTTCCCCAACAGTGGCATCCGAGCCTGGTTTTATGCGTTGATGCTATGCACGAGTAGAACACAAGTGAGTTGTGGGCGATATAAGTCATACTGCTTACCAGCATGTCATACTTTGGTTCAGCGGTATTGTGAGATGAAGCGGCCCGGACCGACATTACGCGTACGCTTACGCGAGACTGGTTTCACCGTTGCGAGCACTCGTTGCTTAAAGGTGACTGGCGGGTGTCTGTCTCTCTCACTTTAGTTGAACCGAGTGTGGCTACGCCCGGTCCTTGCGAAGGTTAAAACAGCACCAACTTGACAAACTATCGTTGTGGTTTTGATGCGTAGGTAAGAACGGTTCTTGCTAAGCCCGTAGCAGCCACGTAAAACTTGCAACAACAAAGTAGAGGACGTCTAACTTGTTTTTGCAGGGCATGTTGTGATGTGATATGGTCAAGACATGATGTGATATAATGTGTTGTATGAGATGATCATGTTTTGTAACCGAGTTATCGGCAACTGGCAGGAGCCATATGGTTGTCGCTTTATTGTATGAGATGCAATCGCCATGTAATAGTTTTACTTTATCACTAAGCGGTAGCGATAGTCGTAAAAGCAATAAGTTGGCGAGACGACAACGATACTACGATGGAGATCAAGGTGTCGCGCCGGTGACGATGGTGATCATGACGGTGCTTCGGAGATGGAGATCACAGCACGGTGCTTCGGAGATGGAGATCACAAGCACAAGATGATGATGGCCATATCATATCACTTATATTGATTGCATGTGATGTTAATCCTTTATGCATCTTATCTTGCTTTGATTGACGGTAGCATTATAAGATGATCTCTCACTAAAATTTCAAGATAAAGTGTTCTCCCTGAGTATGCACCGTTGCGAAAGTTCTTCGTGCTGAGACACCACGTGTTAATCGGGTGTGATAGGCTCTACGTTCAAATACAACGGGTGCAAAACAGTTGCACACGCGGAATACTCAGGTTAAACTTGACGAGCCTAGCATATGACAGATATGGCCTCGGAACACAGAGACCGAAAGGTCGAGCGTGAATCATATAGTAGATATGATCAACATAGTGATGTTCACCATTGAAACTACTCCATCTCACGTGATGATCGGACATGGTTTAGTTGATTTGGATCACGTAATCACTTAGATGATTAGAGGGATGTCTATCTAAGTGGGAGTTCTTAAGTAATATGATTAATTGAACTTAAATTTATCATGAACTTAGTCCTGATAGTATTTTGCAAATTATGTTGTAGATCAATAGCTCGCGTTGTTGCTTCCCTGTGTTTATTTTTGATATGTTCCTAGAGAAAAATTATGTTGAAAGATGTTAGTAGCAAAGATGCGGATTGGATCCGTGATCTGAGGATTATCCTCATTGCTGCACAGAAAAATTATGTCCTTGATGCACCGCTAGGTGACAGACCTATTGCAGGAGCAGATGCAGACGTTATGAACGTTTGGCTAGCTCAATATGATGACTACTTGATAGTTTAGTGCACCATGCTTAACGGCTTAGAATCGGGACTTCAAAGACGTTTTGAACGTCATGGACCATATGAGATGTTCCAGGAGTTGAAGTTAATATTTCAAGCAAATACCCGAGTTGAGAGATATGAAGTCTCCAACAAGTTCTATAGCTAAAAGATGGAGGAGAATCGCTCAACTAGTGAGCATGTGCTCAGATTGTCTGGGTACTACAATCGCTTGAATCAAGTGGGAGTTAATCTTCCAGATAAAATAGTGATTGACAGAATTCTCTAGTCACCATCACCAAGTTAGTAGAACTTCGTGATGAACTATAGTATGCAAGGGATGACGAAAGTAATTCCCGAGCTCTTCGTGATGCTGAAATCGACGAAGGTAGAAATCAAGAAAAACATCAAGTGTTGATGGTTGACGAGACCACTAGTTTCAAGAAAAGGGCAAAGGGAAGAAGGGGAACTTCAAGAAGAACGGCAAGCAAGTTGCTGCTCAAGTGAAGAAGCCTAAGTCTGGTCCTAAGCCTGAGACTAAGTGCTTCTACTGCAAAGGGACTGGTCACTGGAAGCGGAACTACCCCAACTATTTGGTGGATAAGAAGGATGGCAAAGTGAACAAAGGTATATTGGATATACATGTTATTGATGTGTACTTTACTAGTGTTTATAGCAACCCCTCGGTATTTGATACTGGTTCAGTTGCTAAGAGTAGTAACTCGAAACGGGAGTTGCAGAATAAACAGAGACTAGTAAAAGGCGAGGTGACGATGTGTGTTGGAAGTAGTTCCAAGATTGATATGATCATCATCGCACACTCCCTATACTTTCGGGATTAGTGTTGAAACTAAATAAGTGTTATTTGGTGTTTGCGTTGAGCATGAATATGATTTGATCATGTTTATTGCAATACGGTTATTCATTTAAGTTAGAGAACAATTGTTGTTCTGTTTACATGAATAAAAACCTTCTATGGTCATACACACCAACGAAAATGGTTTGTTGGATCTCGATCGTAGTGATACACATATTCATAATATTGAAGCCAAAAGATGCAAAGTTAATAATGATAGTGCAACTTATTTGTGGCACTGCCGTTTAGGTCATATTGGTGTAAAGCGCATGAAGAAACTCCATACTGATGGGATTTTGGAATCACTTGATTATGAATCACTTGATGCTTGCGAACCGTGCCTCATGGGCAAGATGACTAAAACGCCGTTCTCCGGAACTATGGAGAGAGCAACAGATTTGTTGGAAATCATACATACAGATGTATGTGGTCCGATGAATATTGAGGCTCGTAGCAGGTATCATTATTTTCTGACCTTCACAGATGATTTGAGCAGATATGGGTATATCTACTTAATGAAACAGAAGTCTGAAACATTTGAAAAGTTCATATAATTTCAGAGTGAAGCGGAAAATCATCGTAACAAGAAAATAAAGTTTCTACGATCTGATCGTGGAGAAGAGTATTTGAGTTACGAGTTTGGCCTTCAGTTAAAACAATGTGAAATAGTTTCACTACTCACGCCACCTGGAACACCACAGCATAATGGTGTGTCCGAACGTCATAACCGTACTTTATTGGATATAGTGCAATCTATGATGTCTCTTACCAATTTACCACTATCGTTTTGGGGTTATGCATTAGAGACAGCTACATTCACGTTAAATAGGGCACCATCAAAATCCGTTGAGACGACGCCTTATGAACTGTGGTTTGGCAAGAAACCAAAGTTGTCGTTTCTTAAAGTTTGGGGTTGCGATGCTTATGTGAAAAAGTTTCATCCTGATAAGCTCAAACCCAAATCGGAGAAATGTGTCTTCATAGGATACCCAAAGGAGACAGTTGGGTACACCTTCTATCACAGATCCGAAGGCAAGACATTCGTTGCTTAGTATGGATCCTTTCTAGAGAAGGAGTTTCTCTCGAAAGAAGTGAGTGGGAGGAAAGTAGAACTTGATGAGGTAACTGTACCTGCTCCCTTATTGGAAAGTAGTTCATCACAGAAATCTGTTCCTGTGACTCCTACACCAATTAGTGAGGAAGTTAATGATGATGATCATGTAACTTCAGATCAAGTTACTACCAAACCTCGTAGGTAAACCAGAGTAAGATCCGCACCAGAGTGGTACGGTAATCCTGTTCTGGAGGTTATGTTACTAGACCATGACGAACCTACGAACTATGAAGAAGCGATGGTGAGCCCAGATTCCGCAAAATGGCTTGAGGCCATGAAATCTGAGATGAGATCCATGTATGAGAACAAAGTATGGACTTTGATTGACTTGCCCAATGATCGGCGAGCCATTGAGAATAAATGGATCTTCAAGAGGAAGACGGACGCTGATAGTAGTGTTACTATCTACAAAGCTAGAATTGTCGCAAAAAGGTTTTCGACAAGTTCAAGGTGTTGACTACGATGAGAGTTTCTCACTCGTATCTATGCTTAAGTCTGTCTGAATCATGTTAGCAATTGCCGCATTTTATGAAATATGGCAAATGGATAAACAAAACTGCATTCCTTAATGGATTTATTAAAGAAGAGTTGTATATGATGCAACCAGGAAGGTTTTGTCAATCCTAAAGGTGCTAACAAAATATGCAAGCTCCAGCGATCCATCTATGGACTGGTGCAAGCATCTCGGAGTTGGAATATACACTTTGATAAGTTGATCAAAGGATATAGTTTTATACAGACTTGCGGTGAAGCCTGTATTTACAAGAAAGTGAGTGGGAGCACTACAGCATTTCTGATAAGTATATGTGAATGACATATTGTTGATCGGAAATAATGTAGAATTATTCTGCAAAGCATAAAGGAGTGTTTGAAAGGAGTTTTTCAAAGAAAGACCTCGGTGAAGCTGCTTACATATTGAGCATCAAGATCTATAGAGATAGATCAAGACGCTTGATAAGTTTTTTCAATGAGTACATACCTTAACAAGATTTTGAAGTAGTTCAAAATAGAACAGTCAAAGAAAGAGTTCTTGCCTGTGTTACAAGGTGTGAAATTGAGTAAGACTCAAAGCCCGACCACGGCAGAAGATAGAAAGAGAATGAAAGTCATTCCCTATGCCTTGGCCATAGGTTCTATAAAGTATGCCATGCTGTGTACCAGATCTATTGTATACCCTACACTGATTTTGGCAAGGGAGTACAATAGTGATCTAGGAGTAGATCACTGGACAGCGGTCAAAATTATCCTTAGTGGAATAAGGATATGTTTCTCGATTATGGAAGTGACAAAAGGTTCGTCGTAAAGGGTTACGTCGATGCAAGTTTTGACACTAAATCTAGATGACTCTAAGTCTCGGTCTAGATACATATTGAAAGTGGGAGCAATTAGCTAGAGTAGCTCCGTGCAGAGCATTGTAGACATAGAAATTTGCAAAATACTTACGGATCTGAATGTGACAGACCCGTTGACTAAAATTATCTCACAATCAAAACATGATCACACCTTAGTACTCTTTGGGTGTTAATCACATAGCGATGTGAACTAGATTATTGACTCTAGTAAACCCTTTGAGTGTTGGTCACATAGAGATGTGAACTATGGGTGTTAATCACATGGTGATGTGAATTATTGATGTTAAATCACATGGCGATGTGAACTAGATTATTGACTCTAGTGCAAGTGGGAGACTGAAGGAAATATGCCCTAGAGGCAATAATAAAGTATTATATATTTCCTTATATCATGATAAATGTTTATTATTCATGCTAGAATTGTATTAACCGGAAACATAATACATGTGTGAATACATAGACAAACAGAGTGTCACTAGTATGCCTCTACTTGACTAGCTCGTTAATCAAAGATGGTTATGTTTCCTAGCCATAGACATGAGTTGTCATTTGATTAACGGGATCACCTCATTAGGAGAATGACGTGATTGACTTGACCCATTCCGTTAGCTTAGCACCCGATCGTTTAGTATGTTGCTATTGCTTTCTTCATGACTTATACATGTTCCTATGACTATGAGATTATGCAACTCCCGTTTACCGGAGGAACACTTTGTGTGCTACCAAACGTCACAACGTAAATGGGTGATTATAAAGGTGCTCTACAGGTGTCTCCAAAGGTACTTGTTGGGTTGGCGTATTTCGAGATTAGGATTTGTCACTCCGATTGTCGGAGAGGTATCTCTGGGCCCACTCGGTAATGCACATCACTATAAGCCTTGCAAGCATTGTGACTAATGAGTTAGTTGCGGGATGATGTATTACGGAACGAGTAAAGAGACTTGCCGGTAACGAGATTGAACTAGGTATCGAGATACCGACGATCGAATCTCGGGCAAGTAACATACCGATGACAAAGGGAACAACGTATGTTGTTATGCGGTCTGACCGATAAAGATCTTCGTAGAATATGTGGGAGCCAATATGGGCATCCAGGTCCCGCTATTGGTTATTGACCGGAGAGGTGTCTCGGTCATGTCTACATAGTTCTCGAACCCGAAGGGTCCGCACGCTTAACGTTACGATGACAGTTTTATTGAGTTTTGATGTACCGAAGGAGTTCGGAGTCCCGGATGAGATCGGGGACATGACGAGGAGTCTCGAAATGGCCGAGACGTAAAGATCGATATATTGGACGACTATATTCGGACTTCGGAAAGGTTCCGAGTGATTCGGGTATTTTTCGGAGTACCGGAGAGTTACGGGAATTCGTATTGGGCCTTAATGGGCCATACGGGAAAGGAGAGAAAGGCCTCAAAGGGTGGCCGCACCCCTCCCCATGGTCTGGTCCGAATTGGACTAGGGAAGGGGGGCGCCCCCTTCCTTCTTTCTCCTTCCCCCTTCCCTTCTCCTACTCCCACAAGGAAAGGAGGAGTCCTACTCCCGGTGGGAGTAGGACTCCCCCCTTTGGCGCGCCTCTCCCCTTGGCCGGCTGCCTCCCCCTTGCTCCTTTATATACGGGGGCAGGGGGGCACCCCAGAGACACAACAATTGATCCTTGAGATCTCTTAGCCGTGTGCGGTGCCCCCCTCCACCATATTACACCTCGATAATACCGTTGCGGAGCTTAGGCGAAGCCCTGCGTCGGTGGAACATCATCATCGTCACCACGCCGTCGTGCTGACGAAACTCTCCCTCAACACTCGGCTGGATCGGAGTTCGAGGGACGTCATCGAGCTGAACGTGTGTAGAACTCGGAGGTGCCGTACGTTCGGTACTTGATCGGTCGGATCGTGAAGACGTACGACTACATCAACCGCGTTGTGATAACGCTTCCGCTGTCGGTCTACGAGGGTACGTGGACAACACTCTCCCCTCTCGTTGCTATGCATCACCATGATCTTGCGTGTGCGTAGGAATTTTTTTGAAATTACTACGTTCCCCAACAGTGGCATCCGAGCCTGGTTTTATGCGTTGATGCTATGCACGAGTAGAACACAAGTGAGTTGTGGGCGATATAAGTCATACTGCTTACCAGCATGTCATACTTTGGTTCAGCGGTATTGTGAGATGAAGCGGCCCGGACCGACATTACGCGTACGCTTACGCGAGACTGGTTTCACCGTTGCGAGCACTCGTTGCTTAAAGGTGACTGGCGGGTGTCTGTCTCTCTCACTTTAGTTGAACCGAGTGTGGCTACGCCCGGTCCTTGCGAAGGTTAAAACAGCACCAACTTGACAAACTATCGTTGTGGTTTTGATGCGTAGGTAAGAACGGTTCTTGCTAAGCCCGTAGCAGCCACGTAAAACATGCAACAACAAAGTAGAGGACGTCTAACTTGTTTTTGCAGGGCATGTTGTGATGTGATATGGTCAAGACATGATGTGATATAATGTGTTGTATGAGATGATCATGTTTTGTAACCGAGTTATCGGCAACTGGCAGGAGCCATATGGTTGTCGCTTTATTGTATGAGATGCAATCGCCATGTAATAGTTTTACTTTATCACTAAGCGGTAGCGATAGTCGTAAAAGCAATAAGTTGGCGAGACGACAACGATACTACGATGGAGATCAAGGTGTCGCGCCGGTGACGATGGTGATCATGACGGTGCTTCGGAGATGGAGATCACAAGCACGGTGCTTCGGAGATGGAGATCACAAGCACAAGATGATGATGGCCATATCATATCACTTATATTGATTGCATGTGATGTTAATCCTTTATGCATCTTATCTTGCTTTGTTTGACGGTAGCATTATAAGATGATCTCTCACTAAAATTTCAAGATAAAGTGTTCTCCCTGAGTATGCACCGTTGCGAAAGTTCTTCGTGCTGAGACACCACGTGTTAATCGGGTGTGATAGGCTCTACGTTCAAATACAACGGGTGCAAAACAGTTGCACACGCGGAATACTCAGGTTAAACTTGACGAGCCTAGCATATACAGATATGGCCTCGGAACACAGAGACCGAAAGGTCGAGCGTGAATCATATAGTAGATATGATCAACATAGTGATGTTCACCATTGAAACTACTCCATCTCACGTGATGATCGGACATGGTTTAGTTGATTTGGATCACGTAATCACTTAGATGATTAGAGGGATGTCTATCTAAGTGGGAGTTCTTAAGTAATATGATTAATTGAACTTAAATTTATCATGAACTTAGTCCTGATAGTATTTTGCAAATTATGTTGTAGATCAATAGCTCGCGTTGTTGCTTCCCTGTTTATTTTTGATATGTTCCTAGAGAAAAATTATGTTGAAAGATGTTAGTAGCAAAGATGCGGATTGGATCCGTGATCTGAGGATTATCCTCATTGCTGCACAGAAAAATTATGTCCTTGATGCACCGCTAGGTGACAGACCTATTGCAGGAGCAGATGCAGACGTTATGAACGTTTGGCTAGCTCAATATGATGACTACTTGATAGTTTAGTGCACCATGCTTAACGGCTTAGAATCGGGACTTCAAAGACGTTTTGAACGTCATGGACCATATAAGATGTTCCAGGAGTTGAAGTTAATATTTCAAGCAAATACCCGAGTTGAGAGATATGAAGTCTCCAACAAGTTCTATAGCTAAAAGATGGAGGAGAATCGCTCAACTAGTGAGCATGTGCTCAGATTGTCTGGGTACTACAATCGCTTGAATCAAGTGGGAGTTAATCTTCCAGATAAAATAGTGATTGACAGAATTCTCTAGTCACCATCACCAAGTTAGTAGAACTTCGTGATGAACTATAGTATGCAAGGGATGACGAAAGTAATTCCCGAGCTCTTCGTGATGCTGAAATCGACGAAGGTAGAAATCAAGAAAAACATCAAGTGTTGATGGTTGACAAGACCACTAGTTTCAAGAAAAGGGCAAAGGGAAGAAGGGGAACTTCAAGAAGAACGGCAAGCAAGTTGCTGCTCAAGTGAAGAAGCCTAAGTCTGGTCCTAAGCCTGAGACTAAGTGCTTCTACTGCAAAGGGACTGGTCACTGGAAGCGGAACTACCCCAACTATTTGGTGGATAAGAAGGATGGCAAAGTGAACAAAGGTATATTGGATATACATGTTATTGATGTGTACTTTACTAGTGTTTATAGCAACCCCTCGGTATTTGATACTGGTTCAGTTGCTAAGAGTAGTAACTCGAAACGGGAGTTGCAGAATAAACAGAGACTAGTAAAAGGCGAGGTGACGATGTGTGTTGGAAGTAGTTCCAAGATTGATATGATCATCATCGCACACTCCCTATACTTTCGGGATTAGTGTTGAAACTAAATAAGTGTTATTTGGTGTTTGCGTTGAGCATGAATATGATTTGATCATGTTTATTGCAATACGGTTATTCATTTAAGTTAGAGAACAATTGTTGTTCTGTTTACATGAATAAAAACCTTCTATGGTCATACACACCAACGAAAATGGTTTGTTGGATCTCGATCGTAGTGATACACATATTCATAATATTGAAGCCAAAAGATGCAAAGTTAATAATGATAGTGCAACTTATTTGTGGCACTGCCGTTTAGGTCATATTGGTGTAAAGCGCATGAAGAAACTCCATACTGATGGGATTTTGGAATCACTTGATTATGAATCACTTGATGCTTGCGAACCGTGCCTCATGGGCAAGATGACTAAAACGCCGTTCTCCGGAACTATGGAGAGAGCAACAGATTTGTTGGAAATCATACATACAGATGTATGTGGTCCGATGAATATTGAGGCTCGTAGCAGGTATCATTATTTTCTGACCTTCACAGATGATTTGAGCAGATATGGGTATATCTACTTAATGAAACAGAAGTCTGAAACATTTGAAAAGTTCATATAATTTCAGAGTGAAGCGAAAATCATCGTAACAAGAAAATAAAGTTTCTACGATTTGATCGTGGAGAAGAGTATTTTAGTTACGAGTTTGGCCTTCAGTTAAAACAATGTGAAATAGTTTCACTACTCACGCCACCTGGAACACCACAGCATAATGGTGTGTCCGAACGTCATAACCGTACTTTATTGGATATAGTGCAATCTATGATGTCTCTTACCAATTTACCACTATCGTTTTGGGGTTATGCATTAGAGACAGCTACATTCACGTTAAATAGGGCACCATCAAAATCCGTTGAGACGACGCCTTATGAACTGTGGTTTGGCAAGAAACCAAAGTTGTCGTTTCTTAAAGTTTGGGGTTGCGATGCTTATGTGAAAAAGTTTCATCCTGATAAGCTCAAACCCAAATCGGAGAAATGTGTCTTCATAGGATACCCAAAGGAGACAGTTGGGTACACCTTCTATCACAGATCCGAAGGCAAGACATTCGTTGCTTAGTATGGATCCTTTCTAGAGAAGGAGTTTCTCTCGAAAGAAGTGAGTGGGAGGAAAGTAGAACTTGATGAGGTAACTGTACCTGCTCCCTTATTGGAAAGTAGTTCATCACAGAAATCTGTTCCTGTGACTCCTACACCAATTAGTGAGGAAGTTAATGATGATGATCATGTAACTTCAGATCAAGTTACTACCAAACCTCGTAGGTAAACCAGAGTAAGATCCGCACCAGAGTGGTACGGTAATCCTGTTCTGGAGGTTATGTTACTAGACCATGACGAACCTACGAACTATGAGGAAGCGATGGTGAGCCCAGATTCCGCAAAATGGCTTGAGGCCATGAAATCTGAGATGAGATCCATGTATGAGAACAAAGTATGGACTTTGATTGACTTGCCCAATGATCGGCGAGCCATTGAGAATAAATGGATCTTCAAGAGGAAGACGGACGCTGATAGTAGTGTCACTATCTACAAAGCTAGAATTGTCGCAAAAAGGTTTTCGACAAGTTCAAGATGTTGACTACGATGAGAGTTTCTCACTCGTATCTATGCTTAAGTCTGTCTGAATCATGTTAGCAATTGCCGCATTTTATGAAATATGGCAAATGGATAAACAAAACTGCATTCCTTAATGGATTTATTAAAGAAGAGTTGTATATGATGCAACCAGAAGGTTTTGTCAATCCTAAAGGTGCTAACAAAATATGCAAGCTCCAGCGATCCATCTATGGACTGGTGCAAGCATCTCGGAGTTGGAATATACACTTTGATAAGTTGATCAAAGGATATAGTTTTATACAGACTTGCGGTGAAGCCTGTATTTACAAGAAAGTGAGTGGGAGCACTACAGCATTTCTGATAAGTATATGTGAATGACATATTGTTGATCGGAAATAATGTAGAATTATTCTGCAAAGCATAAAGGAGTGTTTGAAAGGAGTTTTTCAAAGAAAGACCTCGGTGAAGCTGCTTACATATTGAGCATCAAGATCTATAGAGATAGATCAAGACGCTTGATAAGTTTTTTCAATGAGTACATACCTTAACAAGATTTTGAAGTAGTTCAAAATAGAACAGTCAAAGAAAGAGTTCTTGCCTGTGTTACAAGGTGTGAAATTGAGTAAGACTCAAAGCCCGACCACGGCAGAAGATAGAAAGAGAATGAAAGTCATTCCCTATGCCTTGGCCATAGGTTCTATAAAGTATGCCATGCTGTGTACCAGATCTATTGTATACCCTACACTGATTTTGGCAAGGGAGTACAATAGTGATCTAGGAGTAGATCACTGGACAGCGGTCAAAATTATCCTTAGTGGAATAAGGATATGTTTCTCGATTATGGAAGTGACAAAAGGTTCGTCGTAAAGGGTTACGTCGATGCAAGTTTTGACACTAAATCTAGATGACTCTAAGTCTCGGTCTAGATACATATTGAAAGTGGGAGCAATTAGCTAGAGTAGCTCCGTGCAGAGCATTGTAGACATAGAAATTTGCAAAATACTTACGGATCTGAATGTGACAGACCCGTTGACTAAAATTATCTCACAATCAAAACATGATCACACCTTAGTACTCTTTGGGTGTTAATCACATAGCGATGTGAACTAGATTATTGACTCTAGTAAACCCTTTGAGTGTTGGTCACATAGAGATGTGAACTATGGGTGTTAATCACATGGTGATGTGAATTATTGATGTTAAATCACATGGCGATGTGAACTAGATTATTGACTCTAGTGCAAGTGGGAGACTGAAGGAAATATGCCCTAGAGGCAATAATAAAGTATTATATATTTCCTTATATCATGATAAATGTTTATTATTCATGCTAGAATTGTATTAACCGGAAACATAATACATGTGTGAATACATAGACAAACAGAGTGTCACTAGTATGCCTCTACTTGACTAGCTCGTTAATCAAAGATGGTTATGTTTCCTAGCCATAGACATGAGTTGTCATTTGATTAACGGGATCACCTCATTAGGAGAATGACGTGATTGACTTGACCCATTCCGTTAGCTTAGCACCCGATCGTTTAGTATGTTGCTATTGCTTTCTTCATGACTTATACATGTTCCTATGACTATGAGATTATGCAACTCCCGTTTACCGGAGGAACACTTTGTGTGCTACCAAACGTCACAACGTAAATGGGTGATTATAAAGGTGCTCTACAGGTGTCTCCAAAGGTACTTGTTGGGTTGGCGTATTTCGAGATTAGGATTTGTCACTCCGATTGTCGGAGAGGTATCTCTGGGCCCACTCGGTAATGCACATCACTATAAGCCTTGCAAGCATTGTGACTAATGAGTTAGTTGCGGGATGATGTATTACGGAACGAGTAAAGAGACTTGCCGGTAACGAGATTGAACTAGGTATCGAGATACCGACGATCGAATCTCGGGCAAGTAACATACCGATGACAAAGGGAACAACGTATGTTGTTATGCGGTCTGACCGATAAAGATCTTCGTAGAATATGTGGGAGCCAATATGGGCATCCAGGTCCCGCTATTGGTTATTGACCGGAGAGGTGTCTCGGTCATGTCTACATAGTTCTCGAACCCGTAGGGTCCGCACGCTTAACGTTACGATGACAGTTTTATTGAGTTTTGATGTACCGAAGGAGTTCGGAGTCCCGGATGAGATCGGGGACATGACGAGGAGTCTCGAAATGGCCGAGACGTAAAGATCGATATATTGGACGACTATATTCGGACTTCGGAAAGGTTCCGAGTGATTCGGGTATTTTTCGGAGTACCGGAGAGTTACGGGAATTCGTATTGGGCCTTAATGGGCCATACGGGAAAGGAGAGAAAGGCCTCAAAAGGTGGCCGCGCCCCTCCCCATGGTCTGGTCCGAATTGGACTAGGGAAGGGGGGCGCCCCCTTCCTTCTTTCTCCTTCCCCCTTCCCTTCTCCTACTCCCACAAGGAAAGGAGGAGTCCTACTCCCGGTGGGAGTAGGACTCCCCCCTTTGGCGCGCCCTCCTCCCTTGGCCGGCGGCCTCCCCCTTGCTCCTTTATATACGGGGGCAGGGGGCACCCCATAGACACAACAATTGATCCTTGAGATCTCTTAGCCGTGTGCGGTGCCCCCCTCCACCATATTACACCTCGATAATACCGTTGCGGAGCTTAGGCGAAGCCCTGCGTCGGTGGAACATCATCATCGTCACCACGCCGTCGTGCTGACGAAACTCTCCCTCAACACTCGGCTGGATCGGAGTTCGAGGGACGTCATCGAGCTGAACGTGTGTAGAACTCGGAGGTGCCGTACGTTCGGTACTTGATCGGTCGGATCGTGAAGACGTACGACTACATCAACCGCGTTGTGATAACGCTTCCGCTGTCGGTCTACGAGGGTACGTGGACAACACTCTCCCCTCTCGTTTGCTATGCATCACCATGATCTTGCGTGTGCGTAGGAAATTTTTTGAAATTACTACGTTCCCCAACACGGGGGCTCTCTTCTGGAGGGCCTCAGATCTCGCCAACATCACGAGGGAGGCGCTCGGGCACCACAGGGAGGCGTGCTTTGCGGCACATTTCCCTCAAGAGGACACCAGGCGAGGGGCGCCTGGCGCTCAAGAGCTCATCACCCAGACTACCCAAGAGCTTCAAGAGGCAAGAGCCATGCACGGCCACCGCCGCCCACCTGGCGCAGCTCCCCATCCAGGCGAGGATGGCGGGCTGCGCGTCTGCATCTACATCCCCGGGCTCAACAGGGCCGCATCTCAGGAGCTCTTCTGGCCTTCGCGCGTGGGACATTGCAAGGGCGCACCTCACTGCTATGTTCGCATTCCATTCGGCCTGCCGAGCATGGTGGCCGCCTATCAGCGCAATATGCGGAGCGTCCTGGCGGCTCAGGAGGCCAGGCATCACGCAGTCCTGGAGGAGATGGAGACGGTCCTCAAGGAACCGCCTGGACCCCCAGAGCCTCCCGAGGCTCAGGGCCCCGGTGGCTTGTGAGGAGAAACCCCTTCGCCGCGTTTCTTCAGCTACCCCAACACCTCTTCGACAACGCAACCAGGTGACATTTTCCAAGTTTATTTAGCTGGGAGCGCCCTCTGGGCCGCATCATTCCCAGGCCGCGTGGGTCCGTCCCTGTGGCATGTATCCCTTTTTATGTCTTTAGCTTACTCTGCTGGGGGCACCCCTCGGGATGCATCATCCCCAAGCCGCTCGGGTCTGACCTAGTGGCATGTATTGTTCTTACATCTACATAAGCTAGTTTGCTTTCCATGCTCAATTTACCTATGGTCATCACCTGCTTGATTATTACCCACCACGGGAGCCGCGCGCCGATCGTCTTTCTTCAGGATCCTTCGCATAAGAAGGCTAGGCACGTCGTCTGTGCTCGCGCCCGTCCCTGCAGCATCGATAAATCCAACGGCTGAGCTTTGTCTGGCGGGCCGGCCCCGTTCATGTCACCTCCTGGGGCCGTTGGTGCTTGGCCTTCTCATGCTATAACCTTAGGAGATTCGCTCCGCGCAGGTTGTCTAACCACCTCGCAGGACCATCACAGTCAACAAGAACCAAGACCAGGCACAACCCGCCTTAAGGTCGGGCCTCGTGAGTCCCGTTCTGGCTCACAAGTGCCCAGACACACCTCGTCTAGCCCTACCGTGCAAGCCACATGTCAGGGCGGGGCTGTACATGCCCCGGGGGCTCTCCGCAGTAGGGAGTCCCCTCCCACGCACCAGTGGAAGCACCATGCTCCGCGCTGGCAGTCGACACTACCGAGGAGCGGTTATGCCCGTGCAAGTGCGGAAGCGCTATGCTCCGCGCTGGTGACAAACAACTGAGGGCGGCCCCTTGGCCGTATCAACCTCAGGGAACCCTTGAGCTCAGTGTCTGGCCTCAACGCAACACCTCCCCTCGGGAGAGTCGCACGAGAGGGCTGGGCACGGGGGCTGCGCTTGGGTCACGCCCAAGCGTACGCCGCCCTGCCAGGTCCCCCGGACCTGGTCGTCGCGCGCCCCTCCTGAGCCGAGCCTCGGCGAGGGAAAAGGTGCGAAGGTCGTTTGAGCATCAAGGGGGACTCCTGAGCATCGCGACTCAGCAGCCTAACTGGCCACGTAGCCCCTCACTCCTTGGTCTCGTCCTGGTGATCCGGACGACCCAACGGTGGTTGAGGTATGCGTGGGCCCGGGCCCTGCCAATGTAGAACACTGGACCTATTCCTGCATCCCCTTTCCATAAGCTATTTGCATGTCAAGGGGGACTCCTGAGCATCATGACTCAGGAGCCTAACTGGCCACATAGCCCCTCACTCCTTGGTCTCGTCCTGCTGATCCGGACGACCCAACGGCGGCTGAGGTATGCGTGGGGTCGGGCCCTGTCGACGTAGAACGAAAAGCAAATGGGAAGGAAATCGCAAAATCTCAAACAAATATTACAAGCCATATTGTTCTCCCAATACCAAACGCAAGTTTAAACGCCTCCACGAGGCATGGTGCATGTCGCAGGAGTTAAACAGGAAAGGAGCCGCCGGCAAGTCATTTCGTCATCACTGAACACCGCCGTCGCCCGCAAGGGATGCTTCTCCCTTGCTGGCGTCGCCTTCATCTGCACCGCCTACCGGAGTTGCAGGATCAGCAGCGCCGCCGGACGAGGGCGCGGGGGCGAAGGCGTGGAACTTCTCCAGCAAGGCCTCCACCTGACTGTTCACGACTGCGGCAGCGGCTGCGCAATGCTCGTCGTCCACAGGCTCCAGCAGCTCGTCGAGGCGGGCAGCAGGATCGTGAAGATGCAGGTGGCTGAAGACGCGCGTCAATGCGGCTGAGGAAAGAACATGGGCTTCTCCCTCAGCCATGGGGCCGATACCGCTCACGACTTCTTCAAGCGCCTCGACCAGATAAGGAAGCAGTTGGGCGGGGCCCTCGTTGTTGGTAGCCAGCGGCTCCTCCAAGCCCTTCTCGTAAAGTGCCCGCGGCGCTACATGGGACCTCTCCCTAGGAGCTTGAAGGTCTCGCGGTTCTCAGCCAAGACCTTCGCCTTGGCGTCAAGCTCGGCCTTTTCCGCTTCCATCTCCTGCTTCAGCTTCTCCAGCCGGCCGTGCTCTGCGGCCTGCGCCTTCCCCAACTGCTCCAGCTCGGTGTCGCGGCTCCTGACGGCGTCCTCACGGGCCTTCATCTTCTCCTCCTCCGCCTTGCGGCCACGAGTTTCTTCCACACGCTCGTTGCGCAGAGTCTTCAGCTCGGCCTCCAGCACCCGGCAGCGATCCTGGGCGACCTCGACATCCTTCAGCACCACCTCGCGAGCGGCTGCGGCTTGGGCGGCGGCCTGCTTGTCCTTCTCAAAGGTCGCCGTGGCCTGGCTCAGCGCCGCCCGGATGGACACATCTGAGTGAAGCCAGCCAGAGACCAGCTCCAAGCGCCCGGCTACCAGGTGGGGGTCGGTGCCCTGAAGATCTTCTCGCAGCCGGGTCATCTCAGAAAGAGCGCGCTCCAAGACATCAGGGGAGGCAGAAGGATCCGGAACCAGCGGTGCAACAGGAGGAGGCAACATCGTCACCATAGCCTGGGAGACTGGGGGCTCCTGAGCTTTGGGGACCCCTGCAGCCGAGCCGGACACCGGCGCCTCCGGAGCCAGCAGGGCCACGGGGGCTGACTCCTCCCGAAGCTGCTCCCCCGGTCCTCGCGAGGACGATCGAGCCAGAGAGGCGTGAGCGCCAATGCCGCCCTTCTCCATGGAGGGAGACACAGCCGCGGCAGGCAGATTGGTCCCGAGCAGCACCACCGCTTCCTCCTTCCTCTTCTTCGCCGCGGGCGCCGGCCTAATTGCACAACGGAGCAGCATCTAGGATCAGTAGCATAAGCAAGAACAAGGCGGGGCAAGAACACTTACTGGTCCACCGCGGTGCAGTCCCTCCACTTGTTAAGCTTGAAGCCTGAGAGCCTCGCAGCCTGAGGCGCGGGCGCGCGGGCTCCAGGAGCAGAAGAAGGGGCAGCAGATGGGCCGGAAGCAGCTCCAGGCGGTGTCGGAGCGGAAGCATCATCTCGGGAGATCAGCGCCGACCTGCCCTTTGTCGGAACCTCGGCCGATGGCCTCCTCTGGGGGCTGGCCTTGGGCCTCGAGGAGCCCCCAGCCACGGGCGGCTCCTCCCTCTCCGGAAGGGCATCGGCTTCGTCGTCATCATCAGGCAAGGTGCAGAGGATGTCGGCCTTGCGCAGGGGGGAGGTCTCCCCCATCCCCTCGGGCGTCGCCTCCGAGTCGCGCTCCTCGTCTTCTTCCTCTTCCCCCTCCCCGCGGGAATCGCCAGAAGACACGTCCACCGGCGACGTCGCCACCGGAACCCCAGGGGGCGCAGGCGGCACCAGCCCGCGACCGTCATAGGTGGGCATGGTGGCCGCTACCTGCGCCCCGTCCTTGCCAAGGAACAAAGGAATGAAGGCACTCGACGGGTACTCCTGATCGTCTCTGACCAGGAGGCGGAGGGCCACGGCCTGCTCCTCTTCATGTAAGGCCGCCGGGCTCAAGCGGAGCTTGTCCTCCGCGCCCTCAAGAGTCCACAAGGGGCACGAGCGCGCTTGGAGCGGAGCCACGCGCAGCATTAGGAACTCCCTCAGGAGCATGGCCCCCATCAGCTTCGCCGTCTTCGTGTTGCCTGGCTTCAAGTCGGTGGTCATCTTCTCCAGCACCAACTGCGCTCGGTCGTCAGTGAGCTTCGCGCAAGACCACCCCTCGTCTGACTGGGGCATGTCCATCGGCAGCCTCAATAGTGGCAGGACAAACTTGGCATCCATCATGACCCACTTGCTCCTGAAGCCATCGGCCTTCTTTCCGGCCTTCGAGATCGCATTGGCCTTGCCGGCTGCGACGAAGTTGGCACACCCAGAGGTGTGATCGCCGTTGATTCAGAGGAAGAAGAAGTGGCGCAGTAGAGCCACGGACGGCATTACCCCGACATACGCCTCACAGTAGAAGGCGAAGATCGACAAAAGAAGAACAGAGTTGGGATGGAGATGAAGGGCCTGCAACCTGTAATGGCGGAGGATGGCATAGAAGAAGTCGGAGAAGGGGGGAACCAGGCCCGCGATGACACTGCTCATGAAGAAGGGGTAGAAGGTGCTCCCCTGAGCCTCCGGCTCGGCGGAGCCGGCCCGGAGCTCGGTCTTCCCCTTCTCGTTGCTCTCCCCCACCGTCAGCAGGCGCGTGGCGGCGAGGTTCTTCTCCGAGACATTGGGCGCATCCAGAGCCGGCTCGTACCAAGCGGGTGGCGCAGCAGCCTTGGCCTTGTGGGGCGCCATCGGTCGGAGGCTCGGAAGGGGATTAAAGCATATCTGGGGATTTCGGAAGCAAGGAGCGAGAAAGGGGATCTGGAGCAAGGTGAAAGGAAGCAATGAAGGCAAGTGTTGCCCGCGCCAGTATTTTGTCAGTCTGGCGGTTGCCGCAGCAGCGTGGGGAAGCGGAGACGCCCACGTCCAATCAATCGCCACGCATCGACCAAGGCCGCAGGCTGTTGGGGCCCACGGCACTCCGCACTTGCCCTTTGGCTTCGCCTCGGAACCAAGTCCGAGCGCACCTTGGGCCCGGGGGCTACTGTCGGCGTTCTGGGAATGGGGGTCCCCAGACTTACCTGCCTGCAACCCACGGCGTGGCTCCACCAGCGGCCCAGTACGACCCATCTTCACCAGCAAGCCCTCAAGACCCTTGCGAGGGGCCAAGCCTCGCGAGGCGGACGATGCAAGACCTCCTCGGGGGTAGCCTAGTCAGGCTGGCTCGCGAGGGGCGGAGAGATCATGGCAAGGGGAACCTCGCGAAGTTCGTATGACGTAAGCCAGGACGACCAAGACCAGGCGGGTGCCAGGTGGGCGCCAGCGCGCATAGTGTCCTCGTTTCCTCTTTGGTGCTAAAGAGGCAAGCGCAGGCGAGGAGTCCCGAGGCATCAGGCAAAGGTTTCCATATCAATGCAACGAGACCAAGGCCAGCATGACGGCAGGACGGAGGTCACCGTGGAGCCCAAGACGGCGTCACCACCAGAGCTTTTGGCAGGTGAAGACCACCTTTAGTCAGGATAGCTTGTACTAGTTGTCCCCCTTCAAACCGGCCGTTGTGGCATCCCTTCCCGCTCAATATTTGGGAAGAGGACCAGGGCCTCTATAAATAGGACTTGCCACCACCATAGGAGGCAACTGATCTGGGACTAGACCA
Source organism: Triticum aestivum (assembly GCF_018294505.1). NCBI lineage: Eukaryota > Viridiplantae > Streptophyta > Magnoliopsida > Poales > Poaceae > Triticum > Triticum aestivum. Next base: position 511,327,419 of record NC_057808.1, read on the forward strand.
TCCTCACCCACACAAGCTCACCAAGCACAAGAACACCTCTCCTCAGGAGGCTGTTCTTCCCTTGTACTGTTCATCCTCAGCCCAAGAGGTAATCCACCACACCACACTGGAGTAGGGTTTTACACCACAACGGTGGGCCGAACCAGTATAAATCTTGTGTCCCTTTGTTCTTTGGGTTTGTCGAGCTAGGCCTTGAGATCATGATGTCGGGGATCGTAGCATAATTTAAGATTTTTCCTACGCATCACCAAGATCCATCTATGGAGTATACTAGCAACGAGGGGAAAGGAGTGCATCTACATACCCTTGTAGATCGCGAGCGGAAGCGTTCCAATGAACGGGGTTGATGGAGTCGTACTCGCCGTGATCCAAATCACCGATGACCGAGTGCCGAACGGACAGCACCTCCGCGTTCAACACACGTACGGAGCAGCGACGTCTCCTCCTTCTTTATCCAGCAAGGGGAAAGGAGAGGTTGATGGAGATCTAGCAGCACGATGGCTTGGTGGTGGAAGTAGCGGGATCCCGGCAGGGCTTCGCCAAGCGCAAACGGGACGGAGAGGTGTTGCAGGGGGAGAGGGAGACGCCAGGGGCTGTGGTGCTGCTTCCCTCCCTCCCCCCCACTATATATAGGCCCCTGGGGGGGCGCCGGCCCTGGGAGATCAGATCTCCAAGGGGGGGCGGCGGCCAAGGGGGAAGGGGGGTGGCTTCCCCCCCAAGCCAAGTGGGGCGCCCCCACCCCCAGGGTTTCCAACCCTAGGCGCAGGGGGAGGCCCAAGGGGGGGCGCCCCAGCCCACTAAGGGCTGGTGCCCTTCCCACTTCAGCCCATGGGGCCCTCCGGGATAGGTGGCCCCACCCAGTGGACCCCCGGGACCCTTCCGGTGGTCCTGGTACAATACCGATAACCCCCGAAACTTTCCCGGTGGCCGAAACTGGACTTCCTATATATAATTCTTCACCTCCGGACCATTCCGGAACTCCTCGAGACGTCCGGGATCTCATCCGGGACTCCGAACAACTTTCGTGTTTCCGCATACTAATATCTCTACAACCCTAGCGTCACCGAACCTTAAGTGTGTAGACCCTACGGGTTCGGGAGACATGCAGACATGACCGAGACGCCTCTCCGGTCAATAACCAACAGCGGGATCTGGATACCCATGTTGGCTCCCACATGTTCCACGATGATCTCATCGGATGAACCACGATGTCGAGGATTCAATCAATCCCATATACAATTCCCTTTGTCAATCGGTACGTTACTTGCCCGAGATTCGATCGTCGGTATCCCAATACCTTGTTCAATCTCGTTACCGGCAAGTCACTTTACTCGTACCGTAATGCATGATCCCGTGTCTAACTCCTTAGTCACATTGAGCTCATTATGATGATGCATTACCGAGTGGGCCCAGAGATACCTCTCCGTCATACGGAGTGACAAATCCCAGTCTCGATCCGTGTCAACCCAACAGACACTTTCAGAGATACCCGTAGTGTACCTTTATAGTCACCCAGTTACGTTGTGACGTTGGTACACCCAAAGCACTCCTACGGTATCCGGGAGTTGCACGATCTCATGGTCTAAGGAAATGATACTTGACATTGGAAAAGCTCTAGCAAACGAACTACACGATCTTTTATGCTATGCTTAGGATTGGGTCTTGTCCATCACGTCATTCTCCTAATGATGTGATCCCGTTATCAATGACATCCAATGTCCATAGTCAGGAAACCATGACTATCTGTTGATCAACGAGCTAGTCAACTAGAGGCTTACTAGGGACACGTTGTGGTCTATGTATTCACACATGTATTACGATTTCCGGATAACACAATTATAGCATGAACAATAGACAATTATCATGAACAAAGAAATATAATAATAACCATTTATTATTGCCTCTAGGGCATATTTCCAACAGTCTCCCACTTGCACTAGAGTCAATAATCTAGTTACATTGTGATGAATCGAACACCCATAGCGTTCTGGTGTTGATCATGTTTTGCTCTAGGGAGAGGTTTAGTCAACGGATCTGCTACATTCAGGTCCGTATGTACTTTACAAATATCTATGTCTCCATTTTGAACACTTTCACGAATGGAGTTGAAGCGACGCTTGATATGCCTGGTCTTCCTGTGAAACCTGGGCTCCTTGGCAAGGGCAATAGCTCCAGTGTTGTCACAGAAGAGAGTCATCGGGCCCGACGCATTGGGAATCACCCCTAGGTCGGTAATGAACTCCTTCATCCAGACTGCTTCCTGTGCTGCCTCTGAGGCTGCCATGTACTCCGCTTCACATGTAGATCCCGCCACGACGCTTTGCTTGCAACTGCACCAGCTTACTGCTCCTCCATTCAAAATATACACGTATCCGGTTTGTGACTTCGAGTCATCCAGATCTGTGTCGAAGCTAGCGTCGACGTAACCCTTTACGACGAGCTCTTCGTCACCTCCATAAACGAGAAACATATCCTTAGTCCTCTTCAGGTACTTCAGGATATTCTTGACCGCTGTCCAGTGTTCCATGCCGGGATTACTTTGGTACCTTCCTACCAAACTTACGGCAAGGTTTACATCAGGTCTGGTACACAGCATGGCATACATAATAGACCCTATGGCCGAGGCATAGGGGATGACACTCATCTTTTCTCTATCTTCTGCCGTGGTCGGGCATTGAGCCGTGCTCAATTGCACACCTTGCAATACAGGCAAGAACCCCTTCTTGGACTGATCCATATTGAACTTCTTCAATATCTTGTCAAGGTACGTACTCTGTGAAAGACCAATGAGGCGTCTTGATCTATCTCTATAGATCTTGATGCCTAATATATAAGCAGCTTCTCCAAGGTCCTTCATTGAAAAACACTTATTCAAATAGGCCTTTATACTTTCCAAGAATTCTATATCATTTCCCATCAATAGTATGTCATCCACATATAATATGAGAAATGCTACAGAGCTCCCACTCACTTTCTTGTAAACACAGGCTTCTCCATAAGTCTGTGTAAACCCAAACGCTTTGATCATCTCATCAAAACGAATGTTCCAACTCCGAGATGCTTGCACCAGCCCATAGATGGAGCGCTGGAGCTTGCATACCTTGTTAGCATTCTTAGGATCGACAAAACCTTCCGGCTGCATCATATACAATTCTTCCTTAAGAAAGCCGTTAAGGAATGCCGTTTTGACGTCCATCTGCCATATCTCATAATCATAGAATGCGGCAATTGCTAACATGATTCGGACGGACTTCAGCTTCGCTACGGGTGAGAAAGTCTCATCGTAGTCAACCCCTTGAACTTGTCGATAACCCTTAGCGACAAGTCGAGCCTTATAGATGGTCACATTACCATCCGCGTCTGTCTTCTTCTTAAAGATCCATTTATTTTCTATGGCTCGCCGATCATCGGGCAAGTCAGTCAAAGTCCATACTTCGTTTTCATACATGGATCCTATCTCGGATTTCATGGCTTCTAGCCATTTGTCGGAATCCGGGCCCGCCATCGCTTCTTCATAGTTCGAAGGTTCACCGTTGTCTAACAACATGATTTCCAGGACAGGGTTGCCGTACCACTCTGGTGCGGAACGTGTCCTTGTGGACCTACGAAGTTCAGCAGTAACTTGATCCGAAGCTTCATGATCATCATCATTAACTTCCTCCCCAGTCGGTGTAGGCACCACAGGAACATCTTCCCGCGCTGCGCTACTTTCCGGTTCGGAAGGGGTGACTATCACCTCATCAAGTTCCACTTTCCTCCCACTCAATTCTTTCGAGAGAAACTCTTTCTCCAGAAAGGACCCGTTCTTGGCAACAAAGATCTTGCCTTCGGATCTGAGGTAGAAGGTATACCCAATGGTTTCCTTAGGGTATCCTATGAAGACGCATTTTTCCGACTTGGGTTCGAGCTTTTCAGGTTGAAGTTTCTTGACATAAGCATCGCATCCCCAAACTTTTAGAAACGACAGCTTAGGTTTCTTCCCAAACCATAATTCATACGGTGTCGTCTCAACGGATTTCGACGGAGCCCTATTTAAAGTGAATGCGGCAGTCTCTAAAGCATAGCCCCAAAATGAGAGCGGTAGATCGGTAAGAGACATCATAGATCGCACCATATCCAATAGAGTGCGATTACGACGTTCGGACACACCATTTCGCTGAGGTGTTCCAGGCGGCGTGAGTTGTGAAACGATTCCACATTTCCTTAAGTGCGTACCAAATTCGTGACTTAAATATTCTCCACCACGATCTGATCGTAAGAACTTTATTTTCCTGTCACGTTGATTCTCAACCTCACTCTGAAATTCCTTGAACTTTTCAAAGGTTTCAGACTTGTGTTTCATTAGGTAGACATACCCATATCTACTTAAGTCATCAGTGAGAGTGAGAACATAACGATATCCTCCGCGAGCCTCAACACTCATTGGACCGCACACATCGGTATGTATGATTTCCAATAAGTTGGTTGCTCGCTCCATTGTTCCGGAGAACGGAGTCTTGGTCATCTTACCCATGAGGCATGGTTCGCACGTGTCAAATGATTCGTAATCAAGAGACTCCAAAAGTCCATCTGCATGGAGCTTCTTCATGCGCTTGACACCAATGTGACCAAGGCGGCAGTGCCACAAGTATGTGGGACTATCGTTATCAACTTTACATCTTTTGGTATTCACACTATGAATATGTGTAACATCACGTTCGAGATTCATCAAGAATAAACCATTGACCAGCGGGGCATGACCATAAAACATATCTCTCATATAAATAGAACAACCATTATTCTCGGATTTAAATGAGTAGCCATCTCGAATTAAACGAGATCCAGATACAATGTTCATGCTCAAAGCTGGCACTAAATAACAATTATTGAGGTTTAAAACTAATCCCGTAGGTAAATGTAGAGGTAGCGTGCCGACGGCGATCACATCGACCTTGGAACCATTCCCGACGCGCATCGTCACCTCGTCCTTCGCCAGTCTCCGCTTATTCCGCAGTTCCTGTTTTGAGTTACAAATATGAGCAACCGCACCGGTATCAAATACCCAGGAGCTACTACGAGTACTGGTAAGGTACACATCAATTACATGTATATCACATATACCTTTGGTGTTGCCGGCCTTCTTGTCCGCTAAGTATTTGGGGCAGTTCCGCTTCCAGTGACCACTTCCCTTGCAATAAAAGCACTCAGTCTCAGGCTTGGGTCCATTCTTGACTTCTTCCCGGCAACTGGCTTACCGGGCGCGGCAACTCCCTTGCCGTCCTTCTTGAAGTTCTTCTTACCCTTGCCTTTCTTGAACTTAGTGGTTTTATTCACCATCAACACTTGATGTTCCTTTCTGATCTCCACCTCCGCTGATTTCAGCATTGAATATACCTCAGGAATGGTCTTTTCCATCCCCTGCATATTGAAGTTCATCACAAAGCTCTTGTAGCTCGGTGGAAGCGACTGAAGGATTCTGTCAATGACCGCGTCATCCGGGAGATTAACTCCCAGCTGAGACAAGCGGTTGTGTAACCCAGACATTCTGAGTATGTGCTCACTAACAGAACTATTTTCCTCCATTTTACAGCTGAAGAACTTGTCGGAGACTTCATATCTCTCGACCCGGGCATGAGCTTGGAAAACCATTTTCAGCTCTTCGAACATCTCATATGCTCCATGTTTCTCAAAACGCTTTTGGAGACCCGGTTCTAAGCTGTAAAGCATGCCGCACTGAACGAGGGAGTAATCATCAGCACGTGATTGCCAAGCGTTCATAACGTCTTGGTTCTCTGGGATTGGTGCTTCACCTAGCGGTGCTTCTAGGACATAATCTTTCTTGGCAGCTATGAGGATGATCCTCAGGTTCCGGACCCAGTCCGTATAGTTGCTGCCATCATCTTTCAGCTTGGTTTTCTCTAGGAACGCGTTGAAGTTGAGGACAACGTGGGCCATTTGATCTACAAGACATATTGTAAAGATTTTAGACTAAGTTCATGATAATTAAGTTCATATAATCAAATTATTCAATGAACTCCCACTCAGATAGACATCCCTCTAGTCATCTAAGTGAAACATGATCCGAGTTAACTAGGCCGTGTCCGATCATCACGTGAGACGGACTAGTCAAGATCGGTGAACATCTCCATGTTGATCGTATCTTCTATACGACTCATGCTCGACCTTTCGGTCCTCCGTGTTCCGAGGCCATGTCTGTACATGCTAGGCTCGTCAAGTCAACCTAAGTGTATTGCGTGTGTTCCGAGGCCATGTCTGTACATGCTAGGCTCGTCAACACCCGTTGTATGCGAACGTTAGAATCTATCACACCCGATCATCACGTGGTGCTTCGAAACAACGAACCTTCGCAACGGTGCACAGTTAGGGGGAACACTTTCTTGAAATTATTATAAGGGATCATCTTACTTACTACCGTCGTTCTAAGCAAATAAGATGCAAAACATGATAAACATCACATGCAATCAAATAGTGACATGATATGGCCAATATCATTTTGCTCCTTTGATCTCCATCTTCGGGGCACCATGATCATCTTCGTCACCGGCATGACACCATGATCTCCATCATCATGATCTCCATCATTGTGTCTTCATGAAGTTGTCACGCCAACGATTACTTCTACTTCTATGGCTAACGCGTTTAGCAATAAAGTAAAGTAATTTACATGGCGTTATTCAATGACACGCAGGTCATACAAAAAATAAAGACAACTCCTATGGCTCCTGCCGGTTGTCATACTCATCGACATGCAAGTCGTGATTCCTATTACAAGAATATGATCAATCTCATACATCACATATATCATTCATCACATCTTCTGGCCATATCACATCACATAGCACATGCTGCAAAAACAAGTTAGACGTCCTCTAATTGTTGTTGCAAGTTTTTACGTGGCTTGTATAGGTTTCTAGCAAGAACGTTTCTTACCTACGTAAAACCACAACGTGATATGCCAATTTCTATTTACCCTTCATAAGGACCCTTTTCATCGAATCCGTTCCGACTAAAGTGGGAGAGACAGACACCCGCTAGCCACCTTATGCAACTAGTGCATGTCAGTCGGTGGAACCTGTCTCACGTAAGCGTACGTGTAAGGTCGGTCCGGGCCGCTTCATCCCACAATACCGCCGAAACAAGATAAGACTAGTAGCGGCAAGAAGAATTGGCAACATCTACGCCCACAACTGCTTTGTGTTCTACTCGTGCATAGTAACTACGCATAGGCCTGGCTCATGATGCCACTGTTGGGGATCGTAGCAGAATTTAAAATTTTCCTACGCATCACCAAGATCCATCTATGGAGTATACTAGCAACGAGGGGAAAGGAGTGCATCTACATACCCTTGTAGATCGCGAGCGGAAGCGTTCCAATGAACGGGGTTGATGGAGTCGTACTCGCCGTGATCCAAATCACCGATGACCGAGTGCCGAACGGACGGCACCTCCGCGTTCAACACACGTACGGAGCAGCGACGTCTCCTCCTTCTTGATCCAGCAAGGGGGAAGGAGAGGTTGATGGAGATCCAGCAGCACGACGGCGTGGTGGTGGAAGTAGCGGGATCCCGGCAGGGCTTCGCCAAGCGCAAGCGGGAGGGAGAGGTGTTGCAGGGGGAGAGGGAGACGCCAGGGGCTGTGGTGCTGCTGCCCTCCCTCCCCCCACTATATATAGGCCCCTGGGGAGGCGCCGGCCCTGGGAGATCAGATCTCCAAGGGGGGGCGGCCAAGGGGGAAGGGGGGTGGCTTCCCCCCCAAGCCAAGTGGGGCGCCCCCCACCCCCAGGGTTTCCAACCCTAGGCGCAGGGGGAGGCCCAAGGGGGGCGCCCCAGCCCACTAAGGGCTGGTTCCCTTCCCACTTCAGCCCATGGGGCCCTCCGGGATAGGTGGCCCCACCCGGTGGACCCCCGGGACCCTTCCGGTGGTCCCGGTACAATACCGATAACCCCCGAAACTTTCCCGGTGGCCGAAACTGGACTTCCTATATATAATTCTTCACCTCCGGACCATTCCGGAACTCCTCGTGACGTCCGGGATCTCATCCGGGACTCCGAACAACTTTCGGGTTTCCGCATACTAATATCTCTACAACCCTAGCGTCACCGAACCTTAAGTGTGTAGACCCTACGGGTTCGGGAGACATGCAGACATGACCGAGACGCCTCTCCGGTCAATAACCAACAGCGGGATCTGGATACCCATGTTGGCTCCCACATGTTCCACGATGATCTCATCGGATGAACCACGATGTCGAGGATTCAATCAATCCCATATACAATTCCCTTTGTCAATCGGTACGTTACTTGCCCGAGATTCGATCGTCGGTATCCCAATACCTTGTTCAATCTCGTTACCGGCAAGTCACTTTACTCGTACCGTAATGCATGATCCCGTGGCTAACTCCTTAGTCACATTGAGCTCATTATGATGATGCATTACCGAGTGGGCCCAGAGATACCTCTCCGTCATACGGAGTGACAAATCCCAGTCTCGATCCGTGTCAACCCAACAGACACTTTTAGAGATACCCGTAGTGTACCTTTATAGTCACCCAGTTACGTTGTGACGTTGGGTACACCCAAAGCACTCCTACGGTATCCGGGAGTTGCACGATCTCATGGTCTAAGGAAATGATACTTGACATTGGAAAAGCTCTAGCAAACGAACTACACGATCTTTTATGCTATGCTTAGGATTGGGTCTTGTCCATCACATCATTCTCCTAATGATGTGATCCCGTTATCAATGACATCCAATGTCCATAGTCAGGAAACCATGACTATCTGTTGATCAACGAGCTAGTCAACTAGAGGCTTACTAGGGACACGTTGTGGTCTATGTATTCACACATGTATTATGATTTCCGGATAACACAGTTATAGCATGAACAATAGACAATTATCATGAACAAAGAAATATAATAATAACCATTTATTATTGCCTCTAGGGCATATTTCCAACACATGATGCACGCGAGCTAGAGGGAGGAGAGATCTTCGTGCGCACCCCAGCGTTCGAACCTCAAGGGTTTTGCCGGAACCCGAAATCCGACATCTCTCACCTTTATTTGTGCAAGCTTACATTGTGTTGTATCCATTGCTTGCTTGTATGCTTGTTTTTGTTGCATCATATAGGTTGCTCACCTAGTTGCATATCTAGACAACCTACCTTGATACAAAGTTTAATTTGGTAAAGAAAAGCTAAAAATTATTAGTTGCCTATTCACCCCCCTCTAGTCAACTATATCGATCCTTTCAATTGGTATCAGAGCCTCGTCTCTTTATTAAGGACTTTGTTGTCCGAAGAGTATGGTTGACACCGTAGATGGTGGGGAGGAGCAACCCGGTGTGAATCCGTCCTCGTCTATGGCCGATGGGGGATCCTCGGTCTCTCGTGGCGGCTTTGGACACATTGAAAACATCCATGACGACCGAGGTCAAAGGCATGTTCAAGGAGTTTCTTGATGGTCTTAAATTATCCACCGCACCGTTGGAAGCGGTCGATCCCACTAACAAGGTGACGGATGCTAACTCCGACAAGGGGGAAGGTACTAGTGATAAAGTTCCTTTGACTAGTGGTAGAAGTGGAAACGGCATCTATGCCCATGTTGAACCACCCCTTACTTATGGAGGACCGGTTCCCTCCACTCATTTAAATCATGTTGGTCCTCCTCCTAAGTTTGTGAAAAATGAGGATTTTGCCTCATGGGTCTACCATTTTAAACGTCATTTAAATCATAGTTCTACTAATCTTCATAATATTATTGAGCAAGGTTTCTACCCGTATGACCCAAGCAACCTCACTCCTAGAGAAGCTGCGGATCATCAATTCAACGAGTCCGCTCTCTTCATTATCCAGGATGCAATTCCACCCGAAGATATTGCACATATCCGACCAAGGAAGCATGGCAACATGTTGTTTCCATTTACAAGGGAAGCGCAAGCATTCAACGCTCCAACTATGAAGTGGTGGAAGATGAAGCCGATGAGTTTGCAATGAATGAAGATGAAGAACCTCGTGAGCTTTATCGGATATTAACCACTCTCGCGGTCTCACTCCGAGATCATGGGAACAAGGATACGAATGACAATTGGATCAAGCGCAAGTTTCTCAAGCCCATGATGCCTTACCATAAGGCCATGTCCTCCGTCATCCGTCAAAGGCCGGACTTTTACACCTTGTCCTCAAGTGAAGTGTTGGATGAGTTTGTTGCAATGAGGATCTTGGACAAGACCGCCGACAATGCGGTGTTGCATTCTCAACGAGCAAAGAAGCCCAACCTTGCTTTGAAGGCCAAGGATAATGTGGAAGAAGAGGGTGAAGAGGAAGAAGAAGATTGTTGCCCCGAAGATACAAAATATGCTTATCATGAGCACATGGCTCTCGCTTCTCAGCAATTTTGGAGCAAGAAGAACTCAAGGCCCAACTTCAACAAGAACAACTCAAGTGGCGTCAAGGGCAAGAAACGCGTGAGGACATGCTATAATTGTGGCAATATAAGCCACTTTGTTGCGGAGTGCCCGTACGAGAAGAGGGAAGACAATGGTGGCAAGCTTATCCGAAAAGACAAGGCCAAGTCTTTCCCCAACAAGAACAACTTCACCAAGAAGACTCCTCCCAAGGGGTTGGTGGCACAAGAAGAGTACAATGAGGATGATGATGAAGATGGTGAGACGGTTGCCATGGCCTCCGTGGCCATTGAAACAACTCCATGGGTGTCCCTCTTTGATTCACCCAACGAGAACATCACTGCCAAGTGCCTCATGGCTAAAGCCACTAACAAGGTAACCCCCAACATCAAAACCACCATCATTACTAATCCTTCCTTGACGGATTGCATTGATGAAAGTGAGGGGATGAAGGAGGAGGAGAACGAATTTGAGTATTTTATGAGTAAGCTCAAGGGTAAATCCAAGAAGCACTTTGTTGCTCTCTTGGAACAAGTTGGTGAAGCCAATGACATGATCGAGGCTCACGAAGAAACCATCTCTAAGATGGAAGGGCATAGTCAAGACTATGCCGATGAGATATCGGATCTCTCTAATGCGCTTGAGGAAGAGCGTGGTCATCGTTTGGCTCTTGAGGAGTCACACAACGATGATCATGCTAAATTAAAGAAAGATCTTGATCATGCCCTTGTTGTATCTCGTGTGCTCAATTCCGAGAAGGCCAAACTTGGGGTTTGTCGGGGATATACCCCGCGGTATGACCCGGCCGGAGATATGACCCAGCTGGGACTTGGTAAGCCGGCATACGTTAAGCCAGATGTTAAGCCGGCAGATGTTAAGCCGGCAGACTTTAAGCCAGATGTTAAGCTAGATGGTAAGTCAGATGGTAAGCCGGCAGACGTTAAGTCGGCAGATGTTAAGCCAGATGGTAAGTCAGATGGTAAGCCGGCAGATGTTAAGCCAGATAGTCAGATTGTAACAGAGTCGCTTGGAGTTAATAAGCCCGAGATGTTAAGAATCCCAAGACGTTAAGAAGCCTATGGTAAGACGTCAGAATAGGTTAAGTCCTAATCCGAGTTTGACTCTACATGTAACCCGCCCCTTCAACTTATATAAGGAGGGGCGGGGCACCCCAGGGGGGGAGGAAGCAAAAATAATCGTTAAGGTTAGACACAACTAGGAGAGTCGGTTTACGGCGAGTCCCTCATGATGATAATGAGACCTAGCCACAAACATCATGTAGGGTTGTTACCGGATGATGTTTCCCGGGGCCCGAAGCTGTCTAAACCCTTGTCTTGTGTTGCGTCTCTCGATTCCGATCAACCCCTCTCAAGCTACTACATAGATGCGTTGGCCTCACGACTAAGTCCTCTCACTACGACATCTGCCGTGACAATTCCACGACAGTTGGCGCCCACCGTGGGGCCTATGCATGATGGTATTGAGTTCTTGAAGGGATCTCTTTCAGGGATCGGGAAGCTTGTGATTTGGTCAGATGGGGAAAAGTCAGGACAAAACAATTCCACGGGATAAACCGGCATGGGATAACTTTGGGCGAGACTGGCAAATTCGTTGTTTATGATCAAAACTGTGATGGAGCGAGCAGTATGAGGTTTAAGTCAATGAGATTAGGGTTGCATCGCATGCAGCCGCCGCCCAAAAAGTCACCAAAACCGTCAGGGGTACGACATGTGGAGTGTAAATCCGAGGCAATCAGGTTTGTCGGTGTACTAAACATAACCGCCTAAATCCGAGGCGGTCCAAGGGGAGCCACACGCTACACGAGATCGCAAGGATATCGACTGAGGTTAGGTGTTACTGTATCGGCGTGGGTACGTACGCATCGTCCTGTGTGTCGGCGCTGCTGCTGCTTCTATTCCAAACTGGAACACGTGGAGCCGCATCAAGTCTAATGCAGCTGTTTGATTCTTCGACGACAATTCCAGATTTGACCGATCATTGATTTCTTCTCAGGGGAGACCAAAAATAAGTCATCCACTATGACGTGTGGAGGCACTAGTATAGAGTATTAACCCGGCCTTTGTTTTTTACCATCAGAGGCCACGAGGCGTATTACGGGTTGCAAAAGGTTACTATACATAGCAGAATAAACTGATCTAAGCCGGGTTACTTAGCGTATTTAAAAAAAAGGAAGGCCCAGAGGCCACGACCTGAAAACGGATAAGGTAGCGATCCAGACTCCTCCGCCGTCCGCGCCTCGAGGCCATGACCCGAACTCGTCCATCGAGGCCAGCTGTCTCGCCTCCACCTGCTCGCAGGCCTCTCCTCACCGCCTGTTCGCCGGAACACCGGCCACCGCGTTGAGCCACCGACCGCCGAGCCCTGCGAGCTGCTGTCCGCCTCAGCCTCCATTGTCGTGGGCTGCTTCTTCGTCCTCAAGCTGGCCTTGTGCCTTTTCTTGCCGCTTCAAGCCGCCGCCGAACCGGTGCGGGGCCGCCCCGGACTCGCCTCTGTCGCCCCGGACCTCTGCGGCCTCCACCTCCGTCGCCTCGCCACGCCAGGTCACTGCCGTCACACCCGAGGCTGCATCCGAGCCGCTACGGCACGGCCTCGCCGCTCTTCTACCGCAAGTCGCCGACGCCCGCTGTTGCTTCTGCTTCGAGCCACCGTTGGGCGGTCACGGGTCCGCCGAGTCGCCTGCCGTTTGCAAGCCGCTGGCCACCTCGTCACCACAGCATCTGAGTCGCCTCGCTCTGCCTCACGGGGGTCCCCTTGAGCCGTCGTCTTCACTGCGACCAAGCCGCCATGGCAGCGCTGAACCGCCCCTGTCGCGCGTTAAACCATCGGGAGTGCATTGAGCCGCCCCTGCCATGTTGGGTCGCCTGTTTTTCCGCATACTGAGTCGCCGTGGTTGATCTGTCATGGCTGACCCGCCGGCCGCTGCACCTCTCTATGGCCTCGGAGCGACGCACCCTATGTTTCGGCCGTGAGTTGCCGCCGATGAGCCAGCCGCCTTCGTCGATGCGGTTTCATCAAGTTGCCGCCGTTTCCACTCCCACAGCCGCTACAAGCCGCTCGGTTCCACTTCAAGCCGCCGATCTGGGCCGCCTTCCGCGGCCCTGCCGTTGTGGACGCACACTCACGCTTGCTGTCCTGCGCCAGTCAAGTTATGTTTCAAGCAAAGATAAGTCCAACGACCTGGAGGAGGGCTCAGACATAGCTTGGTCAAGCCAGCCACGACCTGTAGGAAGAGGGAGACATGGAAATATATTCAGCTTTACACTGCTCGCTAGCACGCTGACCCGCCTCCGGTGAGGTGGCCTCATCAAAACCGGCTCACCTCATTGCTGAAGCCTTGCCTTACCTCACCAGGGCTGCTTCTAAGCCGCCTGCATCGCCCATGCCTCCGATGTAAGCCGCCGGTTCACTGCTAGCCCATGACCCGAAGAAAGAGAAAATTCGCCAATCTGACCCACCTCGCATGTATCTGCTCTGAGTCGCCGCGCCTCACTGGGGAGCCGCCCGTCTCCATTGTTGCGCTTGCCTCGCCACGGGTCTCCGAGAGCTACCTTCACTTCTGCTACAAATCGGCGTGGCCGGCTCTATTTCCCGTGTGTTCGCTCTACCGGTCCCGAGGCTACATGTTGACTCTCCGTGACTCGCCACGGGTAAACCGTCGTCGCCATTAGCCACACCCTTCCGAGTCATCCGAGCTGCTGGAGCTGTGGACCCCCGCGCCACTACCATCGCAATGCCGCCTCTGGTGCTGCAGCGCGCCTTGGCTTTGACGAGTCGTCGTGCCTTGCTGCAGAGCCGCCGACGTGCCCTGGCCTGAGCCGCCCGCCGTCGAGAGCCGCCTTCTTCTAAACCACGAGGGTTGCGGCTATATGGTAGGTGGAGTTCCGGCGCTGGAGTGTGTTGCTAGCCATTACTAATTGATCGATCTACTTAAGAAAAAGAGGGACAAGTAGACGACGACCAGGAAGTGGACGTACTATAGATGTTTCCTCCACCACGCCTCTGAACCGCTGGGGTCGGCCCTGCTATTTCCACGGCTGTTATATACGGATCATCTATCGTACGAACAAATCAGGTGAAATCCATCTAAATCTATTTTTGACATATATTGTTTTTGTCAAAGAACAATTACGTTGGTCTGTATATTTTTATATGCAGGACAATCATTCACTTCAAAGTGGAGTTATATCGCGGATACGGAGCACACGACAATTATAATATGTTATCAGCCTCCGCCTGCACCGGATGGCTCAATGGACAGCCTTCCGTAGATTCATGTCGCGTTATCAACGCCAAGGATATATAATGAGTGTTGCGAAGATCATCAACTCGCCACCTTATTTCCAGCTTCAACATATTACAGCGTTCCGCTGTTCAATTATATGTCGGTTTATATCATGGTCAAATATGGAGAATCTCAAGACAATTCCTCGAGTCGTCTTAAGACTCGGGGGCTATAATGATATGACTCAGCAAGTTTTGGCCAGTTTCAGCAAATTCAAGAACCCCAGAACGTTGAAGGGGAAGATAACCCGGTCCCGGGGGCTGCTGCTATATTGATTTAAAGGCCGTTAGAAAATTTCCGGCTTAAAAAGAAGGATTCCAGTTCAAAATCTGGTTCAAGGGAAATCTGTCTCCCACAAAGCTCTGAAGCTCTCAATATCCGGTTTAAAATTCCATCTCAAGAAGAATATTATCTCTCGCAAAGTTCGAGTTCTCAGAAAAAATTAAAGGTTGCCAAAGAGAACTCGTTGCCATGATGCACTATTCAAACATGGGTATCCGATCTGGCTTACACGCCTTATTACAAATCACTTGGAGGCTTGATGCCCGAGTTACAGGGACCAAAGAGAGTTTGATGCATAGCACAACTTAAACATAGGTACCTGCTGAGCACAGCTCAGAAATATGTCACTTGGGGGCTTCCTGTTCAAACATAGGTGTATTCACCAAAGAGAACATAGCGTTACTACCCTCTTGACCTAATATGTCACTTGGGAGCTTCCTGTTCAAACATAGGTGTATTCACCAAAGAGAACATAGCGTTACTACCCTCTTGACCTAATATGTCACTTGGGGGCTTCCTGTTCAAACATAGGTGTATTCACCAAATAGAACATAATGTTACTACCCTTTTGATTGGCGTAATGCCACACTTATGGTCACTTGGGGGCTTCCTGGTCGTATTCGAATCATAGCTGTGAATATCCCTCTTGATCAGCGCAATGCCACAATTATGGCCACTTGGGGGCTTCCTGATTGTATTCGAATCATAGCTGTGAATATCCCTCTTGATCGGCGCAATGCCACAATTATGGTCACTTGGGGGCTTCCTGATCGTATTCGAATCATAGCTGTGAATATCCCTCTTGATCGGCGCAATGCCACAATTATGGTCACTTGGGGGCTTCCTGATCGTATTCGAATCATAGCTGTGAATATCCCTCTTGATTGGCGCAATGCCACAATTACGACCACTTGGGGGCTTCCTGCTCTTATTTGAAGCATAGCTGTGAACATCCCTCTTGGTTCAACTCATAAGCCATGGGTTATTAACCTTACTGGCATGATAAGCTGACATCTTTTTATACTTTGTTATCATGCACATACATCATCATACATACCATCATGCATTGCATCATCATTACATCATCATATATGCATGGATATACTGGTTTATATTGCAGGAACCAGTTTTCAAACTAGGTTATATTATTCAAATCTTTAATAGCCAAAATGGCTGGATTTATTATGGTTATCCATAACCAATATTATGATTAAAGGTTTTCAAAGTCGCTTTAGCGCAATGGCTATTATTTATCAATGGATATGATTTATTCTACAATGCAAGGAATGGTCCCGAGTCGCTGCAGGCTTACGACCCAACACTTGGGGGCTACATTATTCAAATTGAGATTACATCAAATATGCAAGTCCCATGTCACTGCCAGCATGCACCATGGCACTTGGGGGCTAATGCAAGATCATTATTTTTACTTGCCTTATTGAAGACCCGACTCATCATATCGTAATGAGCCGGCCCTTGGGGGCTACCAATTGGTCCTGTCAAAAATTCAAGGTACACAAGCCTTAATCCATTATGTTGAAGGGTTTATTGATCAGTTGGTAGAGGACAAGACTCTTAACCTTGTGGACGTGGGTTCAAGCCCCATGGTGGGGTTACATCATATGATGTTATTAAAGAATATACAAAGTCCCTGCTCATTATTGCATAATGACCCGGCCCTTGGGGCTACACTGGTTGAAGTTTTTAAGAGCATCAGGCAATTACAAGTCCCAGGTTGCTGCAAGCATGACAACCCGGCACTTGGGGGCTACATATGTGGAATACTCAGTTTTGACTACTGACTGCAATGAACAACCTGGATTTCTTCAAGATTGAAATATTTATATTGAAGCATGTCTTAAGCTGTTACTACGCTACCTTCTTAAGACTTGGGGGCTACAAGTGATATGCATATAAGGGAGGTATGCTTTCAAGCTTGATGTTAACAACAATTATGACCCGGTACCATCAATGTTTAACAAAAAATATTTTGGCAATGATAAACCGGCAAGGTCTACACCTTCAAGCCAGCTGAATATCAGTTGAATATTTCAAGACCAATATTTTTGTCAAGTTAGAGCATTGAAGGCCGACTCAAATGAATTATTCTTCACAATATTTTTCTGTCAGAAACCAATGTCAGCAAATTGATTATGAGGCTGGCTTATTGACCCGGACTTTCGAGAAGAAGGAAATGACAAGGATTTATGGATGATCAGGTGCCGGCTTACAAGAATATTTAACCCGGAGCACAACCTGTCAAATTTGTTCTTGAGTTTATGTTGCAGGATCAGTTTAACATGGATAAATCCAAATTAAACCGGGGGCTAATGTCGAGGATATACCCCGCTGTATGACCCGGCCGGAGATATGACCCGGCTGGGACTTGGTAAGTCAGATGGTAAGCCGGCATACATTAAGCCAGATGTTAAGCCGACAGATGTTAAGCCGACAGACGTTAAGCCAGATGTTAAGCCGGCAGATGTTAAGCCAGATGGTAAGTCAGATGGTAAGCCGGCAGACGTTAAGCCAGATGTTAAGCCGGCAGATGTTAAGCCAAATGTTAAGCCAGATGGCAAGTCAGATGGTAAGCCGGCAGATGTTAAGCCAGATGTTAAGCCAGATAGTCAGATTGTAACAGAGTCGCCTGGAGTTAATAAGCCTGAGATGTTAAGAAGCCCGAGACGTTAAGAAGCCTATGGTAAGACGTTAGAATAGGTTAAGTCCTAATCCGAGTTTGACTCTACATGTAACCCGCCCCTTCAACTTATATAAGGAGGGGTGGGGCACCCCAAGAGGGGAGGAGGAAGCAAAAATAATTGTTAAGGTTAGACACAACTAGGAGAGCCGGTTTACGGCGACTCCCTCATGATGATAATGAGACATAGCCACAGACAGCATGTAGGGTTGTTACCAAATGATGTTTCCCGGGGCCCAAAGCTGTCTAAACCCTTGTCTTGTGTTGCGTCTCTCGATTCCGATCAACCCCTCTCAAGCTACTACATAGATGCGTTGGCCTCACGACTAAGTCCTCTCACTAGGACATCTGTCGTGACAATTCCACGACAGGGTTGATCTTGCTAGACTCAAGGAGGAGTTTGATATACTTGACAAGGCTCACAAGGCCTTGAAGGGTGCTCATGCTAGTCTCAAAGAGTCTCATGATCAACTCCAAGTGAAGCTAACCAAGGAGAAAGCCACATTTCCTCATATGGTTTTAATTGATAATGCAAATGCTACTAACCCGTGTTGTGAGCATGTGCATCTTGTGGAGGAGAATGCAAAGTTGAAGGAGCAACTTGAGAAAGGCCTTGTGTCTTGCATACAAGGTAAGAAGAACCTCAACGACCTTTTGAGCAATCAAAAGGAAGTTGTTGGCAAGGAGGGAATTGGGTTTGCACCCAAGTCCAAGAACAAGAAGAAGAATGACAAGGTCAAACAACCTCCTCCTCTCAAGCAAACTTTTGTGAAGGAGGGAGAGGGTGCTCCTAAGGAGAAGAAGAACAATGTGAAGGGTGGTGGTGTCAAGAAGGGCAATGCCACCCCTTCCAACAAAGCCAGCGACTTTAACCCTTCTTATGTGTTATGTTGTGCTAGTGATGGGCATGTTTATGCCAAATTTGTTAGTTCTCCTTATGAGTACATTGAATGGTCTATTTGGGTTCCTAAGACCCTTCTTACTAACATCAAAGGACCCATTACAAAATGGGTACCTAAAACCAAGTATTGATCTCTTGTAGGTGTTTGCTTCCGGTGGGGGATCATGGTTTCTCGATAGTGGAGCCACAAATCATATGACCGGAAGCAAGGACTTGGTGGTGGACGTGCACAAGATTTCATCTATGCCCACCAATGTCGAGTGGGGCGACGCCTCATCTTCTAAGGTATTGGGGCTTGGCAAGGTTGTCATTTCTCATGATCTCACAATTGAGAAAGTCATGTTGGTTGAGTCCCTTGCATACAACTTACTTTCCGTTCGTCAACTTGCACTCATGGGATTTGCCACCTTCTTTGATATTGATACCGTGGCCCTCTTGTGGAGCAAGACTCTTAAAGTAGCCTTTGTTGGGCATGTCGAGAATGGTCGTTATGTGATTAACTTTTCGGAGCGACCCACTAAGACCGCGACATGCGTAATGGCTAAAGTTGACGTGGGATGGCTTTGGCATCGCCATTTAGCCCACGTCAATATGAGATCTTTGCAAAGTCTTCTCAAGCGGGACCATGTCCGAGGACTAACAAATGTTAGTTTTTCTAAAGATCGTGCTTGCAGTGCTTGTATCGAAGGAAAGCTACATGATAAGGCTCACCCTCCCACGACTATCATCTACTCGAAGAGGCCTTTGGAGCTCCTTCACTTGGATCTCTTTGGGCCTCCATCCTTTGATAGTCTTGGGGGGCAGAAAGTATTGCTTGGTGTTGTGGCTGATTATTCAAGATACACTTGGGTATATTTCTTCAAGAGGAAGAGTGAGACTCAACAAACCATCATCGACTTTGCAAATGAAGCTCAACGTCAACACAATGCAAAGATCTTGACGATAAGAAGTGACTACGGCACCGAGTTCAAGAACTACACCTTGGATGAGTTTCTTAGTGATGAGGGGATCAAGCATCAATATTCCGCACCTTACACCCCTCAACAAAATGGTGTAGCGGAGAGGAAGAACCGGACATTGATGGATGCGGCAAGGACCATGATAGCGGAGTTCAAGTCTTCATACAACTTTTGGGCCGAAGCCATCAACACCGCTTGTCATGCATCCAATCGGCTCTATCTCTGCAAAGGCTGGAACAAGATTCAATATGAGATACTCACCGGCAACAAGCCCAACCTCAAGTACTTCTGGGTGTTCGGGTGTAAGTGTTTCATTCTCAAGAAAGGTGTTCGTTTGTCTAAATTTGAGGCTAGAGCTCATGAGGGCATATTTGTTGGTTATGCTACAAACTCTCATGCTTACCGTGTCCTCAACAAGTCCACCGGACTCATTGAGGAGACGTGTAACATGGAGCTTGATGAGAATAATGGCTCCCAAGTGGAGCAAAGTGGTACTTGTGATGTAGGTGATGAAATTCCTCCCCAAGCCATAAGAAGAATGGGTATTGGTCATATCCTACCCATTGAGGAACCCCTTGTGGCTGAAGGAGAAGGACAATGTTCCACTCAAGTGGAACCATCACCAATCCTAGACCCACACGCTTCCGAAGAACAAAGTGAAGGCCCTCAACCAAATGAACAAGACCAAGGGCAAGATCAACCTCAAGATGGTAGTGAACTACCAAGTGATTCCCAAGGTCAAGTTCTCACAACCGAGCAAGTTCAAGATCTACAACAAGCTCAAGATGACGCTCAAGATGATCAAGTTACCGCTCCTCGACTCTCTCCTAAGGAGGAATTGGAGCGTCGTGCCGCCAAGATTGCATCCAAGCTCACTACCAAAGATCATCTCATGACGAATGTGCCTGGAAGCTTAAGAAAGGGGGTAAGCACTCATAGACAATTGGCATACTATTGTGAACATCACGCATTTTTTTCTTGTGTTGAACCCCAAAAGGTCTATGAGGCGCTCGAGGATCCGGATTGGCTTAATGCCATGCATGAAGAACTCAACAACTTCGAGCACAACAAGGTGTGGAGATTGGTGCCAAAGCCAAAGGGGGACCATAATGTCATTGGAACCAAGTGGATATTCAAGAACAAGCAAGATGCTCATGGGATTATCGTTCGCAACAAGGCTCGTTTGGTAGCGCAAGGCTACTCCCAAGTCGAGTGTATCGACTATGCTTTCAATGAGGAATTTTCCGCTCTCATGACCTCGAAGTTCAAGATGTCCATGATGGGAGAGTTGAAGTTCTTTCTCGGGTTCGAAATCAAACAAAGAAGAGAAGGAACCTTCATCAACCAAGCCAAATACACTCAAGACATGCTCAAGAGATTCAAGCTAAATGATGTCAAGCCGGCTTCCACTCCAATGCCCGTCAAATGCCAACTTGACATAGATCCCAATGGTAAAGCGGTGGATCAAAACGTATATCGCTCCATGATTGGCTCCTTGCTTTACCTTTGTGCATCTAGACTGGATATCATGTTGAGTGTGGGAATTTGTGCACGGTTTCAAGCCGCACCTAAGGAAAGCCACTATGTGGCGGTCAAGCGAATCTTTCGATATTTGGCTCATACCCCAAACTTTGGCTTGTGGTACCCAAGAGGAGCTAACTTCAACCTTGTGGGATTTTTGGACTCGGATTGGGCGGGAGACAAAGTGGATAGGAAGTCAACTTCCGGAGGGTGCCAATTTCTTGGTTGCTCTTTGGTGAGTTGGTCTTCTAAGAAGCAAAGTTGTGTGTCTCTCTCGTCCACCGAAGCGGAGTATGTGGCCGCCGGTATTTGTTGCGCTCAACTTCTTTGGATGAGGCAAACTTTAAAGGATTACAGTGTCATTTGTGACAAAGTGCCTCTTTGGTGTGACAATGAAAGTGCCATCAAGATTTCTCTCAACCCGATGCAACATTTCAAGACGAAGTATATTGATATTCGATATCACTTCATCCGGTATCACATTAGACGAGGGGAGATTGAGCTCAACTATGTCAACACTCATGATAACCTTGCAGATATCTTCACGAAACCTTTGGATGAAGCAAGATTTCGCGAGTTAAGGCATGAGCTAAATATCATTGATTTGAGCAATGTGGCTTGAACCTTTGCACACCCTACCACAATCTTCTTCATGTCTTGTTCAGATGTAGGCATGGACATAGGGGAGTATTGTTCTCTCAATGAACTCTTCCTCCCCCCATTACGCATAAATTGATCAAGTCTTTCACATTAGCCATCTTTGATGGTACTTGTGCTTTAAAGATGAGTTTTGGTCGTGGGCCCAAGGTTAAAATCTTCGCGGTGCCATACCTTTACACTCAAACATAGGTGGCCTCGGCCACCGCCCTTTTTCTTCAAAAGGGGAGTTGGTTTCTTTGGATCTTATTTGCTCTGCTAGTTCTCTGTTAGGGCCTAGGTGTTGTGATCTCCAAGTGGGGGGTTTTCTCGTTGGTTGGTTCTCGCTCCCTTGGAGGTCATCACACCCTATTTCAGTGTCTTGCTCCATCCCAAGCCCTTCTCTACCTCTTAACCATCTAATCCAATTGTGCACAACTTGATCTAGGTAAGGGTGATGTTGACTGGGCGGTACAACCAGTGTCCCTGGCGGTTCAACCGCTAGTACACTCGCTTTTGCTGTCCCAGGAGTACTACCAGGGGTGTCTGGCCGGTTCCACTGCTGGCCCCCAGGTCATGCTCCTGGCCGGTACTACCGCTTAGTTAAAGGCGATACTACCGCTGGCTTCCAGGCAACAGAAGTACTGCCCAAAACCACTGGCATGTGCCAGGGAGCGGTACAACCACTTCTCAGAGCGGTACAACCGCTTCGCGTCTACGGGCATATTTAAGGGTTGGGGCCGAAGGGGTTTTCTCCTTTTCCTTTATCCCCTTTCCCTTCTCCTGCCCTAGCCGCCAGTCGCCATTACCCCTGCCCCGGAGTGCTCTCAGGTGCTCCGAATCCATGGGCTCTCCATGGATCCGCTCCATGGAGGCCCCCTCCTTCCCTATCTCTTCCCATGGATGCCGGTAATGCCCCATTTTATCCTTTCTAGGGTTTCCTTTCCCTCCTCCTAGGGCATTGCTTGACATTTCGCGTTTATTGTTCAAACTATTGGGTGGAAGGGACCTATATGCCTCCTGTTTTGTTTGCGTTGCCTTAGATCTTAGAATACTGTTAGGTTGATTCAAATATCATGGGTAGTTGTTCTCGGGTTGGTAGTGCTACTCATCCAGTGGTTCTACCGCCCCTATGGGCGGAACAACCGCTTGGGCGGTACTACCGGCTGTAGAACTGGTACAACCGTGATTTCTGAACCACATAGCACCGTTCTACCTTCTCTGATTAGCAAGCAATTTATTCCTCCGCTCTTGTGTGCAATCCTCTCATCTTCGTTGGGCTTCTTGTGTTCTTCCTGTGCGTGTGTGTGCAGGTGGCTCTGGTTCTCGCTCTGCTCCTCGTAGCAAGACCAAGAAGAGGGCTCGGAGATGCAAGCGCCCAGTTGAGACTGATGGAGAAGAAGAAGTTGTGATTCCCACCAAGCCTACTCGCCGTGAGAAGTCTGCCGCTGCCTAGCAACGTGTGGTCATGCCTCTGCACAAATGGAAAGCCAAGGAATGGGAAGCCTTCCGGACAATGAATCCATACTTGGTTCCTATTGCTCCCGGTTGGACCACTATTCAGTTCCGGAATGAGATGCAAGTAAGGATTGTTCATGAGCTATTTGAGCATAACAAGAATCGGTACGGCAAGCAGTGGACTATTGATCTTGACCACTGGAGGAACAACTTGGACTACTTCGGTGAGGCCTTGGCTCTTTGTGAGGAGTTTGATTTGGTCAAGCTCATGTCTGTCAACTGTGACTTTGATATTCAGCTTATCCATCAGTTTTATGCCACTGTTCACTTTGGAGAAGATGACGCTCGCACTCTCTCGTTCATGTGCCGTGATGTGCTATTTCAAGTGCCCCGGAGGGCTTTCTGTAATGCTATTGGGTATGAGGATACCGGTCTTGAAGGGAATGGTGGTATTCGTCCTCACGACCACCCCCATTCCATGCCTAATGAGAAACTTGCTCCTCTATACATTCGTGGACGAGGCATCATTGGAGAGTCCAAGGATCTTGAGAAGGTCTATGATATCATGCATCATGTGTTTCACAATGTGCTTTTGCCCAAGGTTGGAAATCAGGATGAGGTCTATGGGTACCTTGTTGACTTGCTTGTTGCTATGAAGACCAAGGTGGGTTCTGGTGCTACTTTTGATGTGTCCAACTGGATGTGGCACGAGATGTACAACATGGTCATCTACAGAAAGGTCCCCATTTATGCTCCTTTCATCATGTGCTTTCTGAACTCAGTTTGTGCTGTTCGTCGCCCTGGAGAGCTTCTCACTTCTCCAGATAACCTCACCGTGCATGAGGTCAAGCAACTCAAGAAGAAGAAGCATGCCAAGCCTCGCTTTCCTGCTAATGATTCCGAGGATGTCTATGCCACTTCAGATGATGAGGACTTTGAGATGGAACCAGGGGCCAAGCCTTCATGGGTGACCAAGCTCACTGCTAAAGTGAAGAAGATTTTCTGCCTTCAGACTGACATTCAGAAGAAGATGTATGAGGCCCATGTCAATGAGAAGCTTGCCCGGCGTGGCGCTGTCAGATTGCTATGATGAAGCACCTCAAAATGCTTGTAAAGAGTGGATCTGACAAGAGCATCACCCCTGAGGACCGGTGGATCTTTGTGCATAGCACATGGTCGGATGATGAGGCTCCTGGCCAGCCTTCTTCCTCCTTTGCTGCTGATGATGATATCATGGAGGACGCTAGTGAGGACGATGATGAGGTGTCTGATGATGAGGATCCAGATGCGACTGAGGAGTCAGAGGAGGACTACTAAGCTCTGGGGCGTTAGAATCGCTCTTTTCCTTTTTGGTGTCTTGATGCCAAAGGGGGAGAGAGTTCTATTAGGTCTCAGAATTTGCATGGGATTTGCTTGGGTTGTGTTCTGTTCTTTTTCGTGCTGAGTGTTGAACTTTAGTTTGTGGACCTTGTTTGTCTCGTCTTGCATGGTGTGAGACATGTGCTCCTTCTTTTACTATCTTTCGTATCGGTTATCCTTAAAGTCTTTACTTTCTTCTTATGTGCTTACTGCTTATCTTACTCATGTCTAGTAGGAGTGGTGGGTATATAAAATCTAGGGGGAGCCTTGCTCCTAATGTGTACCTTTGCATTCCAAAACCAAAATCTAAATAGTGCACACATCTAGGGGGAGTCCCGTCTATGTTTTCTAGACCTCTTATGCAAATTGTGTTGTTGTTATCATCCACCAAAAAGGGGGAGATTGTTAGGTCATTTCCCATCTTTGTGTTTTGGATGATGATGAGAACTCTCTGTTGGTCTAATCGTGTGATATGTGCTTCAGGTTCTTGGTGTTTAGGTATGCATCGATTAGTCATTCTCTATGGAAGGAAAAGATCGAAGACGGTGTTTTTCTACGTGTTTATCTTGTTGGTCGTAGGAAACCTGTACTATTAAGAGGGAATCCACATCGGAAGGCTTTGGGGGAATCATTGCACGTACACATTTCTCTCTCCCACTCTTTCCTTCCGTTCCTCATTTGAGAGAGAGTTCCCTTCTTTCCATACTGTTGCTGTGGCCCTTCCTTTCAGGGGTTGTACCGCTGGCCCAGTTGTACCAGCCCAACCACCACCCCAAGGGAGATACCCTGGGGTTGGACCTCCCAGTATCTTGCCAAGCGGTTATATCGCTGCCCCTGGGCGGTTGTACCGCCACCATGCTTGAAGATCTGGGTGTTGCATCCTTGGCGGTTGTACCGGCCAGGTACTGCTCTACAACCGGACTAGCTTCTGTTTTGGACCGGTACTTGGGCGGTGGTGGCCCGGTTATTCCGGTCAAGCTTCGCAAACCGGTACTACCGGTGCTCTAAGCGGTTCTACTGCTTAGGACTTAGCCACACCCGGTGCCAGGGCCAGGCGGTAGTTCCGGCGCACTACCGCTCGACCACCGCTCACAGGGGTGACACCCTTCGAATTCAAAGCGGTTGTTGAGCGGTAGAGGAGCGGTTGTTCCGGTCGAACTTGTTTACCGGTACTACCGCTCGGGTGTCCGGTTGTACCGCCGGTCAGGTTTTCTGCAGTGTAACCGTGAATCTCGGTTGTACCGGGGTAAGGAGCGGTTGTACCGCTGTAGTGCAATAACTGCGGTAATGGTTGGATTTTAGGGTTTCCTATATAAAGGAGGTTCTTCCACCTACCTCTTCCACCTCTTGCCTCTCTCTCTCCACCATTAATGCCCTTCAAGCTTTCTTGCCCGATCTCTCTCTCTCTCTAGCCACTCAAACTTGTCGATTTGCTAGGGATTGAAGGAGGAGACCTAGATCTACACTTCCACCAAAGGATATTTGATTCCCCCATACTTTCTTGTGTGGATTTTGTTACTCTTGGGTGTTTGAGAACCCTAGATGGTTGAGGTCACCTCGGAGCCACATTCCATTATGGTGAAGCTTCGTGGTTTCGTTGGGAGCCTCCAATTCGGTTGTGGAGAGAGCTCCAACCTTGTTTGTAAAGGTTCGGTCGCCTCCTTCAAGAGCACCAATAGTGGAATCTCGGCATCTCGCATTGTGTGAGGGCGTGAGGAGAATACAGTGGCCCTAGTGGCTTCTTGGGGAGCATTGTGCCTCCACACCGCTCCAACAGAGACGTACTTCCTCTCAAAGGGAAGGAACTTCGGTAACACACCCTCGTCTCCACCGGCTCCACTCTTGGTTATCTCTCACCTTTATTTGTGCAAGCTTACATTGTGTTGTATCCCTTGCTTGCTTGTATGCTTGTTGTTGTTGCATCATATAGGTTGCTCACCTAGTTGCATATCTAGACAACCTACTTTGATGCAAAGTTTAATTTGGTAAAGAAAAGCTAAAAATTGTTAGTTGCCTATTCACCCCCCTCTAGTCAACTATATCAATCCTTTCATTAATAATATGACACCTGCAGTGCCTGTGCACTGCCAACGGAAAGACCTCCTCTATGCCTGCACGCATGCTAAAATCCTGGTCTGTTATTATGTTCATCGGAGCAATTCCATCCATGCACTCCAAGAAGGTTTTGAACAGCCAAGTGTAACTATCTGTATCTTCGTTCCGAACGAGACCGCAACCGAACTGCAAGGACTGATTATGGTTATTTATTCCTATGAATGGAGCACAGGGCATCTTGTACATATTCGTGAGATATGTCGCGTCGAACGAAATGCAATCACGGAAATGTTTGTAGGCTCTTCTTGCAGCACCATCCACCCAATACATGTTTCTGACACGGCCCTCATCGTCCAATCTTATCCTGTAGAAGAAATCAGGATCTGCTTTTGCTTTCTCTTTGAAGTAGGCGATTGCGTCTTCTATGTCAGCCAACCTGCTCTCTCTATGGTACTTTTCCTTTAGGTTTGTGACGTCTGCTGGTATGTAGGGCATGCTACTCAGACTACCATCTCCGCTGTGGATTAGGGACAGTATTTGGACCATTCTTGATGGACCGACGTTACAATCATGTAGCAACCTTATGAACTTCTTCTCGAGGGGACTGAATCCTCTATGGGAGCTCAGAAATTTTACTAGGTCACACTTCTTTATGAGGTCGTGGTTGTGTTCTTCGACATATTCAGTGACCACTCACCTTGCTCCATCTACGTTTAGCTTCATCCGGACAGGGCATTCTGTCTTGAGAATGATGCCTCTCTTTCGTTCCGGCACGACAGGCACAACACATTTACCCTTCTTGTTCTTTTGTGCCTTGTAGCACCTTATCTCACCTCTGCTGTACTCGTTAGTTTTTTTTATTTTCCTATGGTATTCTGTGTTCACTGCAAATTCATGGAACCACGCATATCTCTGGTGGTATTCCTTGGCATCTTCAAACGAACCAAATCTCTACCCAACATATGGTGGTTGAGGTGGCATGATTTCCGATTGTCCATCTTCTTCTCCCCCTTGTGGATCGTCATCAGTTTTATCATTCACTTTAGTATTGGTGGCTGTTTCATGTGCTTGAGTGTTGCTTGTGCTGGCATGCACAGGCATGCTTGTCGGGATTGTTGCAACGATTGCCAGTTCTGACACTGATTCTGCATTGTTTGCGGCAGCATTGGTGACTTGCTCGTGGAACGCCCCTTTCGTGTGCTCTGAGGTTCCCACAGTAGATGTTCCTGCGCCGCTGCTGATTGTTGTTGAAGCTCCTGCAAAAAATTAGGTATGTGTGTAAGCAGTATTGCTTGAATGGCATATTCATCGTAATGAAATACAGCCGCTGCATCTGATTGGCATGATATCATTCATACATGCAAGCCTTGAGCATCTGCATCTGGCCATGCATGGCAACTACAGTTTTTCAGCCATGGCAACTACAGTTGACCAAATATGGCAGCTGCAGTTGACCAAATATGGCAGCTGCAGTTGCCAAGTCATGGCAACCAACATCTTAACTTCAAAACTTATATTCTAGATACGAGCCCACAAGGCAAATGCAGTTAATCACAAATGGCGTATACACGCAGACAGTAATTGACAAATCCAGATGATCATAGACGACTAATGGACGTATTCACTTGGTGGCAATCGTAGTTTGCCACCACCACCATGACAAATCCACTTTCCCCAATGCTTTTCCACAAAAGCAAATGCACGAGTTTTATTGGTTCACATATTTTACCTTGTTGTGTCGCATGTGCTAATCGAAGTTGGTGTGTCACTCCAATTTGGTGTGATGTATCTGCAATACCGATGGCCTGTAATGGTGAAGCTTGCCACGAGACCTTTGATGTTGTGGTTCCACCATAACAACCTGTGATCATGTGCAGTTGGTCAATGCATGGCAACCGTAGTTTCTATAACATGGCATATGTAGTTGTTCAATCATGGTAACTGTAGTTGTTCACACTTGGCAACCAGAGTTGTTCTCACATGGCAATCACAGTTGTTTAGTCATGGCAACTACAGCTGTTCAGACATGGCAACTGCAGTTGTTAAGACATGGCAACTGTGTGCAATCACGTGTGGCCACTGTCAGTCATACATTCAATTTGACACACGCAGTTGTCCGCATGTGGCAAATACAGGTGACCAGACTTGGCAGATGCACTTTCCATCATTTTTTCTATTTCTATCAGCAACAAACACCAATGTCATCTTTTTTTTCAATTTTCATCACACCACGTAAACACCAATGTCACCTAGTTTCCTTTTTCTGATACACTGTCCGCAAGATCACTTCATACGACTCACCTACGTACGACATTGATGGCAGGTGTCCGGTTGCCGACTGTTGCCACGTGCTGCATGATGGTCCTGCGTTTTTTTCAAAAAACTTGTAAGTCTTGCCATCCTTGCAATTTTTTTACCACACCAGTATGCTATTTTTATGCGTTACCTTGATTTGCCACATTTGCTACTTGAGGTTGGTCTCCCATATATCTATCACTGATAGCCCCCTATGTTGCAACTTGCCACGGTATCCTTGCCTGTGTGGTTGTGTCATAAGAACCTGCGAATAATGACATTGTAGTACATAAGTAGAATGACATTTTCAAGCCCACAAACATCTCAACTGCCCTTTTTTGATCAAGCATTGTACCTATGTTCGCGTACTACTCTAGTTGTGGCAGCAACGGTCCTGCAGAAATGAGTTGATTGTACTCTATTGCATCCCAAGGGGGTGCTTGCGGCATTCGAGAAAACCAAGGACCAGTCCCATCTTCATGATTCATTTGTTTCTGCTTCTCCCAATGTGTTTTCAGTCACTCCATGAACAAGAACGCATTACTATTCGAATTGCATTTTGTTGTTTCCACATGAAAGGAAACACGATCAATCTTATCACATTTCTTGCATAAACAACCAAATCACAGCCGTGCATTTCTGTTGATAGGGCATGCACATTGATTCTCTTTTCTACAATCTAGATGGCAACTATCATGTTGAACTTGTTGGGAAACGTAGCATGCAATTTCAAAAAAATTCCTATGTCCATGCAAGATCTATCTAGGAGATGCATAGCAACGAGAGGGGGAGAGTGTGTCCACGTACCCTCGTAGACCGAAAGAGGAAGCGTTTGACAACGTGGTTGATGTAGTCGAACTTCTTCTCGTTCCGACTGATCAAGCACCGAACGTATGGCACCTTCGAGTTCTGCACATGTTCAGCTCGATAAAGTCCCTCGAACTCTTTATCCAGCAAAGTGTCGAGGGAGAGTTCCATGAGCACGATGGCATGGTGACGGTGATGGTGAAGTGAGCTGCGCAGGGCTTCGCCAAAGCACTACGAAGATATGACCGGAGGCGTAAACTGTGGAGGGGGGCGCCGCACACGGCTAACAATTGTTGGTGTGTGTTCTAGCGGTGCCCCCCTCATATATATAGGTTGGAGGGGAGGAGAGGCAGCCAAGGGGGCGCTCCAAGTAGGAGGAATCGTACTTGGGCACCTCCCAATTCGGCATCCCCCTTTTCCTATTCCTATTCGGAGTGGGAAGGGAAGAGGGGGAAGGGGGAATCCTATTCCCTTTTTTCCTTTCCTCCTTCCCCTTTCCTTCTCCAATTTGGCCAGCCCATATGGGGGGGCGCACCAGCCCCTTTGTGGCTGGTGTGTTTCCCCTCTTGGCCCATAAGGCCCATATCTTTTGCCGGGGGTGCCCGGAACCCCTTCAGGTGACCCGATAAGTACCCGGTGCTTCCCAAAACACTTCCTCTATCCGAATACCATCGTCCTATATATCAATCTTTACCTCTAAACCATTTCGAGACTCCTCGTCATGTCCGTGATCTCATCCGGGACTCCGAACAACATTCGGTCACCAAATCACATAACTCATATAATAACAAATCGTCATCGAACGTTAAGCATGCGGACCCTACGGGTTTGAGAACTATGTAGACATGATAGAGGTGAAGGTGTCCCGATGTTTCGATGAGATGGTGGCTATTGTTTTCTGTGGGAGTCGACCTTGACGATCTGACTACGAGCGTGCGAGATGTCGCGCCTTAGCAATCGCTAAACCAACTTCTAAGGGGTTATTGACCACGCCGAAGCACCATCAACCTGACCACGACGGTCTATTTCCCGCGAGGAAATGAAGAACAAGCAAGAAACTGAGATTGCAATCTGGATATTGCGAATATAAGAGGAAATCTTTATTAATGAAGATGGAGTTCTGTGACGCCTTTGTCTGGTCGTTGAACACAAACGAAGCACGCGAAGTTGCAGCTATGGCGAACTTTTAATCTAAACAAAACCCAAAGTCTAAACGATGCCCTAAGGGATGGATATATGGAGGAAGAGGGGGAATTTTGTGGCCCTTGGAGGAGGGGTCCGAAACCAACCCTAACTCTTGTTTCCCCACACATACGGACTCTAAAAACAGCCTATATTCAAGTATTTCTAAAATACATGGGCCTGGCCCAAACATACGGTGACGCAGCACCTAGAATAGCCTCTGGACGAAAATTATGAAGCGGCATCTTGTATATTTCGTCCAAGACTTCATGCACTCATTATGGTGGCTTCAAAGTCCTTAAATCATCACTTGAAACTCTGTTCTTGTCTCCCTTGTGCATGCCATCAACTCCATGCTTGTTCTTACTCCAATGTTCATCCTTCTCCAAGCTAGGCCCTTCATTTGTAAGCAAAACAAATGTATCCAATTTAGGCAGCATCATATTCTCATGAACATTAGAATCATTACCAAGAAACGAAAGTACCTGGTAATTTAATTGGCTTGCGTGAGCTCTAGTAATCGGTCCAGTATGTATAGTAGCAGGGGCTGTGGGTGTAACAATGGTCTTGATGTCCTCATCAAGACATGACCGAGACACCTCTCCGGTCAATAACCAATAGCTGAACCTGGATGCTCATATTGGCTCCTACATATTCTACGAAGATCTTTATCGGTCGTACCGTAATGACAACATACGTTATTCCCTTTGTCATCGGTATGTTACTTGCCCGAGATTCGATCGTTGGTATCTTCATACCTAGTTCAATCTCGTTACCGGCAAGTGAAATTGTTAGTTATCGACTAGAGGGGGGGTGAATAGGCGATTTTTATGAAAGTCTTCAAAACATGGGAGTTATGAAGACAAACAATAGAAATGAACCTATTAATATGCAGTGGAAGGTAGACTACACTAGACAAGCCATAGTCAAGTATGCAATGAAGTGAAAGAACAAAGACTAATAGCAGTTAGGTAGTATGGATCAAGATGGAAGATGGTATGAAGCCAACCAACAATAGTCGTCACACAGTGAAGTCAAACAGATAAGGCAAGCATGCAAATGACTTCACGAAGACAAACTGTAAATAAGTGAGGGAAGAGATAGAACCAGTTGCTTGGTGAGGACAAGGATTTGTTGGACCAGTTCCAGTTGCTGTGACAACTGTACGTCTGGTTAGGGAGGCTGAGATTCAACTCAGAAGACCGCGTCTCCACCTTATTCCCCTTGAGCTAAGGACACTTAGTCCTCGCCCAATCACTCTGGTAAGTCTTCAAGGTAGACTTCCAAACCTTCACAGACTTTGTTCACCGGCAATCCACAATGACTCTTGGATGCTCAGAACGCGATGCCTAACCGGCTGGAGGATTCACAGTCCTCAAGTGTAACAAGTCTTCAGATCACGCGGACAGAAAGACTTCAGTGATGCCTAACACTCTTTGGCTCTGGGTGTTTTGGGCTTTGTCCTCGCAAAGATTTCTCTCTCAAATGCTTCGGAGGTGGGTTGCTCTCAAACGACAAAAGTCGTGCACTAACTCTGAGCCCAATTTATGATGTAGGGGGTGGGCTATTTATAGCCACTAGGCAAGCCGACCTGATTTGTTCGAAATGACCCTGGGTCACTAAGGAATTGACACGTGTTCCAACGATCAGATTTCAAACACACGCGACAGCTTGACTTGGGCTACAAGTAAAGCTGACTCATCCAGCTCTGGATAAGATTTGCTCTCATTGTCTTCGCTCGAAGACTTAGGATTTGGTTGAGCATCACTTCAGTCACTCTGACTTTGTTCACTTGGAACCCACTTAACAGTACGGTGGTTCCTATGACTCAACAAAGAAGAAAAGGAAACTACGAAACAACTATGTCTTCGCACTCCATAGTCTTCACGTGAATGTCTTCTCGAGTCATAATCTTCGTTGTGAATATCTTCACATACCACCATTGTCTTCAATGTCTTCACACATTTTTAGGGGTCATCTCCGGTAGGTAAACCGAATCAATGAGGGACTACTACCTGTGTTATCCTGCAATTCTCACAAACACATTAGTCCCTCAACCAGGTTTGTCGTCAATACTCCAAAACCAACTAGGGGTGGCACTAGATATGCACTTACAATCTCCCCCTTTTTGGTGATTGATGACAAACTGGTTGAAGTTTTCAACGGGGATAAAAGTATGTGAAATTGTAAAGGATTGAGGTATTGTCTTCGTAAGTAGCAAAAGGCTCCCCCTGAATATGTGCATATAAGTGTTTTGCTTTGGAATGCAAATGCACATGGCAGGTTGTACTTGTGGAGATCCTCTTCAACTTATGAAGACAATTCATCATGCATGAAAAGATATAACGAAGATAATGACATGCATAATGAAAAATGGATGTCTGCAAAATGACTTCGTGCGGAATTTATCGTCGCACATGCGGAATTTATGATCGCATCACATAGTTGACAGAAAAGGTAGCAAACGACCATCAAATTTAAGTGTTACAACTCTAAGAACCAAATGTATCAAAAGCGAGAGTTGTAAGCACTTGGTAAAAGTATAGCAACCACCCATATGGACCCGCTTGAAGACTATCAACTCATATGCTTCTCCCCCTTTTGTCAGGAAGGACCAAAATGGTTTGAAGACATAGAGCGTCTACTCGTCCCTATGAGGAGTAGGTGAAGCTGCAGGGTCGTCATTGAGGTCCGGTGGTGCAGAAGAACTTGGTGCAATGTCGATTCGAGGCGAAGTTGTAGTCGGGGAAGTAGCATCGTCTTCGTCATCAATGACTCTAGCATTGACAGTTACCGTTGAGGAGGAGTACTCAGAGTCTTCGAGTGAGGGAGACCGACGCAAGACAGCATTCTTGGGAGGAGTGGAATCAAATTTGAATCTCTCTGTGAAGCCATCTCTTTGCGAATGCGATTAACATCCACCAAGAGGCTTTGCATCTGACGCTTCAGCCAATCATGATGCTTATCCTGTTTTTGATGCAAGGCGACGAGAAGCTCTCGGTCATTGAGAACAAGAGATAGCTTCCGAGGCCTTTGAGTAATGGTACTCTCAGTGGCTTTAGTATGGGCAAGATGAGGTGCACGTGTATTGCCAGCCAAGGGATAAACACGAGTTGCAGCAAGAACTCCTTCAATGGGTTGCGTGAAGCTTTGACAATCGATCTTGTGAAGATAAATTGGCTCCTTGGCAGGCTATGGGTATATGGCTTCGACAGACATATCAACCTCTGGCAAGAATATGAGGTGATTGCGCGCAGAAGGCTGATAGTTGATAGCAGAGTGAAGCTTGATGAGGCGCATTACCCATGGAGCATAAAACTTCAGACCAAATAGATCAGAGCCGGATGCTGCAAGTTTCCTGATGAAGAAATCCTGAGCATTGAAGCTGATGCCATTGAGGATATAGAAAACCAATGTCTTCATTGCTCCTTCAAGCTTCGCTGCTGGAGAATGTCCTTTGGCAGGCCATAGAGTTCGCCTGATGATATGATAGATGGTGCGGGGCAGATACTCTAGGTCTTCAACAAAGAATTCCTTTGGATATTCAGCATCTCTAGGCAGTGGTTTCATCATACTCAGCATTTGGCTCATATTCGGCTCAGGCTTCTGGAAGATGCTCTCCAAAGCATTGCGGTGAAGCTGACAACCAGATTCATAGAGTTCACCTGGAGTGGGCAAGGCAGTAAGCTCAATAATATCAAGAGCTTTGGCTTCGTGGTGTACATTGCATGTCATCCACTCAAGGACCCAAGTCTTCGGATCCCTGTTGTAGCCACGAATGTGAAGAGTTGCATAAAATTGTAATAGAAGCTCTTCATTCCAATTTTCTTTGTCGGTCACAAACTGTAGAAGGCCAGCATCTCTGAAGCAGTCAAGGGCTTCTTCCAAACAGGGCAGGCCAGCAATGGCTTCGCAGTCTACATGCATGTGGGGAAAGATGCGCCCTTGATTGTATAGGACACAAGAATAGTAATTGTGCTGCTGATAGCTCCAGAACCGATCAGATGAAATTCTTGGCTTGGTGTATGGGTTCTTAGCACTATCAAAGAAGGTGTTGTGTGCCTTGAAGCCATTAACATTGAACGATCCGGGCGAAGATGCAGTACCTGGAAACCTTGGCAACCTTGGTTTAGGCTTCTGGACCTGAGGCATGTGCTCCACATGATAGTCAAATTGTGGTCCGAGAGCAGGAGGAGGAACTAGAATAGGCCATCGAACCATGACAGGTTGACCGCGATCAAATGCCAGCTCAATAGTGTGAGGCCTTGGAGGTGGTACAGGAGCATCGGCATTGACATGGGCTTCAAGTTGCACAATGGCTTCAGGTGCAACATTTGCTTTAGGCACCATATTCACTTCAGGCGCCACATTATCTTCAGCCATGACAACGTCATTGGCTTCAGCATTGGTGTTGGTGGCCACCTCTGTATTTTCAACCTCCACTTGAGTAGCTGGAGGGTCGGGCACAGACTCGTTCTGCTTGAGAAGAACTTCTTGGATGATAGGCGGTGTGGCAACACGCTCTTCTTCTTGATGGTGTTCTTCTTGGTCATCGGCTGATGCAGCTGGTATTTCTTTAGCAGCTTTGGCTTCAGACTCAGAGACGTTCAGAGTTGGAGTGGCGTCAGGAAACACTTGTCGTGCCACTGAGTTGTGGCGCTCTTCTCCTTCTGGAACGCTCGACAGAGCGACTTGTGGCCTTGGTCCTTTGCGAAGCCTGCGGAATGCAGGCGACACTTTTGGAGAGGGAGTTGGCTGGACCACATAGTCATCATCATCAATCACCGGAGTGGTGACTTGAGGTGGTGGAGTACTTGGCGATTCTTCTTGACGGGGGGAGTCTTGAGGGCGATCTACCCATGAATCATCCTGAGCAATTGGCGTCAGGGGACGACCAATAATGATGAGTTCGCTGTTCATGAGAACAGGCGATGATACCATTTGGTGCTCTATCTGAGGAAGGACTTCATCATCATTTACATTGTCTTGGGGACCAATGTCTTCAGCTGCGGTGGGGTCAACAGCTGGAACTTCAGCTTCAGGAGCCTCTGTGAAAGCAGGCTCGTGGATCACAATATGACGCTCTTGGTGTTCGAATGCAGGGCGAGCAACAGAGATGGGCTCGACAACAAGGGGCTCTGTCGGAGCAGCCCGATCTTTCTTCGAAGACTTTGTTTTCCGTTTCTTGGTCTGTGGTGCATCATCAGAGGCATTCTTGTTCTTGCGCTTTTTGGCTTCGGCCTCAGCTGCCCTTGTCTTCTTCAGTTCGGAATCAGCTGTGGGGGCCTTAGGCCTTGAGCCTGTCATGCTGGCAGGGAAGACAATGCGAGGCGCTTCCCGCCCTGACGCTTCAGCTTGGGCCACAGCAGGCTTCTTCTTTTTGGCAGCCATCTTGGGGTCGATGCCTGGACGCCCAAGAGCCTTGCCCTTTTCAGCTTCATTATGAACTTGAACACATTTCTGGGCGGAGAGTTTCATCCGTTCTCTTGAACCTTTTGCTTCTTCGCGTTTCTTGTGAAACTCTTCCTTGAGGTTATGCAGCATCTGCTTGAAGTTTTGAACATCAGTCACGCTGAGCTTGGCCATGTGCTTCTTGAATTGAGCCTTCTCATAGTCGATCTTGTTCTTCAGCTCGACTATCTTCTGAGCAAGAGCCAGCTCATTAGCTATGGCTCCATGGAAAGAGACACTGATGCCTATTGGAAGCTGAAGATCATCAATGTTAAGGTTCGGGTTGTCAAACCATTCATCAATGAAGTTATTCAAGATATCCACATCAAAGAGGGGCAGATCGTTGAAGATCTCCTCCTCTTGCTTGCTCTTTATCAGCAGCTCAAGAGCATCATCACCAAGATCATCATCACTGGATAGATCAATGGCTTCATCCTCGTTCCTCAGAACGGCAGCTGGGGTTAGTGCTTGCCCAGAACTCTGGATGGGCTTCTTCTTAGGCTTGTCTGTCTTCTTGGAGACACGAGAAAGATCTTCAGATTGCATACTGGATGCAGGAGGAGCAGTTGCCAATGGCTTCGCACGTGAAGCGCTTGGTGCAGCAGTGGGCCTTGAAGCCTTAGTTTTCTTCTGCTTCTGTGGCTTGGGTGGATCAGGCGCTTCATCAGTATCAGCGTCGTCATTAGTGTGCTCCACGTCTGCCCCCTAAACAGCAATGTGTGTGATGAGACCTTCGAGGTTGTAGAAGGGCCCGACGATATTTGGTTCAGCAT
This sequence comes from Triticum aestivum, assembly GCF_018294505.1. NCBI lineage: Eukaryota > Viridiplantae > Streptophyta > Magnoliopsida > Poales > Poaceae > Triticum > Triticum aestivum. The sequence continues at coordinate 511,364,505 of NC_057808.1, forward strand.
CACGGGTGCCGTCAGCCCGAGGAGCAGATGGACCGGTGTTGAAATCGAGTCCAAATGCTTTCTTGTTTTTCACAGCAAAATCCTTGGCAAACTTGTAGTTGCTTGAATAGATTATCGTCACGACACCATAGCAGAGAAGATGGGTCAGCATTCTCTGGCTGTGGTCCGCGAACCATGCACGGATAGAACCCTTGAGCAATGGCTTCTGACTTGGACTTCGGTTGAAGATTTATGTATAAGATATCTCCCCAAGGTCGCTTGATGGCATTCTTCTCTGCATACTCTGCAGTCACAAATCTGTACAGAAACCATTGTTCAGCCCAGTATCTGCGAATCCATTGGATTCGAGTCTTGCATTCGCCATAGGTTTCTTCAGGGTCTGTCTTGTATAACTCATAGAGATCTGGTGGCAGATCTTTGGAAGTGTTGCCACGGCGCTGTCTCCCGCCCTTTCTTGCTGACTTTTCAGTGGCCATGTAGTTCAGACTGAATGGCTTCAGAACTTGCAAAGGCTTCCGTCTGCTGGTCAGACAAGAACTGGCTTCAGGAGAATTTATGTGACACTGTAGAAACTCTGCAAATGAATGCAGACTATGAGAACCAAGGGATTCTCCCACGGACATGTACCTGTGATAGCATTAGAGATGCCAGGGAAGGGGAAGAGGTCATATGCATTCTCAGAAGATTTTGAAGATAAATCAGTTTGAAGACATTGACCTCATAGCGCGAAGACATTCACTTATATGTTGAGAGTTGGTTCCAGAGTTGTACGAATCCAAGAATAGGTACAAGTGAGGAATCTAACTACTTGTGAAGCATAAGTGAATATACTAGGCATGATATGAGATGCAGAACAGGATAAATCCTATTTTGTAGGTTTAGAAACCATTTTTGGTAGAGAAGGATGAATCTATCAGATCAAAAAGGCAGTAAAAGTAAGCTTTAATTACCACACGAAGAACTGCTAGACGGAGTGGAGTGGGAGGCAGAGCAGTTCGATCTCCCGTGCCATAACTTGGCGACAAAAGACACCTACGGTGACGGAGGAGGAGACGAGGTCCGCGGCCGGCGTGAGGACGACGTCGGTGAGGTCGCGGCAGCTAAGCGCTTCGTCGCCGGCGTTGTCGAGAGCTAGCGGTGGCGCTAGGGTTTGTGCGAGGTGGAGAGGTGGCAGAAGGATTTTGACCGCGATGAGATGTGTATTTATAAGGAAAGGGACAACACGACGCAATTACGCAGGTGCCCCTGGCGGTTCACATCTGAGGGACACGTGGCGAACATGCAACACATTGGAAGTTGTTCCATGTTCCCATGCATGCCTGGACTGTCGGGTGGTCTGTTCACATTCACTTAGATCAAAAGATTCAAGCAAGAAGACATAGCTATAAGTGAATGCTGTAGAGGACAGAACACAAATATATGTATATATCTGAGTAAGACCAAATCAACCAAGTGAAGATCAACATGAAGACAAATCAATGTTGAAGATAAATCAAATGCGAAGACTTAGCAAATGTAACGCCAAATGAAACACTCCAAACAAAAGTTTGGTGGTGGCGTTACCCACCGTATAGGAAGTATTAGACCCAGACACGGCGCACAATTATCGTGGCGCTCCGAAGTCAAATTCCGCATTAATGTATTCACACTTAGAGTGTATGTCTTCATTGATTGAAGATATACGTTACTTTGTGTGTTGCATATCTAAGTCATCAACATGCATAAGTGTCAGGATGTGTGTCCAATTACAGGACATTTGAGGATTCTAAGATATTTAGCTCACACCGCAACTTGCAAAACCTTTTCTCATCCAAGGGCTTTGTGAAGATATCTGCCAATTGCTCTTCAGTGTTGACGTGAATGATATCAATATCTTCCTTCATAACATGATCTCTGAGAAAGTGATGACGAATTTCAATGTGCTTTGTCTTCGGGTGCTGAACTGGGTTGTTGGCAATCTTGATGGCGCTTTCATTGTCACAGTAGAGTGGTACTTGCTTCAGATGGATGCCATAGTCCTTAAGAGTTTGCTTCATCCATAGAAGCTGAGCGCAGCAAGATCCAGTAGCAATGTATTCAAATTCAGCAGTGGAGAGAGACACACAGTTCTGCTTCTTTGAAGACCAACAGACAAGTGATCGTCCCAGAAAGTGACATGTGCCTGATGTAGACTTGCGATCCACCTTGTCACCAGCATAATCAAACTCTGAGCCCTTTGGATACCATAATCCTAGTGTTGGGGTGTAAGCCAAGTATCGAAGAATTCGCTTCACAGCTAAGTGATGCGATTCCTTTGGTGCCGCTTGGAATCGGGCACACATGCAAACACTAAGCATGATATCTAGCCTAGATGCACATAAATAAAGTAAAGAACCAATCATGGAGCGGTATACCTTTTGATCGAACTCTTTACCATTGGTGTCGGGACTCAGATGACTCTTGGTTGGCATTGGCGTCGTGTAACCTTTGCAGTCTTGCATTCCAAACTTCTTGAGGCAGTCTTTGAGGTATTTCTCTTGAGATATGAAGATGTCGTTGCTTTGCTGACGAATTTGAAGACCAAGGAAGAACTTCAGCTCACCCATCATGGACATCTGATATTGCTCTTGCATCATGTGTCCAAACTCATCACTGTATCTCTTGTCAGTGCAGCCAAAGATAATGTCATCCACATAGATTTGGCACACAAATAGTTCTCCATCATATGTCTTCGTGAAGAGTGTAGGATCTAGAGAACCAGGTTTGAAGCCATTGCTCTTCAGGAAGTCTTTGAGTGTGTCATACCAAGCGCGAGGGGCTTGTTTGAGGCCATACAGTGCCTTGTTGAGCTTGTATACCATATCAGGATGTTTTGGATCTTCAAAGCCAGGTGGTTGTGCAACATACACTTCTTCTTCCATCTTGCCATTGAGAAAGGCACTCTTCACATCCATTTGATACAGAAGGATGTTGTGATGGTTGGCATAGGCTAGCAGTATGCGAATGGCTTCAAGCCTAGCCACCGGAGCAAATGTTTCATTGAAGTCAATCCCTTCAACTTGAGTGTATCCTTGAGCAACAAGACGAGCCTTGTTTCTGACAACTTGACCATGCTCATCTTGCTTGTTGCGATATATCCATTTGGTGCCTATGATGTTGTGCTTGCGAGGATCAGGACGCTTGACCAATTCCCACACATTGTTCAGCTCGAACTGTTGAAGCTCTTCTTGCATAGCTTGAATCCATTCAGGTTCCATGAAGGCTTCGGCAACTTTCTTGGGTTCAGATATTGAGACAAATGCAAAGTGCCCACAGAAATTTGCTAGCTGTGTTGCCCTTGAACGAGTGAGTGGACCAGGTGCATTGATGCTGTCGATTATCTTCACAATCTGTACTTCATTTGCAACACGAGGGTGAACTGGACGAAGATTTTGCTCTTGCTGATCATTATCTTCATTTTGAGCATTGGCTTCAGGCTGAGTATTGTCTTCAGGTTGATTAGGTGCAGAAATGATAAGTTCCTCTTCAGCCTGTGCCTCAGAAGGTATGATTTCTCCAATTCCCATAAGCTTGATGGATTCACTAGGTGGAACTTCATCTAGCACATTTGGCAGGTGCTCTCTTTGCGAGCCGTTAGTCTCATCGAACTGCACATCTACAGTTTCAACCACTTTATAGTGAAAGAGGTTGAAGACTCTGTAGGAGTGTGAATCCTTTCCGTAACCAAGCATAAAACCTTCATGTGCTTTTGGTGCAAATTTAAGTGTGATGTTGATCCTTGATCCAGCACCTAGCACCAAATACTCTAAAGTAGCTGACGTTTGGCTTCTTACCAGTCAGGAGCTCATAGGATGTCTTCTTCAGAAGCTTGTGAAGATAAACACGGTTGATGACGTGGCATGCAGTATCAATGGCTTCAGGCCCGAACTTCCTTGGAGTCTTGTACTCATCAAGCATCGTCCGAGCCATCTCAATGAGTGTCCTGTTCTTGCGCTCCATGATGCCATTCTGCTGAGGTGTGTATGGAGCAGAGAACTCATGAGTGATGCCTAAGGTATCAAGGTAAAGATCGAGGCCGGTGTTCTTGAACTCTGTGCCGTTGTCACTTCTGATGTGCTTGATCTTGACGCCATAGTTCGTCATGGCACGATTGGCGAAGCGTCTGAAGACATCCTGCACTTCATTCTTGTAAAGGATTATATGTACCCATGTATATCTTGAGTAATCATCAACTATGATGAAGCCATAGAGGCAAGCAGTGGTAGTGAGAGTAGAGTAGTGAGTAGGGCCAAAGAGATCCATGTGTAGCAGCTCGAAGGGTTGAGATGTCGTCATGATTGTCTTCGAGGGATGCTTGGCCCTAGTCATCTTTCCAGCTTCGCAGGCACCACACAGATGATCTTTCTTGAACTTGACGCCCTTGATGCCTACGACGTGTTTCTTCTTCGCGAGAGTGTACAGGTTCCTCATGCCAGCATGCCCTAGCCTCCGATGCCAGAGCCAGCACTCTGAAGCTTTTGCTAGAAGACATACAGCTAACTGTGGTCCTGCTGAGAAATCTACCATATTCTTTCTGGTATCCTTCAAAGACTAGAGACTTGTCAGATTCCATTAGAACAAGGCAACGATATTTTCCAAATATCAAAATCATGTTCAAATCACAAAGCATTGAGACAGACATTAAGTTGAAACCAAGGGATTCAACAAGCATCACTTTATCCATGTGCTGATCCTTTGAGATTGCAACTCTACCTAGACCCAATACCTTGCTTTTACCAGTGTCAGCAAATGTGATGTGACTCTTGTCAGATGGACGTAAGGTTGAGTCCATGAGCAGACTTCGATCACCAGTCATGTGATTAGTGCATCCACAGTACAGTTAGGGGGATAGGCTTCACCAAGAGTATTGTGAAGCATAAACATTTGACGGACAAGAGGATTGTCAAAGCTCAGATCAAGGTTAGGACTGATAGGATGATTGGCAAGCGATTCAGGAACAAAATACATAATAAGACCATTTGGGCATTTTATCTTGCGCCCCACAAGATGTTTTAGGTCCCCAGCATAAGCATCGGACGCCTTTGATTTCCGGCTGGAGACCTTTCCCTGCAAAAGAAAGTTAATTTTTCTTAACCGCCCACATCTTCGGGGGTGGCTTAGAAGCAATGAGTCTAAGTGCAGCATCTGAGAACTTCGGCTTTGAAGCCCTAGCAAATAGCCTTGCAGGAGGTGAATAACACTCATATGAATATGCAGAATAGTTCTTAGTCTTATGAACATAGCGGTTTGATGATACACGCTCATATTCATAAGTCTGAGTATGATTTCCCTGCAAAACATTGGCGTTAGGGTGACTCTTGTGAGTCCTCTGTCTGTATGAAGCCTTTGGACCATATGAAGCCTTTGGTCTGGGGTTTGTCTTCTTCCCTTGTGGTGTCATGATGACATTCACAAGAAGATTCTCAAGACACCTTTTGGGCACCCAGATCTTCTTCATAGGTGGTCCGTTCCTGCAGTTAGTACCAATATACCTGGCAAACACTTCACCATTCTGATTCTTAAATAATTTATAATTTGCATCAAAGGATTCATCAATGATAATCGGGTTAGCACAAGTGAAGCCAGATAAGGTGGATGGGTCCACTGAAGGTCCCTTTGCAACAACCCATGTGGTTTTGGGGTACTGCCCAGGCTTCCAGTAAGAACCATCAACATTCATTTTCCTCTCGAACCCAACACCCTCTTTCCTAGGGTTTCGATTCAGAATCTGCTTTTTGAGGACATCACATAGTGTCTGATGCCCTTTGAGACTTTTGTACATCCCAGTCTCAAGCACTGTCTTCAACCTAGCATTTTCATCAGCAATAGTAGTGGTATCCTCAGCAGAGGGGTTAATTACCACATCAGCAGTTGAAGATATTGTGACAGTAGTAGCAGTAGAACATTTAGCAACAGAAGTAGCGTTATCACGCTCAAGGCATTTTAGACATGGTGGTTCAAATCCTTCCAGAGCGGGACTGATCTATTGAGCGCGAAGTGACTCGTTCTCCTTTTGAAGATCTTCATGAGCCACTCTCAATTTCTCAAGCTCTTGCTTCCTTTGAAGATAATCGCAGGAAAGCTTTTCATGAGTTGTTGAGAGCGTATCATGGCGACTTTCAAGTTCCTCGTACTTAACATGAAGGTTTTTGATGTCTTCAATTAAGGACTGAGATCGGGTCATTTCCGCGTCCAACAGGTCATCGCTTTTGTCTAGCAATTTTTGAATATGTTCCATAGCTTTCTGTTGTTCAGTTGCAATTTTAGCAAGTGTTTTGTAGCTAGGTTTGGATTCACAATCAGAGTCATCTTCACTTGATGTTTGAAAGTAAGCATCGCGTGAGTTTACCTTGGCACCACGTGCCATGAAGCAGTAGGTGGGGGCAGAGTCATCCTTGTCATTATCATCAGCGTTGGTGACGGAGCCATTGTCTTCAGCGTTGAAGATGGACTTGGCAAGGTAGGCTGTGGCTAATGCCAGACTTGCAACGCCAGAGTCGGACTCCTCCTCAGATTCCACCTCTGCCTCCTCAGAAGCAAACTCCTCCTCTGAATCCATCTCCTTGCCAACAAAAGCACAAGCCTTGCCAGATGAGCTCTTCTTATGTGATGAAGACTTGGAAGAAGACTTTGAGGATTTCTTCTTCTTCTTGTCATCAGAATCATATTCCTTGCTCTTCTTCTTCTTCTTGTTCTTATTGTCCCACTGAGGACACTCAGAGATGTAGTGACCAGGTTTCTTGCATTTGTGGCATGTTCCCTTCTTGTGGTCATGAGTAGAAGCTTCATCATTTCTTGAGTTGGATCTTGAAGATTTTCTGAAGCCTTTCTTCTTGGTGAATTTCTGGAACTTCTTCACAAGCATAGCAAGCTCCTTTCCAATGTCTTCAGGATCCCCAGAACTGCAGTCAGATTCTTCTTCAGATGAGGAAACAACCTTTGCCTTCAAAGCGCGAGTTCGGCCATAGTTGGGACCATAGATGTCTCTTTTCTCAGATAGCTGAAACTCATGTGTGTTGAGCCTCTCAAGTATGTCAGACGGATCGAGTGTCTTGAAGTAAGCGCGTTCTTGAATCATCAGGGCTAGGGTGTCAAACGAGCTCTCAAGTGATCTCAGGAGTGTCTTGAAAATTTCATGCTTGGTGATCTCAGTGGCGCCAAGAGCATGAAGCTCATTTGTGATATCAGTGAGGCGATCACTACAAAAAAATACACTTCCGTGATGATACGTGTTTGTCACAGTAGGTCGCGTTTTTTGTCATGCATGTACATCCATGACGATTTTATGACAGAATCAAGATAGTCATACCTGTGCTGTCGTAGAAGTGTTCCATGACATTACCAAAATTATCATCACGGAAGTGTCCACTTCCATGACGATAAATCGCGCGTCACAGAAGTGCTTTCGTCAAGGGTGATCGACACGTGGCATGCACCGTAACGGAACGCCGTTAAGACATCGGGTCGGGTTTTGGATTCGATAACCCGTTAATAGCCCGGACCAATGGGGATTTCCCACGTGTAAAATCATCATTGGCTGGAGGAAACACGTGTCAGCTCCACGTTGGCACAGTTGTCACTCAGCCAATGGGCGAGACGCGCCTATGATATGTTGACACGTGGACCGGCCCATATAGTTTAAATGGGCCGGCCCAACTAAAGGCCCACAAGATTTTGCGGACCATAATGGGCCGGCCCAGCTAAAGGCCCATGACATTTAGCAGACCATAATGGGCTGGCCCAGCTAAAGGCCCACAGGATTTTGCGGGCCATAACGGGCCGGCCCAGGTAAGGGCCCACAAGATTTTTGTGTGCCATAATGGGCCGGCCCAGGTAAAGGCCCACAAGATTCTTGCGGATCATAATGGGCCGCCCCAGCTAAAGGCCCACGAGATTTCGCCGACATTAATGGGCCGGCCCAGCTGTAGGCCCACAAGATTCTGAGGACCCTAGTAGGCCAGCCCATTAACTGGCTGCCATGTTTTGGGCCAAATGCCGGCCCATATTTGATCCGGTCCATTAATGGTCTGCCACGTTCCGGGCCTAATAATGGCACATATGAGATCCGGCCCGTTAAAAGCCTACAACATTCTGGGCCAAATTACGGCCCAGATCAGGTCCGGCCCTTTAAGAGGCTTTGGGCTAAATTATGGCCCATATCATATTTGGCCCGTCAACTGGACGCTATGCTTTTGGGCCCACTTGCTAAAGGCCCATTTAGTAATTCGGCCTGCTATTAGTTTTGGCCTATTAAGGGCCCGTTTAACATTTCGGCCCTATATTAATTTTGGCATGTTAAAAGCCCGTCATATAGTTGGGCCTAACTACGGCCTGGTTTGCATCCGGCCTGCTCGCAGCTGATATCTGATTGGGCCAAACAAGGACCGAGACAATTTTGGCCTGTTAAAAGCCCATGATTTGATTCGCACAATCATGGGCCGGGGTCCATTTCGGGCTGTTGCCGGCCCGTGAGTTGTTCGGCACGTTTCAGGCCCAACCTACTTCTCAGCCTCCTAAAAGCCCATTGAGTTTTCTTGCGAAAAGAGGGTCGGGGGTTACTCGGCCTATTAAAGGCCCGAATCTACTAGTGGGCCAGTTTACTTTTGGCCTTTTAACGGACCAAGATGACGGGGCCCATGATGCGGATCATACATCGTGATTGCATGACGGCCCGATTATGTACCGTAATTTTATGGTTTGGCCGGTTTACTGTGAAGACAGGATATATATATACAGTAAAATAACTGCAGCATCGTGAATAAGAAAAAACCTAGACTATACAATGATGAAATTACAGCATATTACATCCACTGGGCATCAAAGTTCGCCACTATGATAATAAAGCACAAGCAGACAGCAGATTACATACATTGGGCATCAATGATCGCCACCAGTGCAAATAAACACGCTGACAAAATAATATACAAAACCGATAGCACTTCAATATCGTTCAAGAAAGGTTAGCCCTGCTGGGGAGCTGCAGCGCAAGCAGCTGAGCAAGCTGATGAGACTGCGCTTGTTCAACACTTATATCTTCCTCACTCTGAAAGATAAACAAGCAGACAGATGACAGGTTTTGTGCATAAAAGTATCGGTGCTGACAATTCATCACATTTCTTACTGACGAATAAAGTGACACAGTTTAAAATTGCATTAACACAATATGGTATTGTTCAGGTCAAGACATGGCAGGAAATGACATTGTGAAGGAGTTGCAGCTTCACGACACCACTGGATTACAGATCAAGAACTCATAAGTATCAATGGTTAGTGTGCTGTCAATTTATCCCATTTCAGATTGGCAAATAAAGTGACGGTTTAAATAATAGTAGAATGATATGACATTGTTCATAGTTAAGACATTGCAGAATATGACATTGTGCTGTAGTGGGTAGGTTCACCACACCACTGGATTACGGATGAAGAACAGAAGCATACATGCAGTGCAAAAGAAGATCACTTGCTCTGTGTAGTTTAATTTACATGGTATGAAGAAGGAACTTGGTTGTACAACTGATAACTTAAATTGAGAAGGACAAACTTTTGTTTATGAACTACATAATAAACTTTAAACATGCAATTTGATGCAAACACCAAAAATAAACAACTGTTGCAGTCATGCCTAACCAAATATACACAACAAAGTTGGAAGGCTTGAGAAGGACAAACTTACATTATTGGTGAAGACAGGCTCTATAAAGCCCTTGTCCATGCTGATGGGGGGCAATTCAAGAAGTTTACCACGGAATCTTCTTCATAAGCATTGCCTTTATTCTACATTTTGTTAAGAGTAAATATAGATATGATAATATATGAAAAAATGGAGAATATTTAAGATAAGATGAAGAGTGATGCTACATAACCAAGTAGCTATAAATGTAAGTGCAGCGATACAGGCAAAAGGTACAGCCAAGAGCAATGCACAGCTAAACTTCTTCAGTACCATCGGCGTTATCCAACCTTATGGTAAGAGTAAATATAGATCTGATGTGTAGAAAATGGAGGGCAAAGGAAAATAAGCTGCAGAGTGATGGTACATGAACAACCACCTGTCAATATAAGTACACTGATAAAGGACAGCATGTACTTACAAGAACAATGCAGAGCTAAAAAAATTCATTGGCATTGGAAATATTCTACACTAATGTAACCATTCATACAGATCAGATAATTTGGAGCGAACAATTGATAAGCAAGCTATCATGCATACTGCTGTCACATAATGAACCAGGTATGTATGCAAGTACAGTGATACAGGGCAACAGGTACTAACAAGAGCAAAGCAGTGGGCAGCATATTTGCGATATCCTGTCGTTCCTTTCAAACTGGAATTCTTCTTCGAGCAGATTTCCTGCAAAAAAGATCCATAAGGCACATGCGGAAAAGTAGAAGTTCAAATTGTCATGTGATTTCATAGACAGTACCTCATCCTGGGAAAGAGACCAGTGCATAACAAGGTTTTTCCATTCAATGTCTTCTAAATTTAGCACAGGAGACTTCACCGGAAATTCGTTTATAGACTTGCCATCAAAGTGTGATTTCCTCAGGTAACACCGATACTGCTGCAATGCTTCCTTGAAAAGCACAAGCAAGCTTTGCTCGTCATGACTATCCAGATTGACCCTCGCCTAGTCATAACAATGTAATGTAAATCATTGATGTGTTCAGTCAGCAGAAAACAGGAAAATAATAACCATGAATAATAGCACTTACATGTAAGTTGGACAGGAAGATGTGAAAATGGTGTTTGTCTTCACTATAATCTTCCCATGATGGGAATATATGCACGTAGTCCCTAACAATATTGAAAGCATTGTCTTTTAAACTGGGAATAAATGGAATGGGGTTCCAATCTGCAGGAATTGGCCGTCTCTGTAGTTGGGATAGGTCTTCGGCCGGTGGACTGGCTGTACTTTTTGCTGGAGTGGGATTTTTTTGTGGTACGGCTGGTGCTATGGCAAATGAAATCGGTATACCTTTTGTTGGAGTGCAGGTCCTGTGTGGTGGGGCTAGTGGTGTGGCCAGTGAAGTATGGGTACAGTCTGCTGGAGTCGGTCCTACGTTTTGTGTCACTGGTTGTACAACCAATATAAGTGGAGTGCTGTCTCATTTCTTTGGCACCACCACGTTTTCCAAGGACTTTGCTGGTGCTCCTTCAGGTTCGGCAATCACCCTCTTCCTTTTTGATGTCTGATGCACAAGAACAACATTTGAGTGAAAAAACATGGTATGATGACAGATGGAATATGTATTGATAATGGATGGGCATGGCATCTCGACATATATGATGAGTAAACTAAGCAGATGGCGGTGCAACAAAGTAGAAGAAATGCAAGACAACATATGCAAGATACGCACAATCAATAAAACCTTGCCAAATTAGAACAGGCACCTTGATGGGTGAACAGGACAGGCCATCTGCCTTTGACTCCTCGAGGTTAGAATAGTCATTAGGATAATATTCTGAACAAGAATCAACAGGTGGGGAGCGTATGAGTTTCATTGCATCCAGAATGGCACTCAATGCCTTGGTGCCAATTTTGTAAGTCATTTCAGTGTTTAGCTTCAAGAGTGGACTGCTGCTAGTGCGACACAAAGCAGCTACACAGATCATAGTGTAGATATAACGGGGAAAACCGTAAGCATCAGAGTAAAATCAGCAAAGTGGAACTTGCTGGAATATATGTGCTAGTACTGCCGGTACGGCTAGAAAGGCTTCGGATACCAGTTCTCTTCAACTGAAGGTGCGGTACTGTTAATACCAGTGTAACTCTCAAAGGCGACACAGCTCCCCGCATTTCCTTGCTATTCTTATAGGATTCAAGTGGGCAGGTCACTACAAATCCTATTCCTATGTTTACAAAATCCTACGAATCAAAGAGGCTCAAAGTGTCCATCACAACCGACCGTATAGACCTCTACACTACAAATGTCCCTGCTCATCTTCAGTACAAGGAACATACTGTACTACTATCATACTCCCTCCGTTCCAAAATATAAGTCTTGGTAGAGATTTCCAATATGGATCACATACAGATGTATCCAGATACATTTTAGTTAGAGTGTAGATTCACTCATTTTGCTCCATATGTAGTCCATGGTGGAATCTATACAAAGACTTGTATTTAGGAACGGAGAGAGTACATATTAAAGAAGAACGGAAGAGGAGCATGGTAAAGAAAAGCAAGCAGATTTTGGATAATAAAATGTTGGTTGCGCAGTGCCCACACATGATGAACCAGAGCGCATTAAGAATGCAACTCCGAGCTGTCTCTCGACCATTTTAGGCGGTTGGATGAAGATCCTACGTCTCCTAACCCTTCTTCTTCCTCGTCTCTGATTCTTCCCATACAGAACACCGCACGGGCTGCCGGCCGGACCACCGGCCCCCACGGCCTGTGTTCCTCCGCCACCCCCACCCCCCACCCCCACCCCCACCCGCGTCGAGTTTTCTTCGTTCGGCGAGGCCCCACAACCACCCGAGCCCCTTCGTTCGCACCGGCGAACTCCGGCGAGCTCTGAAAAATCGACTGACCCAATTTTGAAATTTAGTCTACTGTGATTTAACTAGTGTGGAATATAAAAGGGGAAAACCATAAGCATTGGGAGTATAGTGTTGAGCATGCCAGGGCGGATCTGAAGGTGCAAACGGGATAAAGGCAACTTCACAACCAAGATAAGAAACCAGAGTAAAGCAGTGGCGATCTATTTTCTTGCTGCGATAAATAAGTTGAGCATATACGAAAGAGTACCGCCTCTGGTGCGGCGCCGTGTATGCATCTGCTGAGAATTTGACGGTGTTGCGGTAGCGATGGCTGTCGGCAGCGTGGAAGCAGATTTAGGAGGGTAGACGGTGGCGGTGGGGTGCGGTGGACGAGACAGTCGTAGGAGCGGCGCCGGCAAGGTGGACGACGGCGGGGATGAAGCGAGAGGACGGGATGCAAGGATCCCGGTCCGAAGCCGTGGATGAGAGAGGTCGATCTCTTGTAATGGACGGTGGCGTCGGGGTATCAGCTCCAGCATGGTGGAGGAGGACGGCGGTGGATGGGGTGGCGGACGGAGGAGGCTGGGGTGGAGAGGGTGTTTTGGCGCCCACGGAGTACGAATGGGGAAAAGGGAGGTAGAGGGAAGGGGGGACCATGTATTCAGGGCGAGCTTGTCTCAAATGCGAGGAAATTTACAAACTTAGCCCCCGTTTCAAATTTCCTACATCACAGCAATATTAGTCGGTTGGGGATAGGACGGTAATCTCGCATACACCGAATATTTGCCGACGAGAGTTTGTTTTTGGCGCCCACCGTGTATGAATATGAATCGGGGAGGGAGTCGATTTCGGCCGAGGACACACTGTGTTTTGGCGCCCACCGTGTATGAATCCGGGTGAGAGGCGTTTACGTCACGTTTGGGTGAAATTACAAACCTACCCCCATCGAAACCTATAGAAATCCAGCAGATAGGCTTTGCGTGGCAGGGATGGGCAGTAGTAATTTCCATCTCGCAGATTTTGGTTTCGGGCGGTTCCTGCGACTTTCCCCGCTTCGTTCAAATTTTGCAGAGTGCACGTTTACCGTGCCAACTCAATTCGAACCCCGTTTGTATTCTATTTTTTCGGGCGGGATCCATTTTCAATTGGAATTAAATTCTATATACATCATTTTTTATATATACTTTCAAAAGCACAACACCATTTATACATAAATATGGTTTAAAAATGGCATGATCTCAGATTCATAAGGTTGTATCCATCAATTTGGATTTTCAAATATTTGAAACCACTTTATGTTGAAATCCAATGTATGCATTCCTCGCTAACTGTCTCCAATTAATGTGTGTTTCATGCGGGTTTTTTTACTTCTCAAACATGTATAATGTGTTTCACACACGCAACATATAGTGTAATCCCGTTTAGACACTAATTGCATATAAACCATGCATTGTTTGTAATTAAAGAATATATGGATCACCAATATTGATAAACTATATAACATTACACGTGTGCCCAAATTCAAATGAATATGCATGTTTGATACACCAATTTGCGTTATGATATTATCGATGTCGTGATCTCCAGCTTAAATATTTGAATCCCCTTTAATCCAGATATTCGTCTCATATAGCTATCACTCTCTGGACCTATACGCGTTCATCGTCTCTCAGGTATCTCTCGTGCTACCTGTATGTCGACAATGATCTTTTATCTTCATAACACACTGACGGTACTCTCTCCCTCGACCTTCATCACTCTATCTCTCTCTAAGTATATCTCGCTCCCTGCTATGTGTCTCTAACTATGATTCTCCATGTGGAATCTCTTTCTCTCACACAAACACATAACTTTGTCTACCGGGGTCTCATTTCTCTCTACTATTCCCATGTGTGCCACTCGAACACCCCTCATACAGAGATGTCTTTCGCTCCTTAGATATGAGAACCTACGACTCTTCCTCTTAAATATCTCTTTCTCACACACAAACACAAACTCTGTCTCCCACGGTCTCATATTTCTCCACTGTTCTCTTGTATGTCGCTCACACACACTCTCTCTCCCTAGAGATATCTTGCGTTCCCTCATATGTCTCTCTAGCTATCACTCTCGTTGTGAAATATCTTTCTCTCTCGCAGACACAAAACTCCGTCTTTCGGGATCTCATTTCTCTCTGATATTTGTTTGTATATGACTCACATGCACCCTCTCTCTATCTCTCTCACACCCACACACATAACTCAGCCTTCTGATCCACTCGACTCCTATCTCTAACGCACACTAGCTAGCATCTTTATCTTTCTATTTATCTGTTTCTCCATCAACCTTCTTTCTTGCACTCACTCTTGCTTCCTATCACGCACACTACATATGTTTCTCTCTACATGCACTCAAGTGCCCTCTTTTTATCTTTCTCTCACACACACACATATAACTTCACCCTCTGAACCACCCAGCAGTCATCTCCAACACTAAAACTAGAGGATGCCCCTCTAGCTAGCATCTCCATCTCTGTATCTATCTATAGTTTCTCCGTCAACATTTCTTTCTCGCACGGAGTCTTGCTTCCTATCACCCACACTATATATGTCTCTCCATACATATGCATTTATAGGTTGATCTCTTTTGCACAATCGTTGTGCCTCACTCCCTCTGCTCGCCATAGATGCATGCTCCAGCCCACACCACTATCTCTTAAAGACAAAAACACATGCTCAATTGTCGGGCCTTCTTCCCTGCGTTCTCACATGCATGCATATTGTCATACCGATCCGTCTCTCCCATGTCGTTGATCTTATGACTTGTCTTCTTTCTTTTATCTCGATCATGCGCGCCCACACACACACATCCCACGTATACAAGTATACCTCTCACACATGCACATTCAAGGTATCTATGTCTCCATACGTAGTTAATTACCCTCAACCCTAACGCCACATCGAATCGTTCTCCTCTTGTGTGCACATAACTTCCGCCTGGATGGGTAAAACACACACTCACACTTAACAATCTCCTTCTAGCTACCCCCCTCTCACTCTTCCCCTATATCCCCGAAACCAATAAAACCATCCCTTTGTTTAATTCCCGCGTACATGCACCATCGATATATAGTAGTCTTCCTCGGTGTCTCTCGAACAAACACGTTCTCTCGATGTCGACTCCTCTCACGCGCACACACCTTCTCTTCCCTCTCTACGGGCATTTTCTCTCTCGCACCCCATCGTTGGTGGCCTCTGCCATACACATCACCTCTCTATGATGAAGCCATGCACACTTAAATTACATCCGCCACCGAGGACCCCGCGACACACACACACACAAACACACACACACACGCACACCCACCCACCCCCCACACACACACTAAGACTCCATCTCTCTCTCTCGCACACACACACACAAGCACGCACAC